>NW_027412539.1:7016245-7621781 GCF_025532065.1 Leptinotarsa decemlineata
ACTACTGCATATGCTTTTGGCGATACAACTACCGGAATCGATTTTAGATTACTGAAACGGACACACCGGTTGCTGACCGGTTTCGGGCTGAATCAATACAAAGGCGATGATATGCCACAATGAAAAATCAAATTTTTTCAGAGTATCATACTCTAAACAAAACTGAAGCAAACGACAAGCAACATAATATCTGTCATCACCCCTCTGCCCGTAGACGAAGTACTAACCAATCGCATATCCAAATGGCCCAAATCTTCTTATATGGAAATAAATTTCACCTATTATAAAAAAATTACAGAAATGCAGGATACAAGCGAAATCACAAAAAACGTATGACATTTGAATTCATGTAACACTTGGTTGTGAGATTTTCACGGACCAGTTAACGAAACTGCAACACGTGTTTCTCTTCAGGCATGTTCATATTCTACCCAGTTAGTCTTCATATGAATGAATGAATAATTTGAACTATGTGATTTTCGACCTACTTGTTGACTAATAATTTCACCTGAGTTTTCGTAAAAACTAATTTAAACAAAAAAAATTATGAACTCATAGTAATTTTTGAAAGCAGATATTTGATATAGGCGTGTAAAGCTCCATGGGCCGCACTTTTTGCAATACTTAGCCCAAGTGACACTCTACTGCGTTCCTGCGGAAAGGAAAAATTCTCGAAATTTTGCTTCACGTTGGATTTTTCAAATTTTCATATTGGAGTCCGATTTTCAATCAATGGTTCTGAATAAGAAGAATAATAAATTCGTTATAATATTGGAATAAGAAACACGTGATACGATTTTGTGAACTGTTTAGTGTAAATCTACTCAGACACGTTATCATCGATTTTCAACAGGTATCAGCTAATTCCATCATATATGGTATCTGATCAAAGATGATGTTCAGTGCATAATCGAATAACGAATAGAGTTAGGTTGGGTTAGGTTAGGTCCAAAATGAGTGGGTCTATTCGACCTCCACCGCAACCCGCAAGGGTTTATTGTGACTCACACCTATTCAGACTTGACCAAATTAACTCAGCTTCTTAACGAAGCTGATTAGTTTGTATGGTAAATGGTCTTTCAGGGCAGATGGTAAGAGTACGGCTCCGCCGAACCCTGAAAATCTGATTCGGTCCCCAGCGGAGCAGGCACAAAGTATGTGCTCTGCTGTTTCATCATTTTCCAAACAGAGGTGATAAACACCGTCTTGCGACAGTTTGAAGTCTCCGCATATGGTGATTCAAATGACAGTGACCTGTAAAAAGGCCTGTTAGACATCGTAGTCCAACAAATGTTGGGTATCCAGCTTTGAAAGGTGAATAAACGCCTTGTAGTGAGCTAATACTGAAAGATTCTGCCAGAAGTCCATAAATATTCTTGCCATCCAGGTGTTCAATCTTTGTTTGGCAAAGCCTAAAGTGATGCCAATGACAAGTTCTGGTCCAATGAAGCTGATTGTAGCACCCTCCGTTGCAAGGGAATCAGCAGCCTCATTGCCTTCCGGGCCAGTATGGCCAGGAATCCAGACCAGAGACAATCTGGTAAGTCTTTCTATCGAGGAGAATCGTTTTTGGCAATTTACTACCAATCTGGACGTTGCTTGAGCCAAAAGCTTCCAACGCCGCTTGACTGTCCGAGAATATTTTTATTGACTTGTGTCAATTCCGCAAGCCGAAATAACAAAAATTCGTCGATAAAGTTTATTGCGTGCAGCTGTGTGATACCTATATTTCCCTCTCCGAGTTTCTATTCCTCTATTCTCTATTCACTTTTTCTCTATCTATTACTTTCTCACTCCGTCTCCACTCTGAATTCTGTTGCCATGACGCCATCACAGCTGATCACAGAGACTCGTTCGTGATGAAGATGAAGATGATGATTAATTAATCATTAATCATCCATCAATTAACAATTAATTGATGGATGTAGCCGTTACTACGTGGTAGGAAATCATAATGAAGAAAAGAGAAATTAAACTTTCTGTGTTTTTACCACTTTTATTTGTAACTAACGTTACTGCAGTTTCGTCCTATAAGGACATTTTCAAACGTATACAATATATAAGGACATTTTCAAACTTATACAATATATACCTAAGTTTGAAAATGTCTTTATAGGACGAAACTGCAGTAACGTTAGTTATAAATAAACGTGGTAAAAAACATTGAAAGTTTCATCTCTCTTATCTTCATTATTTAATCAATTGATTATAAGAAGTTAATTTTTTTGAGCATTTAAAAAAAATTATTTTCTTATAAATACAAGTATTCTACTTAAAAAACATACACTCATTGATTTGCATGCTATTTCCTGAGCAATTCGAATAATTAAGTTCAATGAATTGAAAAAAAAATTTTTTAAAAATGTTTTTGGCAGATTAAGCGAATCCCTCTAGATAATCGTCAGATTATGAGACAGCACGTCTAAAACATAAAGATGAACCGTATATATCTTAATCTGACGCGCTTGAGTATTTCAAAATGGCGAATTTTTTTGCACATTATAATAATGGCAGCTAGTTTGCGTCAGATCGAAATCGTCAGATTATTGGATGAAAGCTTTTTTTGTTGCACTCAACACCCTCTCAGAAAATCTGACGCGATCGATTAATTTTTTTTTTTTTCACTTTTAACCCTTACGTACAACCATCCGCCTCATGCAAACGATCGAATTACCATACCAACATTATTATAAATACGTAAGACATTGATGCTATCAATATCTGACGCGCTCGAGTATGTCCATGCAACAGTATTTTTTTTTACATATTTAAAAATCTATAGCCGCTTCCCCCACCGATGAAAATATATATATTATATAACAATTTTTTGTCCTTAACATCTAAGCTTTACAACCTAATATGTCTCAATGACGCTTCAGTAAATCCCCATTTTGCATCGTGGGCTCCCCGCCTGCTATAATAGCAAGCATTAGTGCTATCAATTGAATGGATGACCAGTTCTTGAAAAGGTCTCTCTTTCTGTTTCTGACGTGGATACGTAAATCTTAGAAATTCTCAACTCATAAATATTTTCAACTCAACTTTTGACAGCTATAGCATTAATATCAACTTGACTTCGAGAAAATGGATCCAAATACGTCATTGTTAGTTTTTCTGACATCTAAATTCATCGTAGATACGCTCATGCTCTTGCGGATGCACCCTAAGCGTGAACCTCAGTTCAACTTCTCGTGTAACGGAGGGCAACAGTTAACACGAGATAAGCGGTAGGTAGTTACGTCATGTTTTGGCGGTGTGAATAGGGCACGCTCGTAACAAATCGGTTGTGTGCTTCGGATTTCGGTCCCGTTACAATCAGGCCCACGACGCTCACGATATTGCCGAGCACAAGACAAATGAGCGGCAATATCCGGCTGAGGCAGCAGAGAGATGAAGCTCATAACTCGCAACACCTTCATTTCTCATACGAAACTCCCCCATGCCCATCTGTCACGCAGTGGTCCGGGATCGGGGAGCGGCTTATAAATGTTTTCCATTCGGCTATATTTCGGAATCATATAAAAACAATGAAATTTATAGGCGAGACTTGAATCCTTGATCGATACGTGGAATTATTTATGAGGGATCGCATGTTGAGCTTATATGCTCGGGGTATTTGAAGCAGCTCGCAGATGGAGATGATATGTCCGAACGTACGACCGGAAAGTGTTAGGGAAAGATAAATGCACATTTATGATTTTCGATGAATATCAAACGTTGAGGAAAGTGATTTCTTGTGCATCTTTGAAAAGCAAAAAATGATTTAGTTGGATAATTGACTTTTATCGACAACAATTTTATTTGGGAAAGGAAATGGGTAGTTTTTTGTATTTTCTTGAATCATGTAAATTTTTTCCACTTCCTGGGAGCCGTCAGACTTGTCCGTCTATTCCAAATCTTCGTAAAACTGCAGACTCAAGGGTTTATCGCGTTTTCTCCCCAATTTTAAGAAACTCATTACAATAATTTTATCCCGTGTACTAATTTGTACAGGTGTTCTGCTGGACGTATGTCATATTCCTCTGAAAGTTAATTGGGATTTTCAAGTTACTTGAGAGTGGTCTAATAAATCAATAATAATAAACTTAGTAGAAATTTGACGAAAGCATTTTTTTATCCTATATTCAATATAAATGTCTAACGAATGTCTAATCGAACAAACCTTCGAGAGATGACTGTTTATGGATCATTCGAGCCTTTTCATTTATCCTCCAATGATATATATATATATATATATATATATATATATATATATATATATATATATATATATATATATATATATATATATATATCAACGGATATCAAAATCAACTGAACATGCTATATTTAAATTAATCCAAAAGGTATCTGAGTCCATGGAGGAAAGTAAACCATGCTTATGTGTTTTCGTGGACCTTTCCAAATCCTTCGATACGGTGAGTCATCAACTACTGCTTGAAACCCTAGAAGATATTGGAGTCAGAAGTAATACTTTGAAATTATTCAAATCCTATCTCCAACACAGACACGAATTCGTGAAGATAGACGACAACTGCAGCAATCCCAGCACTATTCAGTATGGAGAACCTCAGGTAACAATTCTGGGACCAATTCTCTTTAATATTTACGTGAACGGTATGTTTTTGCTAAAGGCTAGGGGGGATATCCTAGGTTTCCCCTAACTTCGATAAAATTCAAGTTAACATTCCAACAGAACAGTTCGTTAACAAATCAGCAGCATCTTCAAAATATTTGAGAGTACACATAGATACGCATCTAAAGTGAAACATTTATATCCAATCTCTATGCCAAAAGCTGTGATTCATTCTCCACAAGTTTAAAGTCCTGGCATCCTCAATACCACTGAAGCAAGTAAACACACTGTATTATGCCCTTGTAGAAAGCCATCTTCGATACGGCTTATTAGCGGAAAAAATTTCGTGAAGTCATTGTTGGTCGACTCGAATAATGAATACTTTTTATACTTTTTCATTCACTACTCGCCAGTATGTAACCTCATGTATTACAATATTAAATTATACGTAATAGGTTCAAGTTTATATTCCTCCAATTTTATCGATATTGTCTTTGCCTTTTTTTTCTTTTAGAGCTTCTGTGATTTTTTGTATATTCATACACAAATCTTGTAAATTGGCAGGATGAATAAACTCTATTATCATTATTATTATTGGTTACTTGGTTACTTGGTTTGAAATCTTTTTTAATTTCAGTTCTTTTTCTTATTCAATTTTTTTTATTCTTTATTTATCTTTGGTCTGTCATTCTCAGTTTGTATCTTGTTTATTTTATTCGTTGTATTGTATTTTCATTACAAGTTTTATGGCTCAAAATAATTGATTTTTCAACTTTTCATTCTAATTCTATTCGTTTTATCATCGATTTCGAATCATAATGGACTCATATTAGACAATGCAAGTCCGAACTAATGAAATTCACTATGAAAGTGATGGAAGCTGAGTTTCATTAAACAATTAGCTGTCAAGGAATACAAGGTAGATATTATCGACTCCATTCTTTCCAAAAAACTACAAAAACAAGCCGTAGACTCATGGACCAGGTCTACCCAAATTCAAGAAACGATAAATTTCGCTATAGAACATTGTCATATTTTTTGTCAACTCACCAATAATATCGCTCGTCTCGTTTAAAAAAAAAATGCTTGGACGTGACTTACAGAACGAATAATGTTTGAATGAATTCATCAAAAACAAAAGATAAAATTCAGTGGTGGATAGATTAGGAAAATATGAGTTGAATTGTGGATTTTTCCCGGAGAAGTTTTTCCCAACGAATTAAACAGCATAGAAGTAGTTTCTTGAATGGAAAGAAACGTGTTACATTCAGAAGAGAAAAGGTCTAAACTCAATCTCATGAAATGTTTACAAATGAAAAGATTTAGGAATTCGGCTAATTTAGTGAATGACCAAATAGAATTATCTAACTCGCCGTTACTGAATATTTTCTCATGTGTGGAAACTGGTACATGAGCTCAGGTTATTTCGTCCATTACTAGTTTATTCAACACAGGTACACATTCAACATTAATTGACTAAGTAGAACTCTAGTACTTGAAATTTAGGTACTTCAAATTGTAAAAACATGTATAAAACATCGAATATGTAGATTTTAGTCAATGAAGACACTCCTGAAGAAGCTATTGCATGACGAAACACGTGTTGCGTTTTTGTAAAACTGTTTAGTGAAAATCTCATAATAAAGTGTTTCTTGAATACGTTATGGATTTTCATTAAGTTTCTACCGTTTCCATCACATGAATTTTCAACATCCTTTCCTTCCCACGATTTTTTTTGAAACCATTAAAATTTCTGAAAATGAATGTTTGAAACAAAAAAGATGTAAATGATCCAGCTCTTATTTTCATAGTCATATTCGTAGGCATCTGAAAATACAGAATGGCATTCAGGGAAATCTAAATTCAATTAACCGTTCTTCTGTTTCAATATCTTTTTTTTGAATCACCGTATATATTTCAACATATTTGAATGTAGTGTTGAATTTTCAACAACTTTCATCGATTATCTCAACTGGTGAATTAGCGCCCCACTCATGATTTCATAAAAAAACATTAATTGTGGAAAATTTTATTATTTAAAACATCAAATGGAATGTGATAGTTTCAAATGGAACCTCTGGCGTAAAATGGATCTATTGAAAACATTTTCCTAACTTCAAAACAAAATTACGGCCTCTCGACACGCGTTTTGCTAACCAATTAAGCGTCCTCAGGAGATGATGCTAGTGGCCTAACTACTACTCTTGGGAGTACCAAACCATACCGGTTAGTATTACTACTACCTGTTTTTGTTTATATGCTAGTGGCCTAACTACTACCTGGTAATAGTTCCTAACTATACCGGTTAGTAGTACCTACCTATACCAGTTACTATTACCTAACTAATGCCTGTTATTATTTATATGCTGGTGACCTAACTATTACCTGTTAGTAGTACCGGTTAGTATTACTTAACTACTATCTTTTATATACTTGTGATACACTGTTTGGAACCTTTGGCGTAGTAATGAATATTACTGGAGTTTTTTCCCAACACCAAACCATTATTTCAATACCTCTACACCAGTTTCGAGCACCAAGTGATCATCTTCGTGATCGAAACACGTGTCGAGGTGTTGAAATAACGGTAAAAAACTCCACTAACTCACTACCTGTTATTGTTTATATGCTAGTGGCCTGACTACTGACTGTTAGAAGTACCTAACTCTACCGGTTAGGTGTAGTAGGGTAATACTAACCGAAACGCATGTCGAAAGACTGTAATTTTTGTAGTGGTGTTGAGAAAGAGTTTTCAGTGAAAATCTGAAGAAAGTACCGAATTTGTTCGGCATTATAAAAAGTTACTAAAAATCCTAGACAATATATCAAAAATTTTGGACTACCGGATCATTTGTATGTAAAGTCTCACTTTATTCGTATCAGTAGATAATAGTCTATTGGTTAGAGTGAGTCGTTGGTTTCACTCATTAAATCGATCTCTATAAAGAACGGTAGTTAGAGCCCTAATGGCCGGACCGTCAATTTTCACTGCGTATCATGTGACTTGAAGGTGCATCCAAGACCATGATAGGTCCAGAACAATCAAAAAGCCATCAATCAATTCGTGGATGCAAACCAAATCGCTATATTGGTGGAACAAGCTTTCAGGATTGAGGCAGGTGAAAAAGTTCATACTGGAACCCCCGCTCAAATTCAGGAAGACCTGCTGAACTACAACTGCTAGGTTGAGCTAGGTTGAAATGGTAATGGTAGCTAGATCTACTGAATAGGCATTGTTGGCTCATGAAACATATGATCATCATGGGCCTGGGAGAAGAAACCGCACTACAAGTGCTACGTAAATGCCAAAATGTTAGCAAAGCTAAGCCATGAGAGATGCTAGACTCAGAAACCAGAGACTACAAGCTATATGAAGAAGCCAATATTGAGTCTTTGAAATCTCATCAAAGTGATCAAGCTAGGACCAGAGCTCTGATAACCAAAGAGCATCACAATAAATCTGCAAATGTCGCAGTAAAAGCGGCCGCATGGCAGCTCCTTTATCAATCTAATCCAACTCGACCTATATAGTTATCTAGTTGAAATCCCATCAAAGTGATCAAGCTAGGTAAAGACCTCTGATACCAAAGAGCATCACAATAAAACTGTAAATGTTGCAGTAAAAGAGGCCGCATGGCAGCTCCTTTATCAATCTAATCCAAATCGACCTAGTTATCTAGTTGAATGTGTTAGCAAAGCTAAGGCATGGGAGATACTGGAATGAGAAACTAGAGGCTATGAGCTTTATGAAGAAGCCAATATTAAGACTTTGAATTCTCTTCAAAATGTTCAAGCTAGATGAAGACCTCTGATAACCAAAGAGCATCACAATAGATCTGCAAATGTCGCAGTAAAAGAAGCCGCAGGGCAGCTCGTCGACCTAGTTATCTAGTTGAAAGTGTTAGCGAAGTTAAGGCATGGAAGATGCCAAAATGAGAAACTAGAGGATACAAGCTATATGAAGAAGCCAATATTGAGACTTTGAAATCTCATCAAAGTGATCAAGCTAGGTAAAGAGCTCTGATAACCAAAGAACATGACAATAGATCTGCAAATGTCGCAGTAAAAGAGGCCGCATGGCAGCTCCTTTATCAATCTAATCCAATCCAATTCGACCTAGTTATCTTATTGAAAGTGTTAGAGCAAAGCTAGGGCATGGAAGATGCCGGAATGAGAAACTAGAGGATACAAGCTATATGAAGAAGCCAATATTAAGACTTTGAAATCTCATCAAAGTGATCAAGCTAGGTGAAGAGCTCTGATAACCAAAGAGCATCACAATAGATCTGCAAATGTCGCAGTAAAAGAGGGCGCATGGCAGCTCCTCTATCAATTTAATCCAATCCAACTCGACCTAGTTATCAAGTTGAGCTAAGGAATGGAAGATGCTGGAATGAGAAACCAGAGGCTATAAGCTATATGAAGAAGCCAATATTGAGACTTTGAAATCTCATCAAAGTGATCAAGCTAGATGAAGAGCTCTGATTACTAAAGACCATCACAATAGATCTGTAAATGTCGCAGTAAAAGAGGGCGCATGGCAGCTACTTTATCAATCCAATGCAAACCATCTCGACCTAGTTATCAAGTTGAGAGTGTTAGCAAAGCTAAGGCATGGAAGATGCTGAAATGAGAAACCAGAGGCTATAAGCTATATGAAGAAGCCAATATTGAGACTTTGAAATCTCATTAAAGTGATCAAGCTAGCTGAAGAGCTCTGATAACTGAAGAGCATCACAATATATATATCTGCAAATGTCGCAGTAAAAGAGGGCGCATGGCAGCTCCTTTATCAATCTAATCCAATCCAACTCGACCTAGTTATCAAGTTGGGAGTGTTAGCAAAGCTAAGGCATGGAAGATGCTGGAATGAAAAACCAGAGGCTATAAGCTATATGAAGAAGCCAATATTGAGACTTTGAAATCTCATCAAAGTTATCAAGCTAGATAAAGAGCACTGATAACTAGAGAGCATCACAATAGATCTGCAAATGTCGCAGTAAAAGAGGGCGCATGGCAGCTCATCTATCAATCTAATCCAATCCAACTCGACCTAGTTATCAAGTTGAGAGTGTTAGCAAAGCTAAGGCATGGAAGATACTGGAATGAGAAACCAGAGGCTATAAGCTATATGAAAAAGCCCATATTGAGACTTTGAAATCTCATCAAGCTAGATAAAGAGCTCCGATAACTAAAGAGCATCACAATATATCTGGAAATGTCGCAGTAAAAGAGGCCGGATGGCAGCTCCTTTATCAATCTAATCTAATCCAACTCGACCTAGCTATGTAGTTGAAAGATGAGCCCTTGATTATCCTCAACCTGTGAGAGTTTCAATTTCTGAAAGTTGTCTTACGTAAGAAATGACTGCTGTTACCAAAGAACAGATATTAAACGACGTTCAAACAGAAATAGCGTACCAATTAAAAAATATTCACTGCCTCACCTTTATCAACAATATTCTTGGCGCCCCTGGCTTCTTTCAGTCATTAATTGAGAAAATTACTAGTTATCTTGACGACATCAGCGAAATTCAAAACCAACCGACGTTTCAGAGAAATAATAAAAGACAAAATTACCGGCGATACCGCTAATAGATTTCTAGAGTCATCGCAGTCGTTTGGTCATAATTGTCGTCCGACAAGCCATATGCGATGTAACAGCGGGCATAAAGTAATGTCCAATAAGATAGAAAATTAATTAACAAATAAAGCGATTCGATGTTTTATGAAGCCGTAACGTGGCGTGTTTAGTCGTCAGGTAGAGCGCTAATACACGTCACTAGACTGCAATAAAACTAGCGATATATTCTCTCGGCTCTTCTTTATTCTCTTAACTGGCTCGTATTTTAGTATGTTGTCCCATTCTTGTGTATTTAATGTGTTGGGAGTCGAGGGGAGCCATTTCGCAGATCCATTAAAGTAATTCATTGTCGTTTGGTCGCGAAGATGTGCCGAGTTGTTACTAATAAATACTCATAAATATGCTAATAAGACAAAGCCGTTATTTATGCGGGTTCTCCTCTCTCTGTTTGTGAGTAACGGTTTATGAAGTGGAAAAGCCAAGACGATTTATTTTTCCGTTTTGTTTGGGTCGTGCTTTCGGAAAAACTGAGCGGCATTTTTCTGACCTCGATATATTCGTTGGTAAAAATACTGTAATAGTATTTGTGCTGCAACCATTTCATTGAACCTAAACCTGTCACTGGATTCACTTTAGATTTCGGCAAATGAACTGAATCCTGGACTACAAGAAGTGTTCCAGAAATCTGGCAAAAGCGACTAGGACTGGCCAATACCAAAGCATTCACACATCTTCCGTAGAATGTCAACAAACAAATATTTTACAACGGCAAAGATGATTCACATTGTCTAACAGGCCTACCTAAACAGGTGTCCCTGGAATCCCTTTTTTTTCTCGGAAATGTATAGATGGGGTTGAAATATTACCAGGACTTCATATAAATTTTGTTCCTAAAATTGCCAAGTTGCCAAGGTACGGGCCCTCAAAGTCACAAAATGAAAATTGTTTTTCTTTTCAAGTGAATATTCAAAATCAACCAAATTTTGGTGATTGACTGAACGAATGAATTGCTTTGATGAGCTTTCATACAGGAGTCCGTTGTTTTGCTACAAAGTCAGGTTCGACTATCCCCGATGGTCCACACCCTAAGGATGTGGCTTCATCACCTTAATCGCGTGATGGGAGTAGAGGTTCCTGACACAAGGTGCAGGGCCTGCCGCGAGGCGCCCGAGATCCTAATGCACTTGCTATCAGCATGTCCAGCATATGCGGTCTCGGCCTACATCCATCGACATAACGCGGCCCTAAGAGTGTTTTATTACCATCTATGGCACTGTTGCGGTATTGGTGAGACACCGGTTGTGGGTTGTGGGAAACGAAGAATGCCGAATTCATTGAAACTATTTGTTCCCCATCCTCAGGCTCATAAAAGCTGATAAGCTTGATGTCGTCCTTCTCGACCACCAGAGCAAGACGATATTTGTCGTGGAGATTTCAGCTTCTGGCGAGACGAATACCGTCCGAAGAGAGGAGGAAAGACGAATAAAATATCGAGATTTTCTCTTCGATCTCCGCTCTGTCAAGATGGTTGATTTGATTATTGGAGTCTTTGGCAGAAAAAGAAATCTTATAAGGACAGATTGAGCAGATGCAGAAGGCTGTCATTCTTGGCTAACTGCGCTTGCTCATTGCACATGATTCTCGGACCCAATGATGACTTACCCCACGGTGTGGGGATTGGTCGTTGATTGATAATGCTGGCGCTCCCCCCCCAAATGTATTGGGGCTTCGGGGTTAGGGCCTGACCAGCGCATACTACGGTACAAAATAATAATAATACGTCTTTATTCATCATAACTGGACATAGGATTAAATGCATTTGCATTTTTGCATATGATTCTATTATACCTACGTGTTAGGCGTGTTTTATTAGCGGTCGACACGTTCGCAATTTGAATTTCTCATTTAGTAAAAATAGGTAATTTTCTCATGATTTTACTCCATTCCTTTTTGTTGACTACATATAATAAATAGCCACAGTTAATTAACCTTTTGAATTACTACGTTTTATGCAAAAATATTTTGAATTCTAATTCAGATACTACAAACAAAATAGAATTCACGTGTCGTAACTCAGTACTCGCTTGGCTTATTAACGAGAGGATTTTATTCGCTGTTTCACTCATTCATCATTCATCCAAATAATGAAAGAACTAATTAAAAAAACTTAATTAAGTATTTATCGTAACTAAATGGGAAAAATACTTCAGGAATGAACTTACACTTAAATGTTAATAAAAAATACAATAAATCACCAAAAACTTACATTATACTGCCACCCAGCAGGATCGAAAAACAGGAGATATGCTGCATTGCTAGAACCTTTACTGAAGATCAATTAGTATGTCGAAGATTTCTCAAGGAATTTTGCACTAATCAGATAATTCCTGATAAATCTACAGTTCGAAAAAACTACTTGTAAACCATCTACAAAGAAGTACTAAATGAAATGTGCGCCGATTTTTCGAACGATTCAATATAGATATCAGTTGTTGAAACAATAGATTCATGTGGACGATACATAGTGAATCTAATTGTTGTGAAAAGTATCTAAATAGTCAATCTACTCCCCATTTGGTTGCTTGCAAGATCCTAGAAAACCTTGAAAAAGCAAACCATCCAACTGCCGTCCGGTACATAAATGAATCCATCAGATCACTATTTCCCGATTCTTTTATGGACGAGAAAATATGTAGTTTTATTTTTGACGGTGCCCCTTATATGGTGGAAGCTGGTCAAGCTCTGAAAGAACTCTACCCAAAATTGCTTCGTATCCCTTGTCTATTCCACGAATTACATTGAGTTGCGGAAGAGATCAGAAACGACTCCTGGATAGCCATCAAATTGATTTCTGTTACATAAAATGTGTTTTTGAAAGCACCATCGCGAGTATAAGCATATAAAAAGTAACTACCAAATGTAGCAGTACCCCGAGAACCAATATTAACATGGTATGGAACTTGGTTGAGAGCTCTATTATTTTATGCTGGGAATTTCGAACATATAAAAAAGTTAAGAATATTACTGGTATTTTTTCAACATCAAACCGTTATTTTAACACTTCGACACGTGTTTCGATCACCAAGTGATCTTCAAAAGAAAACATTTGATCTTCGGTTTGGTGTTGGAAAAAAACTCTGGTAATATGCATTACTACACTAAAGGTTCCAAACAGTGTATCACAAGTACATAAAAAAGTAGTTGAAAAGTTTGACAGATCAGACGACATTGCAATAAAAGACAGCTGGCATTTGAAGATTCTATGAACAAAAAAATGTTGGTCTTATTGCAACACATTTCAGCAATATAATCGAGTATATTGCTGGAATGTGAAACTATTGAGAAACTGGAAAATAAAAACCTTTCCCTGTGCAAGTTTTTGGAAATATTAGAAAAAATTATTAAACAGAGTAACGCCCTTCCGAGTTTACTATCGCAAAAGGTTCGTAGCAAATTGAATGCAGTTTAATATAAAAACCCCGATCTTGAAGGAATACAGAAAATTGATGAATTTGATAACTGCACTGGACAAACCCTGCCTGAAGAGGTCTCTGCAGAAATGGCGCCAAATTTCAGGTATAGTTCAAGTAAAAGATATAGTGCCACCTACCTTCCAGCAGTTCCCCTTTAATACATACATAATGCTACATCGCTACATTCTGTTGGTCACCGTAACATGACTTCAAATTTAATTTTATGACTCTTCAGCCAATCATAAAACTCGGTTAGTAAAAATTATCCAATACGAACCGCCAATTCTTCATTCCACGTAGACTAATTCGTTGCGGCATAATTCCTATGTATTGGTTTTTTTGGCCTTTGACTTCGCCGACACCTTTAATATTACTATAACAGTTATTTCGACTATACTGTCCGGTAACATTAGTTGACGTCAAAAGACATTTTCAGTCTATAAATCAATACTAAGTGACAAACGTCACAAGTCTGCTGCAGAAAACCTGGAAAAATATGTTATTGATTGTCACAGGAATTATAATAAGTGAGTACTTATAATACTTGTAAAGAATTTATAGTTCATTATATGATAATAATAATAATTCATATTTAAATATATTTATCTAATAGTATTATTTGTATAACATATAAATATAATGTATAAATTAACGTAAACTCTCGTGATGAACGGTTTTTTGATTATGCATAGTTTGTGCATATTTGATAGTGCATATAATCCGATGTCTAACCATAACAAACTAAAATGAATAAATATAAAAAATAGACATATAGATGTATTAGTCGGTCGGTCGGTAGCCAAGCGGTTCGGCGTGGATGATTTGTTCACTCACTCGAAAATTGACATTTTGATTGGCGTTCAATTCTGCTTCCAATGATATCCTGACTTATCAGTTTATGATGAGCATTTTATTCAAAAACAGTATTCTAAACTAACAGAAGTAGTTATTAATACGCCTATACTGAGATGCATTGTTTGACCAGAACTGGTAAGAATATTAGGTGATACCGTTGCAACCCTTATTGTAGGTAGTATTATTAGCTCCAAGTAATTTACATCAAACAAGTCTAATAGTGAAACGTAGATGATGTGAAGTTGATTTAGTAAATGCTGAATTTTTAATTCTCATCGCAGAAAGTGTACAGATAGCTGTCCTTTTTTGCGACTTCTGCTGTGAAAGTTTCTGTTTTCAGGCAAAAAATTGGCTTGCGAGTTTGAACGATGTGGTAGTATTTTGCAAACAGTTGTACCTGTTGGGATGTTTATTGATTATTTCAATAAGTGTATAAAAGTGTAAAAATGGTTTACATTCTTCAAGATAGAATTGAAATGATTGTTAATTCATGGAGCAGTTGTAAGGTGTGTACGAAGGGCGGCCTCCTGCCTTTTTAATGAAAGACATCCAAATTGTAATGTAAGTCACCGTTATGGGCTTGATTTGGTGAATAAGTTTCACGAAACAGGTTCAGTGATGAATAAAACAAGAAATAACCTCAGAGTATAGTCTATCCATTCCCACTTGGAACGGCAATAAAAATAAGAGTACAGTCATAAACATTTCTTGCCTGTGGCCCCTAGTCGCCCAGATAGTTAGTAAACATGCTATCTAGTTGAGGAGTAAAGGCTCGGCTAGCTGGACTGGCTGAATACTAATTTTTTGTTCGTTTCACAATATTTCTTTATCAGTGCCGTGTGTTCGTGGGGTTAGGTGAGGTAGTGAGTGGTTTTGCAAACCAATTTTGGAAACTTTTTCTAGAGATCAATTATCCTAACACCAAACTGATATTTTTGCACTCGACTCCGCTTTTTAATCTATTGTTGACAAATTAATTTGCAGGTAGTGGTTACACTAGTTAATTACCGAAAAATCAATTAGGATAATCATCATTTAACAAACAAAGTCCACATCGGATCAAAAAACTTCAGGTATATAATAAACAGCTAGCCTTAGTCTATAGATTCAGTATCAATTCGCTTCTCCTGAAGATGCTAACCTTGTTAGCGAAACGCGCATCGAGTGCAAAAATATCATTTTGGTGTTAGGGTTATTGATCTCTAGAAAAAGTTTTCAACTTTTACACCAAAGGTTCCAATCTCATCGTTTAAACCGATTTTTGTGAAAATCTTAGTGTTTTTGGGTACTTTCAACAATATGGATTTCTGGAGACCTTTTGAAACAAATGATAACATTACGTGTGAGGAATCTGTGTCAATCGATAGAGATCCAGAATTTGAAAATAAGGAAAACTGTCACACTTCACAGAATGATATTGTGAATAGAATATGCGAGTTAACGAAACTATCTCGTTCAACAGTTCTTCGAGTCATTAAAATAGGGGATGTCATTGACCATGCAATGAAACGGAAACAAAGGAATAAAAAATTCGCAAACGTTGATGGTGCTACAAAAATGTGTTTCGGCGAACAATTTATGGTATGTACCAAAAAAATTTAGTACCAACCTTGGAAATGGTATAAAATACTCGACTATCCCGATTACAATTACAAATCTTTAGAAACTCTACGAGGTGTCTTATTGTCTTGTGGTTTCAAGTATAAAAAATTGAACAATCGGATGGTCATAATGGAATCGACACGCATTGTTCAACTCCGGGTAGATGAAACAAAGTATTGTGCTTTGAACACATCTTCTTCAAAGGGAAAACGTGTTATAATTTTGCATGCCGAGAATGAAAGTGGTTTCGTACCTAACGCTTTGCTTCTGTCGGCCAAAAATATAAAAGATTCGTCTGCTGATTACCACGAAGATATAACTGTGTCTTTATTCGAAACCTGGTTCAGTGAGCAGCTTCTCCCAAATATTCCTTAAACTCGGTTATTGTTATGGATAACACTTCGCATCATTCTCGGTTATTGACTACAATACCAAACAATAACACAAAAAAAGAGCAGATATGCGAAATCATGACATGGAAATACCCGAAAAGATTCCAATGAAAAAGGTATTACTGACGATCAAATAACAACGTAATTTTAAAGAAGAGTATATTATTGATCCGATGTGTGAAACACGTGGTCATATTCTCTTACGTTTGCCTCCATACTATTGTGTGTTCAATCCAATTGAAATGGTTTGGGCCACAATGAAAGAAAGCTTGAGGAAATGTAATCAGTTTCCGACTTTGAATGATGTAGTGCTTGACAATATAAGGCGAGTGGTGAATGAAGTAGGTGATAATGGTGTGTGGAAGAACTGTGTGGCCCACTTTATAAAAGAAGAGAACAAATATTATGTGCAAAGTTCCATAAATCCGATCGTTATTCAACCCAATGATAATTCCACCTCATCCGAATATAGCGAGGAAGAATTTTGATTTTTCTAGCAATTTTGTTGGCCTCTATTATTTTGTAAATATATGTTTGACGAGAATTCGGTGTGATTATTTGTGTTTTCATTGTATTTCAGAGTTTTCGATTCGGAAATCAACTACACATTTTTCATAATTACCCATGATGGAAAAATTCAGTTGAGATAACTTTTTCATGGGGTGATCAATTTCTATGATTGTAAGAATGAGTAACTGAAAAACTACTACTGAAAAATGATATGCCGACGCCTATGTCGAGGCGGGAATTCCTTCTCTGTGCTGTTCCAATTGGTATTGGAAATACTATACTAAATAAAGCAGCTCAAATTGGAGTTGGAACGGTAACACTTACTGTTATAACTATTTTTACTAAAAGGAGTCAATACAATAATGCATCTCAAAACAAGCAAATTCTAATCACATGTGTAAGTTTAGAACGCTTTTTTTCGGAAACTGCTCATCAAAAAATAAAACGTCAGGGTATCATTGGAAGCAAATTTGAGCGAAATTCAAAATAATTTGCCACTTGATATCACTCACCATTTGAGATTCTAAGGGTAACATCTACCTCTTCTTTGGGGTTGAAACACGAGGACTACAAATATTCCTTGAAAGTGTCCCCCTTGACTATAAAATTGACCTGTTTCTTCGATTTCTCATATTATTTACTGGAAGTAAAATATAAAGGGTGGAAAGTTTTCAAATTGACACCCTGTGAAATAGAATAACAAAAAAATGGGATGAGCAAAGATTATAATTCAATAACAGACTGCGTGAACTTAGAGACATTGAATGTTACAAAAAAAGAGTAGCCCCGAATGAGTATTCCTGTTTGGTAAAGCCAAGGTCGAGGATTGTTGAATTATCTGAAAAAACAATTCGTTCAGGTCAGTCTTGAAATACCTAAACTGTAGATTAATGGACTGTGTAGGCAATTTGAAACTGGCCAGAATTGTTTTTCAAATAATATAAAATTGATATCAATAAATACTGACGTCAAGAAGTACTAGAGCTGTACACTGTCTTCTATCTGAAGCTCTGGCATTGTCACCTACAACATGCAGCAATGCTTTAGTGCAACTGAATCCCTTCCGAAACCCAGAACGAACCGATGGTAAAATGATGAATTATGCAATGTGCTCCAGGAGTTTTACTTCTATGGCTTTCTCTAGTATTTTAGATACAGCCGGAAGTTCGATCGAAACTCACAGGTTAGTAATTCACTTCATGAAAAGTGAAAACTCTTTTGAAAACCTGACTGGCAGTTGATTTCCAAACCAATATCTGAAGGGTACCCAACTCAACACATGCGTTCCAACTGCTTTTTTCAGTAATTTGATTGTATTTAACGACTCTTTCTTTGGCTTTCCTATAGAACGACAAAAGCTCCGTCGCCTGGAGCGTGTTTCATGTAACACTGCTGCTGGTGACGTTTTCTGAATGCCCTCATTGATCAAAGCACTTATAATAAAAATTTAATATTTGCTGCCCCAAGTGAATATAATTAAGTTTTTCGATTCGAAAATCGCCCTCGGGTGGCTTTCAATTAATTTAGGAAAAGTGGTTGTTATATTCAGATCTGTCAGGGCAAATTTTCTTTGGTGAAAATGTGAAATCAATTTCCTTTGGAGTGGTAATGAGAAAAATAAGAGTGATATGATAATACTTTGTATGTTGATGGCAATAATAAAAGTACGTTCATGGAATTAATTCAAATGCAATCTCGTGGATACGGGTAGGTAGCCAAAATCAAAAGTGAACACAATGAAATATTGTGGAAAATCCTAAAATATATCAATTTTTATTCACATCATTTATGTTTTTGACATGATAGTGTTATTTTACGAAAATTTACAAAGGTATATAACCTTTTACAATCTGAAAAAAAAAGTTATATTTGAAAATTATATTAATAGTTCAGAAAAATGTATGATTCAATATCTCCTTCCGTGTGTCTACAATTACAATTGTTTTGACCCACGATTATTTTATCGTGAGTATGAATGCTCAATGCACACAAAAACTACAATGACTCTTGTGAAAAAATGGGATAAGAAAAATAACTCTCAAGACAAGACAAGATTTATTCTAACTATAATCTTACAAGTTAGAGAGGGAGTAAGATTCGTCATTGTAGGGATATACAGAGGTTTGGATTAACATAGGCAGGAGAGGTCATAATAGCGGGTAATCCCCAAGATAAGGGATACAAAAAACAATTAGGGAATTGAAAATCCAGCTATTTGTAGCTTATAATATTTACGTGAAAAAGACCTAAATATATGGGTTGCTTGAGAAAAGATATTCGAGGATATTTAATTTTATGATGATAAGTGGATTAGAAAAGTCCCGTACATTAGAAGATCATATTTATGATACACTGTTTGGAACCTTTGGTGTAGTAATGAATATTACTGGAGTTTTTTCCCAACACCAAATCGTTATTTTCAACACCTCGACACGTGTTTCGATCACCAAGTGATCATCTTCAATGAGAAAGGTTAAAACTTCAAAGAGGAAGATTAAACTTAATCTTCCTCTTTGAAGATGAACACTTGGTGATCGAAACACGTGTCGAGGTATTAACAATAACGATTTGGTGTTGGGAAAAAACTCCAGTAATATTCTTTAGAAGAATAAGAAAAATAACTCTCAAGACAAGACAAGATTTATTCTAACTATACTCTTACAAATTAGAGAGGGAGTAAGATTCGTCATTGTAGGGATATACAGAGGTTTGGATTAACATAGGCAGGAGAGGTCATAATAGCGGGTAATCCCCAAGATAAGGGATACAAAAAACAATTAGGGAATTGAAAATCTAGCTATTTGTAGCTTATAATATTTACGTGAAAAAGACTTAAATATATGGGTTGCTTGAGAAAAGATATTCGAGGATATTGAATTTTATGATGATAAGTTGATTAGAAAAGTCCCGTACATTGGAAGATCATATTTATGATACACTATTTGGAACCTTTGGTGTAGTGATGAATATTACTGGAGTTATTTCCCAACATCAAATCGTTATTTTTAACACCTCGACACGTGTTTCGATCAGCAAGTGATCATCTTCAATGAGGAAGATTAAAACTTCAAAGAGGAAGATTAAACTTAATCTTCCTCTTTGAAGATGAACAGTTGGTGATCGAAACACGTGTCGAAGTATTAACAATAACGATTTGGTGTTGGGAAAAAACTCCAGTAATATTCTTTAGAAGACCAAACACCAATATGACCAATAGGTCCCAAGAATAATCTACTTGAATATTTACATAAACATCATGAAATCTGTTTAAAAATCTGTTCAAAATCTGTTTTTCCGTTAATCAGCTGTCGCCCCCATACGAACGAGAAACTTGTGCGAGCTAAGGACTAACGAGGTCTTACCTTTTAACGTGTGATTCCTAACACGGTGAAAACAGTGAAACAGTGAAACAATTCCTTTGGTTGCGATATTCGCAACCAAAGGAATTGTTTACAAATATAGTGATACCTAATTGAAATTTAGATAATCAACATTGAATGGCATTGTGTTACTGATTGAATAGAACTGAACGATACTTGATAAAAATCCATATTAAAAAACTAATTAATACACTTTATTGTATGATTTTCACTATAAAGGGTTTTACAAAAACAGCGAAAAGTGATTCGCTATACAATAGCTTCCTCAAACTTGAAAATCATACAATAAAGTGTATTATTTAGTTTTTTTAATTGTGTTACTAAACTGAAAATGAAACTCATAAAAATTGTGTACAGTTTAAAAAGAAAATACTCCAAGCAAGAGAACGACAATTCCCTTGGTAGCAGCTTCGAATCGGATATACTTACACACTTCTTATTCGATAAAAACAAACACCACGTTGTTAGAAAGATTAAAGGTGATGCCTTTAAGGATTGCCGTCCGGGGAGGTCCGGAATCGATCACAGGATAATCCTCAGGGCTCACGGTTATATGTTTACAGTTGCTCCTCGAGACAGCTGGGATTTCAAAGATTTCGCTTAACGGTCACTTGACAATTCCTTCGAAATTGGATTGGACCTCCATTTCGACTTAACGCTATCAACGAGATATTGTAAAGAATGTTTGAGGATCCGCATCTCGGCTTCATAATGGTTTCTTTTTTCCTTTGCTAGAGGCGGATACTGAAATGAGATGCAAGAGAAACTTTTCAAACCATCATATAAAATTAAAAAAAATAGGTAAGTATAGATATTCCCTAGTGACAATTGTAATGATACTGAGATACATCTGAGTTTTATATAAGCTATATACAGTGTGACACAGCCCAGATCAGAGGTTCTCAAACTTATTTTCGCCCACTTCGAGAATTAATTATTTTCTAGCGCCCCCCATTTTTTTTTTACTTTACTACATCTTAAGAATCACAATCGCAGTCATTATATTAATAATTAAAATACGACTTTCTGATGAGGGTGATGAAAAACATCATTTTGTAATATTAGGAAAACTTTTATTCATGTTATTAAAACAAACATTTCAATTTGAATTTTAAAACTAATCTAATGTATTTGATGATTTTTAACAAGTTTTTTAACATCAGGCTCGAATTTACTCAAAAACAGTCACTGAGTTTGGTAATCTGCAACCGATTTCTCTTTTTAGTTAGCAACGTTGCCACAGCATTAAATCCACGTTCACACAAATACGATGATGGGAATGCTATCAAAAATCGTTGAACGATGGACCACAATCCAGGGTACAATTGCGGGATTGGCTTTTGTGACCAAAATTCTTGGTATCCATTTTTTAATTTTATTTTCATTTCCTCGGTCGTTATCAGTTCTATGAGTTCTTCTTCCAGGTGGGGTGATCCTGCTGTGTTGACATTTGAAAAAGGATCCAACACCCAGTCCGGTATTTCCAATTTTAAAATGTCTTGGAATCGTTCTGCGAAATCACTGTGAAGGTTTTCCAAATATTGGCAGTAAACAAACAAGTCGTCATTGTTGAAGGATACTGCTAACAAATTAGGGAAATTGCGAAACTCACGTCTGCCGATATCATTCTTGTATAAGAGCAATTTGGCTACAAAAGCGTCAATGGCATTTTTTGTTTTAATCAAATTCAAATCATCACCTGGAAGTTGGAGACTGACATCATTAAATGATTTATACAGGTATGTCAAGTACGCAATATCATTCTTTGAAGTGATGAGGTTGTCGTGCAATTCTTTGTCTTTGTTTTTCAAGAACTCCATTACAGAGTCAAATAGATTGTAAAATCGTGTCAGACAGTTACATCTTAATAACCAACGCACTGTGTGAAATAGTAATCGGTTGAAATCTTCATCATTAGCAACACAACGCTGAATAAATAATCTGTTATTTAAAGAGCTGTTTCGGATTTTACTAACTGCTTCGATGATATATTGCGGTGATTGAGAGATGCGCTCAAACAATTTTTCGCACCAAATGTTGCCTATGAATGACGCAATGTACAGCGAGCACATCTGGAATTTTATTTTTTAAGTACGCTGTGAAGCGCCATCCGTAGCTGTTGATATAATATTCTTCAGTGGAATTTCTTTCTCATCATAAAATTTTTCTCCTTGTTTATCGGACTCCAAATTTCTGGTAAATAGAAGTTCTTGATATATTTTCATTGGCGTGAAGTTATCCACAGATATCTGGCCACACATGCCGACGTAGAGGAAAATAAAAATCTGTGGTTGGGATACAAAATTATTAGCACCCGTACTAATATCTGTGGCTGGAAATACCTATTCACTATAGGTTGAACGTGAAATTATTAAGACTATTTGGTGTTTAACATTTTTATAGAGTCTTGAGTAGATTGAGGCGTTGATAATCCTTTTCCCATCAACAATACAGATTTAGGGAAAAATAAAATTGAAAATATTAGACTTACTTTCCAATACCCCATATAGAAATGATATCTGATGATGTGCGCCCATCAAAATCACACAACTTCCATAGTTTCTTGAGAAGATTAACTTGGTGATAACAGTTTTTTTGTCATCTAAACAGATTTCGAAAAAGAAATTGTTGAAACAATCAGACTCATTTTTTGAGATTCCTTGTATTCATGAAAATGACACAACTCTTATAGAATATTGAATAGATCAACAGAGTGAAAACCGTTTTCTTGTTACCCATACAGATTTCGAGAATAAAATTATTGAAACGATCAGACTAACTTTTTCAACCCCTTGTAGAATTGAAACCAGATGATGTGCGTGCATAAAAATCGCATGAGTCTTATGGAATCTTGAGTAGATTGACGTAGTGATAACAATTTTCTTGTCACCCGAACAGATTTCGAAAACAAAAATGTTGAAACAATCAGACTCATTTTTTGAGATTCCTTGTAGAATTGGAACCAGAAGATTTGCGTTCATGTGAAAACCGTTTTCTTGTCACTCATACAGATTTCCAGGAAAAAATATTGAAACAATCAGACTCACTTTTTAAAACACCTTGTAGAATTGGAACTAGAAAATGTGCGTTCATGAAAATTACACAACTGTTATAGAATCTTAGGTAGATCGATAAAGTGAAAACTGTTTTCTTGTCACCCATACAGATTTCGATAAAAAAATTGTTGCAACAAACAGACTCATTTTTTGAGATTCCTTGTAGAATTGGAATCAGAAGATGTGCGTTCATGAAAATTACATAACTGTTATAGAATCTTGGGTAGATCGATATAGTGTAAACCGTTTTCTTGTCACCCATACAGATTTCGATAAAAAAATTGTTGCAACAAACAGACTCATTTTTTGAGATTCCTTGTAGAATTGGAACTAGAAGATGTGCGTTCATGAAAATTACAAAACTGTTAAAGAATCTTGGGTAGATCGATATAGTGAAAACCGTTTTCTTGTCACCCATACAGATTTCGAGAAAAAAATTGTTGCAATAATCAGAGTCACTTTTTAAAACACCTTGTAGATTTGGAAATAGAAGATGTGCGTTCATGAAAATCACACAACTCTTATAGAATCTTGGGTAGATCGATATATGTAAACCGTTTTCTTGTCACCCATACAGATTTCCAGAAAAAAATTGTTGCAATAATCAGACTCACTTTTTAAAACACCTTGTAGATTTGGAAATAGAAGATGTGCGTTCATGAAAATCACACAACTCTTATAGAATCTTAGGTAGATCGATATAGTGTAAACCGTTTTCTTGTCACCCATACAGATTTTGATAAAAAAATTGTTGCAACAAACAGACTCATTTTTTGAGATTCCTTGTAGAATTGGAACCAGAAGATGTGCGTTCATGAAAATTACATAACTGTTATAGAATCTTGGCTATATTGATATAGTGAGAACTGTTTTCTTGTCACCCATACAGATTTTGATAAAAAAATTGTTGCAACAAACAGACTCATTTTCTGAGATTCCTTGTAGAATTGGAACCAGAAAATGTGCGTTCATGAAAATTACAAAACTGTTATAGAATCTTGAGTAGATTGATATACTGTAAACCGTTTTCTTTCCACCCATACATATTTCGAGAAAAAAATTGTTGCAACAATCGGACTCACTTTTTAAAGCGCCTTGTAGAATTGGAACCATATGATGTGCGTTCATGAAAATCACACAACTTTTATAGAATTTTGGGTAGATCGATAAAGTGAAAACCGTTTTCCTGTCACCCATACAGATTTCCAGGAAAAATTGTTGGAATAAACAGACTCATTTTTTTGAGATTCCTTGTAGAATTGGAATCGAAGATGTGTGACAAGAAAACGGTTTTCACTTTATCGATCTACCCAAGATTCTATAACAGTTATGTAATTTTCATGAACGTACATCTTCTAGTTCCAATTCTACAAGGTGTTTTAAAAAGTGAGTCTGATTGTTGCAACAATTTTTTTCTCGAAATCTGAATGAGTGACAAGAAAACGGTTCTCACTATATCGATCTACCCAAGATTCTATATGAGTTGCGTAATTTTCATGGACGCAAATCTTCTAGTTTCAATTCTACAAGGTGTTTTAAAAAGTGAGTCTGATTGTTTCAATATTTTTTCCTGGAAATCTGTATGGGTGACAAGAAAACGGTTTACACCGTATCGATCTACCCAAGATTCTATAACAGTTGTGTAATTTTCATGAACGCACATCTTCTAGTTCCAATTCTACAAGGTGTTTTAAAAAGTGAGTCTGATTGTTGCAACAATTTTTTTCTCGAAATCTGAATGAGTGACAAGGAAACGGTTCTCACTATATCGATCTACCCAAGATTCTATATGAGTTGCGTAATTTTCATAGACGCAAATCTTCTAGTTCCAATTCTACAAGGTGTTTTAAAAAGTGAGTCTGATTGTTTCAATATTTTTTCCTGGAAATCTGTATGGGTGACAGGAAAACGGTTTTCGCTATATCGATCTACCCAAGATTCTATAGGAGTTGTGTAATTTCCATGAACGCACATCTTCTGGTTCCAATTGTACAAGGAATCTCATAAAATGAGTCTGTTTGTTGCAACAATTTTTTTATCGAAATCTGTATGGATGACAAAAAAACAGTTTTCACTATATCGATCTACCCAAAATTCTATAAGAGTTGTATGATTTTCATGAACGCACATCATATGGTTCCAATTCTACAAGGTGTTTTAAAAAGTGAGTCTGATTGCTTCAATATTTTTTCCTGAAAATCTGTATGGTTGACAAGAAAACGGTTAACACTATATCGATTTACACGAGATTCTATAACAGTTGTGTGATTTTCATGAACGCACATCATATGGTTCCAATTCTACAAGGTGCTTTAAAAAGTAAGTCTGATTGTTGCAAGAATTTTTTTCTCGAAATCTGTATGGGTGATAAGAAAACAGTTTTCACCATATCGATCTACCCAAGATTCTATAACAGTTATGTGATTTTCATGAACGCACATCTTCTGGTTCCAATTCTACAAGGAATCTCAAAAAATGAGTCTGTTTGTTGCAACAATTTTTTTATCGAAATCTGTATGGGTGACAAGAAAACGGTTTACACTATATCGATCTACCCAAGATTTTATGAGAGTTGTGTGATTTTCATGAACGCAAATCTTCTATTTCCAAATCTACAAGGTGTTTTAAAAAGTGAGTCTGATTATTGCAACATTTTTTTTATCGAAATCTGTATGGGTGACAAGAAAACAGTTTTCACTATATCGATCTACCCAAGATTCTATAACAGTTTTGTAATTTTCATGAACGCACATCTCCTAGTTCCAATTCTACAAGGTGTTTTAAAAAGTGAGTCTGATTGTTTCAATATTTTTTCCTGGAAATCTGTATGGGTGACAGGAAAACGGTTTTCACTATATCGATCTACCCAAGATTCTATAACAGTTGTGTGATTTTCATGAACGCACATCCTCTAGTTCCAATTCTACAAGGTGTTTTAAAAAGTGAGTTTGATTGTTTCAATATTATTTCCTGGAAATCTGTATGGGTGACAAGAAAACGGTTTTTACTGTGTTTATTTATTCACGATTCTATGAGAGTTTTGTGATTTTCATGAACGCACATCTTCTGGTTCCAATTCTACAAGGAATCTCAAAAAACGAATCTGATTGTTTCAACATTTTTGTTTTCAAAGGATTTTTTCGGATATATGCCGCTGGTTAATGAAGCACAGTAGTTATTACTTCTTTTATTGCCGGTAAAATTAAATTTTTTCCAATAGTGTGACGTTTACCTGTTCAAGCAATTAGCAAGAAGATTATGTAGGAAGCTCCGACGTCGTCTTGCTTGAAAGCTACTGAAAAAAGTTTTGACACAGTTGGCTGAGCTAAGTGTTTCTTTTTCAATTCTTTAACTCACACTTTCGTCTTTTCCATCTGAATGCATTTTATTCAAATGATCTTGTAGCCTTGAGGGTTTTATTGCTTCATTCGAAAATGTTTTTTGACAAAGAAGGCACACAGGCAAAGATGGATTTGTGGGATTTTCAATAAATCCATATTTTATATACTCGGCACTCTACTGCCGCTTCCGACATAATTTTGTCTTCAAAAATGCCGAAGTAAAGAATCGAGTATTAAAAACTTGCTAATGACACCACACAGTATTCACCACCGCACGTACAGCACTTCACCTAGCTGGTCGCTAACTAAATTCACCTGTTTTCGTAATATCGACGAATGAAATTACTGGCTGGATGGCGCGCGTGCTTTTATATGAGGCAGCGGGCGGGCCTAGTACTTTCGAGAATGGAGACGTGAAACTTCTCGCTTCGCATAGAAGCTTACAGCCATCTGTTGTACAATTTGACAACTATCGGACAGGAAATAGTTACTGTCTAGTCCCCTAGATGGCAGTACACGAGGAAACGCGCGTTAAGTGTAAAGGAGCGGTAAAGTTTGTGTTAAAAGTGAAAAAACATTTTTGAATTAGCCATCGTCCCCCTAAATAGCTTCAACGTCCCCAAATCTTCTCTGTGCCCTTTACTGTCCCCCTATAGGCCTCCAGCGCCCACAAGGGGGCGTTATTGCCCTCTTCGATAAAGACTACTCTAGATATGAAGACACCCCTGTATTTTAGTCATTTTTGAAAGCAGATATTTGACTTTTGGTAAAGGCATAGACCTTCAAGGTCCGCACTTTTCGCAGTACTTAGCCCTGATGAAAGCCTTAGGCCGGCCACTCACTGACAGTTTAAACTGTACGTGTGAATGACAGTTATATCTGACAGTTATAACTATACAGTTAAAACGGTACGTGTGTGACTATTTTGGTCACGGTTCAACTCCAATTTTTCAACTGTACAGTTTAACTGAGAGAAATGAAATTATTCATATTATTCATATAAAGCCATAAGCAATAGAATGGATGCATTGAAATGCCTAAAATTGAAAATCATTATTTCATCGAATGTGAATTGATCGAATTTAGTCTCCTTTACTAGCCTGTCTCCAATTTTGAGGAATTTCTCAATTTCCTGTTGAGCATGATTGGTTGCGAATTTACTTAATTGTGGATGGATAATCGTCATTCTTAATTTTTCAAAGCAGTCCCATATTTTCTGTTTCAACAGTTTTCAATTTGGGCTAGAGTATCATGGAAGCAAATGAACTATTTATACCGCAAATGTTAGGTTGAGAGTAGTTGTGTAAAAAAACAGTAACAAATTGTCCATTAAACGACCTAATTTACGAGAAAACATTGAAATAATAAGTTTATTTGATGATGATGCTCGAAGTAGCAAACAAGTTGCTCAAGAATTCAAAAGAAAATATCCGCATGTAGTATTCGACATTCCAAATCGATTAATAATAACTTATTTGAGAGTCAGTTGTAAGATTCAACCCAATCAAACATACATAATAGCTGAAAAGTTCGTAGGATAACATACAGATGGCGCTACTAGTATTCTAACCTTCAAAAGATGAGTGTACAAATTTCGCATCTGTCGGACTTTTTCTTTGTGGAAAAGAATTTTTTTTTAGTGAAGCAACTTTTGTATGCTAATATAATAATGCATTGCTTTTTGGCGAAAAACAAAATACTGTTAAAGCTAAGCCTTGGCTTGGCAAACATCATTTGGACTTTGCACTAGGAAAATCAACCGTTGAGAACTTTGCACAAAGGGAAGTGGTGGGCACATCGTACATGAATTTTTGGCTATGCGAAAGCTTTGTTCAAAGTAGGTGCTGCGCGAGCTCACAATCGACCAAAAACAACAACGAATTGATTATTCTGAAAAGTCTGTCCCGTCATAAAAACTGGAATTTATACGTCAATATGTGACAATAGATGGAACATGGCTCCATCATTTCACACCAGAATCAAAACGATCGTCATCTGAGTGCCACGGAACCGACTCGGCTGGTAAGGTTATGATATGAGTATTTTGGGATGCGCATGGAATAATATTCATCAATTATCTTGAAAACAGAAAAACCATCAAGAGCGACTATTAGATAGCGTTAATGGAGCGTTTGAAACACGAAACCGCTGAGAAACGGCTACATTTATCCATGTATTCACTCTAACAAACCTCATAGGTCTCATTACAAGGATGACCTTTTCACTCACAATATAATACACAATTATACAATTTAATATAATAATACACTGAGTCAGTTATTGACGGGTCGATTAATAAGTGTGATGATCTCATAAAGACTTTTCCACTATATAATGACTTTTTTCTTTAAACTTGTTAGGGAATCTGTCCTGTCTATATCTATTAATACAGTCAATTGATTTGGGATACATAACATACTTACAAGTGGGGCACCTATAGAGACTCAGTCGAACTATAATAGGGTCTACAACTTAAAATGCCTTTAATAATTTCTTTGTATTGATTGGTATCAATATTTGTCTCCTTAGAGTAGTTACTTTGCAGATGGTTATACATATTCACACCATTGTAAAATGAGGATTCTTTGACCAGAGAGTTGCTAGGGATGGGTTATTTCGAATTGTTTTGTATGCCCTACACCCTCTAAAGAGTTGTATAGTGATAGGAGGTAACCTGAAATTTTACACTCGATTTTTCAATCAAACATACTGTCTCCACAAGTATCGTATATTCTTCTGTAATACAAATACAGACTCCAGCAAATTAAGGCTACACACACGCCAAAATGGTATACCGTACTTCAAGTGAGACTTTACCAAAGCGTGATATGTTGTTTTCGCAGTATAAACTCCCAGTTCTCTAGCAATAACTCTCACTGCATTATATCCAGTGGATTTTTTTCGTTTTTCTGATATGAGTGTCAAATTTCAGTCCACCGTCTTAATACAATCTCAGAAATTTAGTAAAATCCCCGTTTTCAATGAAACCACTCTATACAGATGAGTTCTGATGTGAACATTCAAAAGTCATAATATTTTTTAAATTGAAAGGGTTATAGTTTTAGGGATGCTTCCTTTCTTTCTTTGGAAGATTGCCACATTTTTTTGTATCAAGATGGAGTAGTAGAAAGCCAAAAATATTCTCATAATATTTGTTTCAGGAACATTAGAAGAAAGTAGGTTAGAGTCACATCAACGCCTAATTTTTTGTATATCATTAGCTATTGTCTCATTGAGTATATATATATATATATATATATATATATATATATATATATATATATATATATATATATATATATATATATATATATATACCTTTACTATGCCACAATATATTGGCAAAAAGAGATAATGTTCCAGATACATTAATGTTTACCAAATCGTTTACATATAACAAGAACAAAATGGGATCAAGAACCGATCCCTGTGGTTCATCAGTATTCATTTCAATACTGTTTGAATATTCAGTTGTTTTCACAATTCGACTGTGACCCTTGAGATGCGAATCAAACCACCGTAGTGTTACTCTCTTTTTTCAAAAACTACACCTCAAGATTTGATCTCCAAAAACTTTATTTGAAAAATGTTTCGCTGAGACATTAGCTTTTTGAAGAAGAAATGTTCAGCTTACGTAACAGTATTTGATGATCAACCCTGTCAAACGCTTTTGTAAGGTCACAAAACATTGCTCCAGCAGCTTCTCCAGTATTTATATTGGAATACACCTCAAACAGAAAAGAGTATACTGCAACACGAATGCTCTTATTGTTCTGGAATCCAAATTGATTTTTACTTATGATGTTATGACCTTTTCTCAACTAGTTTTTTTATCATTTTTTCCTCAGTAGAGATAAGAGTATAAGAGTAGGTACTTTTTATCCTGTTTTGGACCCCAAAAATAACTGGATAAGCCTTCAAGCAACATAAACAATTCTTTGTGTTGCTTTCATATGACATTGACATGACACCTAACGTACCGAACGAATTTACAAAATATCAGTATAGCTTGATATGGTTTCATATTAAATCAAATCCGTCGCGAACAGACGCTGCAAAAGGAGAACTGCAAACATATACACAAAGCGTTTGTGTAGCAGAAGCGGCGGTTTCGGTATTACCTGCGAGCTTCATAAAAAGAGGGCGTTGATTGGCTCATTTTTACATCACATGCAAAGCCAGGCGTGTTGTGAACTTGAAAGGAAATAAATAAGCAAGTTTTCGACAAGCTGCCGACCGGGTTTACGCCTGCATGTGGCGTAGACGTCGCGACGCCAGAGGCGACTCGATGTTGAAATCTATTGGGAAAAACTTTGTTTGGGTCAGCGAAAGTATGTAAACTGCTGGTATGGTTTCTGCAATAAAAACCTAGCATCAGGAAACAATCTTGGAAAACTATAGTTGGCGCGATCAACAATAAATGCAGTTATCTTCTTCAGGAGCGATGTGACTCGACGAACGGCATGAGACAGATCTAGCTAATGAGTTTCCTGAATCATCATTTTGAAGCCGATCCTGGTATACAATGGACTTGATCAACTTGGTGTCTGGAACGGACTGCAAACATCAAAAAAAAAAGAAGTTTCAAACAGAAGTCATTATAAAGAAGTGGAGATCATGCATAGCATTACTTCGAGACTTCGATATATAAACTTCGTCCTCGCAGCCAACGCACATAACACTGATGATGTCTGCCGTAGTAGTAGGTGAAACGTTTGGTACTTCAAGTTCACTATGACCACGGCTACCAATCGGAAATTTGATCTCTTCAATTATGAAAGCATTTGTTTTCATGTAGATATATTCCCAAATAACAATATGTTTTGGAGAAATAAATTATAAAACTGTATTTCTCCCAGAAATATTTTCGAAGTGTATAGAAAACAGCTATAAATAGAAAATTGGCACCGTTTCATGAAACATTATAGTCTTTATTAATATTTTGTAACATCTTCTGCAAACACTACAAAACAGTTTTATAAACATTTCGGTAGTTACTATAAAATTTTTCTAACTCCCTAAAAGTGGTTTCGTAAAGACTTTTATAAAATAATTGAAATATAACTTTATAATTAGTCAAATATAAGCGCCCCACTCTTTAATTAAAATTTTTGGAAAAAAATATTAACTACACAAAAATTCACTCTGTCAACATATTAATTTTTTAGTTGCAAATTACCTCAGTTTGTTATAAATAATATAATCAAATAATATCTATGTACTTTTCATCTGCAAATATTACTAAGCATATGTGTAGTATTTAATATTTTCAACGCATCTAATGTCAATATTCTATTTCAAAATGGCTTCATTTTATGAAATAATGTGTTATCAATAGCAAGAGTTTTAATGTATTTTAGCTTCTACGAGTTCTAGGAGTGATGGTATTGCGGCAGAGTCAGACTACTTTCAAAGCTATAGATTTCTATAAAAATGAAGACTCGATTTCTCACGTATTGTTTGGATAAATATTATCTGTCCGGATGTTTAAGCTTCTTCCATCGATTATGAAGGATGAATTTCGAAGTAGTTTTGAGCTAGTGATTTGAGTGTATATAAACATGGTGCTCCACTTAAATCGACGGATTTTTTTCATGAACTATCCTGTTTTTAGCAAGAACAAAATTGAAGCACTAGATTACGTGGGTCTTCGTCTAAAACAAACCACTTTTCTTAATTTTTTTCCAATGACCAATATTACACGACGTTATTAGGTATATAGTTATTGGCACGTTAGTCAAGTAAAACTTGACAAATCATACTTTATTACACGACCTCTAAAATCAATGTCAGCAGAGTCTTCTCAAGTGATGCATTTCATTCTTGGCGACAGCAAATGTATATTAGCGGAAGCAATTTGATGTTATAACAGTTATTTTATTGTTTTGGAATTGTAGTAAATATATCATACTATGGAATATTTGGGAAATTATCATTGAAGTGAAAATATGATAATGAAAGCAAAATTGAGTTTGAAGCATTTCAATAAAATAATTTCACTAAAGGTGCAGGAAGCAGTTATAAAATAATCTTGAAATAGTTTTATAAAAAGCATACAAACCTCACAGAAAAGTGCTGTAGATCTTCTATAGAACAATTTACTTTTATAGGAAAATATGTTTCATGAGTTAGTTGTAAAAACGTTTGTGTGATAATTTCGTGACTATTTTATAACGTATTTATAATTTCATTTCATAAACGTTTCTATAACACATTTATAAATCACTTTTATTGCCTGCAACTGAATTATATTCATGGCTCGTGTAATATAATCAATTATCATTTTGGAAGTAATTATAAAATACCAACAAAATAAAACTGTTGCACGACCATGAAATTATAAATAAATTTTGCTGGTTGGGTTATTCTTAGCTGGAACGCTGTCTTGGAAAAGTCATACTAAACCTATTGAGATGTCAAAAAATTTGTGAATACTCTCGAGGCTCAGGCTCTGAACAATTCCACTGAATTTATGTGATGATTGTCAAAACAGCGATCATGTACAAATCAATTGTCTAGTGGCCGAAAGCTCCACAGTAAACATATCAATCTGTTATCTGATGAAATATTTTTTCCGATTACCAACTGTCATGAGACAACCCTCAAAAGTCTAATCTCGTGAGAAATCACGGCCTTCCAGGATGGTGTCCTCAACATCCCAGCTTACCATAGTCACTCTGAGGTATATTCCCAATAAGTGGGATCTTATCACCCCTTTTTTTGGAACATCGTTCTGGATACACTACTTAATCACCTGACCAATAATGGATTCTACCCAATTGCATATGCAGATGACATAGTTATCATGCAGACAGGTAACTTTGTGAACACACTATGCGACAGAGCGCAGGATGGGCTCAAATTAATACAAACATGGTGTAAGGAACACTCATTGTTGATCAATCCCAAGAAGACTGAGATGGTCCTTTTCACCAGGTGCTATCCCACCTGTCTTGCCATTCCTGGACCGTTTTTTGTCTCTCAGCGTCTTTGTGTTCCTTTCTTACGTCCCTTCTCTCGTCCAGACAAGCTCTTTCCCTGACCAAGAGATCCATAGGGGGGATCCCAGCTATCACGCAAGCCGCCTCCGCCGACACCGTTCTGTACGCGACGATGATTCTAATAATCATCTTTCTTTGCGTCGAGTTAACCATTTTCGCATATTCAGCAACCCTCATTGCCTCCTTCCAGACCGGTGCCGCATATAGCAACGCTGATTGGACCACGTCGTATAGCAGCCTCCTCTTACCGGTGGTGGGCCCCCTCGTGTTGGGTAGTATCCTGGACAGAGCTGCTACCTGTCTGTTCGCCTTCTCGCAAGTCTTGCGGATATGCTCATTAAAAATCCGTTTGTCATCCAGATCAGATATTTAACAAACTTCTTGGGTTCGATCCTTGTCCACCGTATTTCGAAATGGATGCTTTCCCTCTTCCTCGGACTTTTTACTATCATGGCCTCTGTTTTATGTGGACCATTTATACTCATCTAGTCATTCAGAATTGCAAGTGCCGTATTACCCTTTTGCATGAGGTGATCTGTTTTCCCTGCTCTCACCACAAGTGCCAGGTCATCAGCGGACGCTGCTGTTGAGCATCCTTCTGGCAGTTCTTGCCTCAACACTCCATCGTATATGACGTTCCACAGAGTTGGTCCCAATATAGATCCCTGTGGGACTCCCTGTGACATCTCCTGCTGATGTCTGCCACACACCAGCCTTCTTTCCGATAGATACTCCGACATAATGTTCAATATGTAATCACTGATGCCCATTTCCTGTAGCCTAAGCAGAATTGTACCCCATCTAGCAGTATTAAAAGCATTTTTCAATCAGGATGATGGTTCCCCAGACGGCTCCTCTCTCTTGTTTGCTCTTTTTAACACATATTTGACGGCCTGGATCGTACTTCTTTTGGCCCTGAAACCGAATTGGGTATCCGATATTCCGCTTCTTTCATTGATCTCCTCCTGCAACCTTGCCTTAAGTAATTGTTCGTACAATTTTGCCAAGATGTCTATTAGGCTTATCGGCCTGACTTTGACGTCTGTCCCGTCTCCTGTTCCCTTGGGTATCAAGATAACCTTGACAATTTTCCATTCAACTGGGAAGACCCCCTCCATAGTGTTGAGAAGGATTTCCGGGCGCGATTTTACCGCAAGTTTCACTGCCTCCGGGAAGATACCATCCGGGCCTGGTGCCTTTTTGTTTTTTAGCTTCTCAGCCGCGATTACCAGCTCTTCTAGTCTGAAAAGCGGTGGCTGCTCGCAGGTCTGGGGACTATCGGGATAGGGCTGTCATCGGCTGGGAAGAGTTCCCTGATTTTCTCCACCTTGGTTGTGTGGTACAATTCGTAGGGGGTCCTGAGATGTCTCATTGACCCCGTGACTATTTGGTACCCATTACCCCAGGGATTTTCCTCCAATTCCTCGCATAACTCTGCCCACTTGTGCCTCTGTGCTCTCCTAATAGCGTCTCTCAGGTCTTTCCTATTCTTCTTATACCTTGCCTCTAGGCCATCGATTATGTTTTGACTACTGTCCCTGCCTCTAGCTCTTGTCAAAGACCTCCGAGACCTATTACAGACTGCTCTAAGTTGGTCGATCTTCCCGTTCCACCAAACTGGTTGCGACCTTTCTATATCGCCCCGTCTTGTCGCCATGCTAATATCTTGTGAACCTTTTATTACTCTAACTAGGCCCTTGTAGTCCTTCACCCCTCCGGCTGCGATTCCGAAAGCGTCTCTGAATGCATCCGCCTGCGGCCTAGGCCTTTCCAGCCATTGCCTCTTCGGTTTCTGTTTGCCTGTGTTTATTGAGTAGTATATATACCTATGTAAGCTTAGGCTTTCCTCCAAGCATACCCTCCACGATTGTATCATCCTGCTAGCCTTCTGTGTAGCGAAGGTTATGTCTATATAAGATTTGGAGGCGCCCCTGGAGAAGGTCGGAGTGTTCCCCTCATTTAGTACCACCATGTCTAATACTTGTAGGGCTTCATCCATATATGTTCCTCTGGCGTCTGTAGAGGGCGAATTCCAGGACGATGATTTGGCGTTGAAGTCCCCCGCCACTATCACCTCGGTCTTTAGATCGGCAACGTGGTCCAGAAGAAGCTGTAATCTTGTCTTAAATACCTCCAACGGAATATTAGGCGATATGTAGCAGCTCTAGATTGCCCATTTTTCAAATTTGATACAGACAAAGCCCTGGCCCTTGTCATGTCCTATAACCCCGCAACCTGGATTTGCACAGTATACCGCACAGCTATTTGTGTTATCGGTTAGCCATCTTGGATTTTTGCTGGTCATCTTGATATTTGGTTTCTGAACCAGGGCTATGCCTATTTTCTCGTCCTCTATGGTTTTTGTCAGCAGGTTGTGAGCTGCCCCTCTTCTGTCCACGTTAACTTGTAAAATTTTTAGGGGCATTTAAATGGTAGGAGGCCCCTCCGCCGTCCCTTCCTGTTCCCGCCCTTCCCCTATGTGGTCTATCAAGTCCAGTAGAATAGAGTGCGTCTCATTGAGTTCAGCCGTTCCTGCTGTCGACAAGGCTTCAGGTAGGGGAGTGCTTTCCCTATTACTGGTCCCCCTATTTTTCGGCAGGAAGACCTCTTCCTCCGTGTCCCCCTCAGTATCCTCAGTCTGCCTTCTAGCTGTCCTTTGGAAGGCTATTAATGGGAAATAATCTTCCCCTCCAATGCCACTGGACCTCCTAGTTAACCTTCGACCCCTTCTAGCCAGCCTTAACGCCTCCTTAAAACGTGGGCATGTCGGGTTTCCCGCTGTGTGCCCCTTTTCTTCACATAGCGGGCAGTACTCCTCCTCTTCACAGTTTTGGGCCCTGTGGTCTTCCTTGCCACATCTATAGCAAAGGCCAGACCTATCCGGCCCTTCACAGTCGTCTTTTTTGTGCGAGTGGCTTCAACACCTCATACATTTTAGGACAGCTACCCTTTCCTCTACGCTGCACTTGACCAGGCCAATCCTTAGCTCCTTCCTCTTATACAGCGCTTTTGCCAGATCCCTAGGCAGGGTTGCTGTTATGGCCGTTGTGGCGTTTCTCATCGGCCTAAGTTCGCTCAGCTTGCAAACGCTAGTCCATCGTCCCGTGGCCCTTTGAATCGCCTCCTGAACTTCTTCCTTCGTGACGTCAGCTGCCATGCCTCTTAAGGTATCTAGCGCCCCTCTTCTTCCTAAGGTTCTTGTTTTGAGGGCTCCTTTATTATCCAGCGCCTTCTTCAGCTCCATCAGAGCTTCAGGGTCCTTTTCCGTTGTGAGGAGGAGATTTCCCTCTTTGGTGCTCCTCATATCTCTGATGGCCTTTGCAGCTGCCGTGTTTTCGATGGCGCTTTTGACCGTGCCCAGAATATCCCTGTAGGATTTTCCCCCCTCGCTGACAATTACCCCGAAGCTCTTGTCTTTTGCCCCCAGCTTATTTTGGGTCGTAGTAAATATTTCCAGTGTGAAACACTGCCTCTACCATCTTCCTGAGTTCTTTTATAGGGATGGCCTTAAGATGGTGTAGACTCACCCTTTTGTCCTCTTTAGTCACCTCCTTCAGTTCCTTCAGTTTACCCCAGAGGTCCGGTGCCGTTCCATCGTATCTAATTTTAGTGACCTTTCGGAATGAGATACTCCCCGCGCCTCTAATTCTGGTCATCTGCTCCAGGGTCTCAATGTCTCCCTCGAGTCTAGACAACTCTGGGAACTTGTCTCTGAACAACCTCTGGACACTTGAGGCCATTTCTGGGTCATCTGGTTCCACTACGACTACCTTGTGCACTGCATCTTCCGTCTCAAGAGGGTTCCCTACAGTTACCGATGTCTTCGTGTACACCTGCTCCTCCCATGCTAACTGCTCCAATTTTCTGTACTCCCCGTACTCTCCGACGGTTTCCAGTTCCTCTGAGGTGACAAGCCTAGACGCCGAGCACGCGCACACGCATGTGCATTTCCTGCTCATTTGGCGTTCTTCCTGCGCCTTTGGTGCGCAGTCCTCAGACCCTTCTCTTAGCGCCTACCTGTCTGCTGTATGTTTAGCATTTGTCTGGTAATATTGCCTAACATCCTTATCAGATCCTTCGCATCCTCCGGTACATTAGGGTTGTTTCTGACTTTCGTAGCCAGTTCTTTCGCTACTGCTTCAGCATGTCCCGCTAGTCTATCATGTTTTTCCCCTTCTCTTGTTAGGGTTTCCTGGTGCTCGCCCCCATCCTCCGCCTCAAGAGGCCTTTGTACCCTCTTCTCTGTTTGAGTTTCTCTATTATTTGTCTTGACTTGTCTTGTTCCAACCTGCATGTCAGTTTGCGTGTCCGCTTCCAAAAGCATTTTCTCTACTGCTCCCGTTTTGTTTTGTTCCAGCCACGTCTGAATCATTTTGCGCTGAAACAGCTCAGTTGTTTTCCACATCTTATGAAAAGTGTCCTCGATCCTCCTCTCATTTTTTGAGAATTCCGGCAGTAACTTTTCTAGACCCTGCATTTGGGCTTTGTTACATCTTATTGCCTCCATGAGTGTGAAAACTTCTGGACTCTCTTTCCTTTTATAAACTCCGCTTTCTTCTTCAAACGACGTATCCGCCGTTCTCCTCTTTCTCGATGTTTCAGAGACCGAGAGACTTCTGCCTAATTTTCATTGTCTGCTTATTTGGGCTACGTTCCTATTTATGCCACCAGAGTTACCCGGCTGGTGGTCTCCCGTTGCTTTTTGTGGTAAATCTTTAATTGAACTCATATCTATTCCCACGAGGTGGGCCGTAATAATTTCCACGGGGCAGTGCGCCCTTACCCCGCTGAGGCTGTCTACACCAGGAGATCGCCAGTCTCCGGTGGCTCCGTTCGAGACAATATAACGCCTGGCCATTCACCCCTCGGCACGGCTCGCTTAACACCATGGGTTGCGGATTTTTTTGAGGAGTTTACTCCCTCTGTGTGGTGTCCCTCTTAGTCTGGCTTTTCCCCTTTGACCTGTCCGGCATGGGAGGCCCTACCTGTAGCCAGGCTACCGCCGACATGGCTCTCAGGATCATTAAAGTACTCGAGCTCCATCACCACGACAAGGTGGGGACACCGTCGATGGAGAACCTTACCTAACCTAACCTAACCTAACCTGACAAACAATTTTTTATTTTGCATAAAAAATAGTTTTTTTATTAAATAGTATCCTATGTTACTTCTAATAACTCCAAGAACATGTGTACAAAATTTCATGTTCACAAACTTACAGTAGGGATATAATAGGGATATCTAAGCTGAATCCCATGTGTGCTAATTATTATAAGAAAGCCACACTGAAATATACCTACTAAAGCTATTGATTGTTATTTATGAAAAACCCTTGAGTTATATAAAGATTATCCACAGGTATTCATTGATATTGATATGAAATTTCATTTTGAAATCAAAATTGACTCAACCGTCGACAATACACGGAAGAAGATAGACGGATTGAATTCAAAAATATCAAACAGTAGGTTTAAAAATTCCCCTAAGTCTACTAGCTCCATTAATACGTATGTCGATAGGGTAAAAAATTATTACCAATTCAGAATAATTAGTTAGAAATAAAAAAATAATTTTGAGAGTTTTTGTCTGTAAGCTGATAACTGCTAAATGGTAGTACGCCATTGACTTCACTCCTGCAAGTAGCATAGACACGGATTCTTTGAACTTTTGTGTTGTGTTTACTTTGAAGACACATTTGCCGCCTGTCAGAAATAATTTTCCTATCGTGTATCTTACGGGATTCTGCTAAAGGTACCTGAATCTGTAATCAACATTCCAAATTTCGACATCAGTAATCTCGCTTTGAGTTACGCTCAATTCATTTGCAGTTCTTGTTGGATAAATATGAAAGGATGAGTTTCTCTTGAATGAATGTATGTTTTCTTTTACATAATTTGATGTTTCATAGATATTTATGCAAGGAAAACTCAATATTTTGTATTATTATCCAGACTGATGCCGCAGAGGTAATGAGGCAAGTGTCTCATTCCGAAACATCGGATGTCTGCCTTTGAGGATAACAGTGAACCATGCAAGTGAAATGTTAGCTCTTTCATATATTACATTGTGTAGTAATCTAATGAATAATATCTGACTGAATTCCATAATGAATGTTCGGAGTACAAACAGAATGGTAACATTTTTTTTGTATTATTCAATGTTCATATAAAAGTAGTTGTTCAATGAGTTTGTTTTACATGTAACCCAATATTTACAGAAAAATAGTTGTTTCGAGAGTGATTTCTCTTCCAATTTGTGTCTGGGAGTCGCTTATTTGCATCATTTACACATATTTGCGAATATTTCATTTTGGAATCAATTGCTTTCTCTCTTCCTTTGGAAAATTCACACATTTTATTGAATAATGATAGAAAAAATAGAAAGCAGAAGCCTTCTTTCCCAAAAATCAATATCTCCTAAAAATATACTCCTTTCAACAATTGTTTGAAGGTGGTTGACAATGTTTCAGTTCGGACTTCCATTGTCTAATATAATATAAATTGATTTGAAATCCCTGAAAAAAAAAGATTAACCGAAAATAACAATTTTATTAAAACAAAAACTGAAATTACAAGGAAATAACATACACGCTACAACCAGAAAATAAAAAATTGAAATATTAATAAAAGCTGAAAACTAAAAAATATTATTAACCAAAAATGAAAATTAAAATTAAAAGATTTCAAACCAAGTTACGTCACGACGTTTCGATTGTTAGTATCCACAATCGTCTTCGGGTGAAAACTGGGCTTATTCCTCCGAGATCTGACTATTTATAGGTCATTCAGGTGCTTTCACCTTTCACCTATTCCCTCTTTCCTCTTTCTGCTTCATTGGTTTTAGTGGGAGATGACCGTTTGGCGGGAGTTGGTCGTTTTTCGCTTGATAAGAGGTTTCCATGTGTTACGTATCTCTACGCCAGCTTGACTAAATGCGTTGTTGGACAACATATACGCGGCTTCCTTGAATTTTCTCCTAAACCAGTGTTCCTTATTATGGATGATTTCAGTTTGAGCCCACTTGATATCATGTTGATGAGTCCAAACATGCTCTGCTATTCCGGATTTTCTGGTTTCTCCTCGCTGTGTGTGTTTCTTGTACTCAGCAATGCGAACTTTCAAAGGCCTCTTAGTTTCACCGATGTATGATTCTCCGCACTCGCAATAAATGCAATTCTTGGAATTGCAGTACGCGTTTGGTGGCCTAGTTTTTGTGAGGCTGTGAGGAATTCAACGAAAATATTGCTGTTTTTAGTGAAAAAAATGAATATAGAGTTTCAGTCTTGGATAGAAGGAGAGTATTTAAGTTGATTCATTTGTGGTGGGTTTGTGAAAGTGACTTTTTTCAGAAGAGAAAACCACTTCAATATTCGAAACCATATTTTGACAGGAGAGACTTTGATTCAGTAATGACTTTGGCGTATTACATTGGAAAGAGAAAAAATTGAAACTGAAGTTTTTGGAATGCTTGGAAATCATCAGAGTCAAAACCCAAAAACATCTGCTCAATGAAAAGGTATAATAGAATATTTGTCCTCTTCTGACTTTTCGTAATCAAAAAAATCCCTTTTGGAAAAAATATTCTCCCAATGTTTTCGTATCAATGGTAAGGGTCCATTATACAACATATCCCTTCCTATCTTTGCCTCTAATATAATCAGCTAATTTCAGTCCAACAAAGGTAAAACACGCTCTCTCTGGCGAGTTCGACTCATAAATAAAAATAAATTGGCCTTTCCGTTCTCGGAAACTACATATTAAACACGAGATTTTCCCCATATTGGTGTTGACGACAAGGAAAGGGCAAAAGGTAATACCTCGTGCTAGTTTATATCTTAGGCTATTGTCGTGGTGGCTGTAAATGGTCCCCGAGGTCCGCAATTAATCCACTCGCAATCCCGGAGTGGTTTGCGGTGAAGCCGGGTCGTTTAGTGGTCAGACGCGGCTCGCCCGGACTCCGGATTCCGCAAGATTCCGACGTTCCAGGGAACCGTAATTCAGATGTAATTTACTGGCTATGGGGACTAGTTAATACTTAGGATGTAGATTTCCTTCTTTGTGTTTCCCCTTAAAGAAATTTATTTCTTCAAGGGGTAATTTAGGCCTGTTGTAATTCAGTATTTGGTTGACTACTTATTAACGACTGAAAAAATGAGGTTGATAATTCAACAGCTATGTACGTGATATTATCGAAAATGCAATATATTTACAAATCATCATTGATTATTATACAACGTATGGATTTTAAAACCTAGCACCCCTTTATTTCGGCTCCTATACGTCGTTGTAGACAGACTGATCAATAACTGGGATGAAAATCGGATCAGTGTTTTGACGCTTCTGCATTTTTCAAAAGCGGTTGATACTAATAATCACAGAGCACTACTTGCAGAATTTAGATATTATGGTTCTGTGACTTTTCATTGTCTATTCTCGGTCAGGTGGAGGATATTAGGATTATGTTAACCTATGTGCCCCAGAGAATTATGGGGTCTTCAAAGAGGAATTTCGAACTTTGACAATTGACAAGGGCCATCTGTAGCGCTTGACTTTTGACCATGTTTGGCATGAGGGTTTGCTGCCTAAACTTCGATGCTATGGCTTGTCAGATCATTTTTGTTTATGGCTCTTCAGCTTTCTGGAAGAACGTTCCCTGCAAGTGGCCGTCGATAGATATCTCTTGAAAACTTTCAATATCAACGCCGATGTTGCCCAGGTACCCATATTGTCTGCAACCCTCTTTTTAATGTATATCAACGACTAATTGGACTAACAGGAATTCAATATGTTGCTTTGCTGACGACAGCACACTTGTCTCGTCCTTACATTTGGATTCCAGGACATCGGCTTTGGATGCACATCTTCACAGGCACCAGGAGGTTGCATATCTAAATGAGGATTCAGAAGTAATTTCTCCAAAAAGATAAATTTCTACGAATCGGCTATAATAATGCCAGGTCAGACAATTCCGCTTTCTGCTTCGATAATTTTGTTGGGGGTTAAAATGGACAACAATATTATAGCATTTTCTTTTGTCATGCATTATTCCATCCTTATCAAATGCTATTTCTTTCAAGGTGTAGCTTATGTTTCACTCGGTCAACTTGAACCATATTCAACTTACAGTACCTAATCATGAACTAAAGCGAGTTATAGTAATATTTTTTATTCAAATGATAGATTCACATCATGTTTTTCAGATGTTTTTCATATGTGGACCGTGATAATGCTCCTACAATCTCTGAAAGGGAAAAAAGGAATTAGTGGTGTTGTAGAATATTTATTATGTTTTTTACCTGCTTTTGAGATGTCATGAAATTGTACTTTATCATGTAGAGCACGCGAAACTTTCATAAATGCTGTCTTCTGCAGATTACACTACTAGTAGGATTCCTGTAAATCGAAAGAGACAATTTTACGTGATGTGGATAAGTATTTCTATTATAAAATTGTATTATATATTGTTACACTCACTCACCTGTTACTGAAGAGTATAATCACTTTAGTTATCATGCATTGATATATCTGTATATATTTTCACAGTTGTATTTATGTATTTTCAAGCCTTGGATCGTCTATTCGCACTGGTGGTGAACTTAAGTATTTTCATCTGTCATCAGAAAATAAACAATTGGATGTCGACCTCTAACTTTCAATCAGCTGAAGGATATTTTCTTTCATGTTCCGAGAGCAGATCGGTTAATGTGTGCTGTTCTCATCATCCTTCCACACTCGGTGCGTTCGTTGTTTATTCAACACTACGAAACGTGAATCCCTAGACATGTCATCTGGCGGGTCGAAACAACTACTCTTTTCTTCTAGTAGTCCTTTTGACATCAGGTATATTTTCTTGGCATTGCAGTTTTCGTCATTTAAAAACATCCATTTATATGTGTATATACAAATTTTATTATTTCCAGTTCAAATCTTGACCTGTCCGAAAATAATGAAACTTTGTCTGACGTCACCGTTTCGACGTGAAAAACAGGCTCAGAATGTATGCCAGTCAGAATGCGCTATAGGTTGATTTTTAAGAATTTTTTTTTTAATGAAAAAGAAGGTACTTTTGTTTGGTTGGCCGGCATGACTTCAGAGTGGCGAGTCATAAGCACTGGTTTTCTTTGTGAAATTTTTCTTTTGCAATAAGGATATGCTCACACAGATTGTGATTTTGGTGTTTAGTTTGTTTCTGTTGGGAGCAAGTTCACCCTCTGAACCCGATAGGTATGTAATTTCAGTATTTAAATCTTGCAAGCTTCCCTTCGCCATTTTGCCTTTTTTCTGCTATTGTAATTGAACCTATTTCACAGGGTTTTTCCGTTGGTGCTTGATGATCTTTATTCACTATAATTTGAGAAAAAATAATACATTCCTGGAGTTCCCTTTTTCGAGTTTGATTTCAAGAAATCTAACACGGGTACCACGAGGTCCTGTTCAACAGCTTCCTGTTGTAATTGAACCGTATCAGTACTTTCAACCGTAGCAGTATCCCAAACTCCGTAGATGTATCCCAGGTCCGATGTATAGTCCTAATGAAGTGTTCAGGATGCAGGTTCCATTGTAAAGCAGATTTGATTCCACCAATATCAGCTGATCCGTTTGAACCCAGTCTTTACTTCAGCTGGAAGTAAATCCACCAGGCACCCTGTTGGACACATCCACCATACACGTTCACCACCACCAATATACCGTCTAAGGCAGAGCTGATTCTGAAGCTCTTTAAAAGGTATAAAGTACTATTATTTTTATTCATCATCCATATAATGGACAAAACATATTCATAATTATCTTGGGTAGTATCCCAGATATTGTATATAACTCATTGTATCTTCTCATTTTACGCCATAAACAAAAATTATTGTAGTAATAAATTATTGTTGGGGATTTTGACTTTCATTTCATAAGGCTCTGTCATTCTCAATATTTTGTTTTCTGGGTTTCATAAAATCAAATTCTAGTGGCGCCTAACATTTTTTTGCTATCAAACGATATGCTATCAAACAATGCCGCCAGACGAAGAGCTGCCGTTCGGTGTGTGTATATATAAGTAAAATTTATGCCACAATATATTTTGGCACAATCATGTCACTGGAATTGCAAAGGCTGCTTCTTGGAAGTTTGAAACACTGTTCCGAAACAGAAAACTGTACAAACCTCAGCACCTTTCGGTGCTTTATAAAGCTCAGATCAGCACTTGTTCGGAGTATTGTTCACATGTATGGAGCTCCGCCCCTAATCATACCCTGAAGCTGCTGGATTCCATCCAGAAAAGAGCCATTCGCCTGATTGGAAACATCTTAATATTCTAGAACATCGAAGAGAGATTGGAAATTTGTCTCTCTCTGTCATAGATACTTTCACGAGAAGTGACTTGGCACATTTGATTCCACCAAGAACGGTACATATCAGAAATTCAAGAAGGACTGTGGGTGCTCATCGCTTTGAGGTTCAACTTAGTACACCATGAACTTCATTGTTCAAGAACTATTCCATTTGGAGAACTGCGTTCGTGTGGGATAAACTTCCTGAGAAAGTTTTACCAAATGAATTTAATCTCCAGCGATTCGAATTCAATATAAATCACTACTTTCGCACAGGTACCGCTCTAAGAGCGCTTAAAGGATTTTCTTGTAGTGCTTGTGTAGTGCACAATCTTATTTCCATCAAATTTTGCGAACAGCAAACAACATATTTGTTATCGCTCCATCTGGTAAACAAGGTAGGTACTAACCAATCGCATATCCAAACTTCGTTTCAGCTTGGTTAGAGGAGTGATACCCTGGAAGTAATTTGATTTTCAGTTATGAAATATCATCAACTTCAGACTCTTATTCATGAGAAAAAGTCAGCTGGTGGGCTATACTTGAATCTGTTTGAAGAAATGATAGACCTTTCAATGACAAATAGTTTGGAAAATCAAGTTGATGCAACTAGTAACATGATTTTGCAAGACAATCTTATTGACTTTCAACAAAGATAGAGCTCCATCATACTATTTTTTTTCAGTTAGGCAGATACTAAATGATAGATTTCCTGGTAGATGGATTGGTCAAAGAGGAGCAACAGAATGGCCACCACGATCACCCGACTTATTTGTTTACTGTTTTTTCGTTAACTAGCTATCGCCCCCCTACAAAAGACAAATACCAAAAAGTTGAAACTTGTGCGAGCTAAGTATTAACGAGGTCTCATGTTTGAACGAGCGATTCCTGATACGGGTTGGATGATAGGCCTGTTGGCTGGAACCACCGTTCCACTTAGCAGTTGATTGAATGGGTGGAACAAAATACTCACGCCAAACCAACCGTTATCGCCTCTAGATTTCTTTCTATGGGGGCTTTTAAAATCGATTGTTTATAAAACCTAGCCTCGAGATGTGGGAAATTTGAAGAAAATAATAACAGCTGCGTGTGGGGAACTTCGGGCAATTCCGATTTTTTTTCGGAATGTTAGAGAGAACTTCATGACTGTTTAGAAAATAATGCACAACATTTTGAACCTTCAATGACATGAATTTCTTCTCATTAATTTTTTATGTTTCGTTGGAAAACATTTGATATCAGAATATCTTCACGGTTTCACCTGATTTCTCCAAAACGAATGAAAAAAAAATGGTAGAATATGTAGTATTTTAGTATTCAAAATGAAGTCTCCCCATTTCATAGGGTTAATGTGATTCAATTGATAACTAGCATACAAAATGACCCTTTCAAATAAATGTAACATGTTTTGGCATATTTTTGAATAATCTATAGTGAACGTCATATATAAAGTGTTAAGTTTTCAAATTGACATTCTCATGATTCTAACTATCTCTGCCACTGTCCTAATCAAATTGAACTAGGGGAATCAAATATTCAAATATGATTGGGACTGAATACGGGCAATCAAGCTTTGCATAAAAGAGGAAAAGAAAATGAAACTTTCTATATTTTTCACCACTTTTATTTGTAATTAACGTTACTGTAGGGTTTGATGTATAAGTTTGAAAATTTTCTTATAAGACGAAACTGCTGTAACGTTAGTTACAAATAAAAGTAGTAAAAACATAGAAAATTTCAATTATCTTTTCTTCATTATCATTTACTACCACGTAGTAACTAACAGCTACATCCATCAATTCATTTGTATGAATGCTTCTACAGAAATTCGAAGGTTTAATTCGATATTATGTTTATAATAGTGACTATACCCTATTAAGACAATTCGAATGAATATATTGATCGAATACAACAAATACAAGATACCAAAATAAAAAACGAATTGCCACACTTCAATGATTCATGTAACCTCAGAAAAATAAGAAAACAGTTATGAATTATACAATCCATACCAACTTTTATGAATCATAATCGAAACCTAATCGCATAATAAGACATTTTCAATTCGAACAAAACAGTTATTCTAATTATAAATGAAATCGAAAATAATACGCGACGTTCTGGTTATGCATCTAGTTGCGTGAAGTAGTTCGGGGGCTAGATCTGCGGTCTCATTTCATACTCAGTAGATTTTAACAATGAGATCCTATTGTTGAAAAATACGACTTCGTTATCTGTCATATTTTCGAACATTATGTCTTCAATAATTGTATTTTCAAACAAATGTTGATGCATTCAGCTGAGACTATTTCAAGAAATAATCTTTACGCATACCACTCGATCTACAAATTTTCTAGGATGTGTCAATTTTTTCCAACTCAAGCTTTGTTATTTTTGAGTAACAGATAAACTAAAAATAACTCGTCATTCAGGCTCATGCTTTTTGCTCTCATGGTATTGCTAGATAACAAAGTTTTCGCACAAAAATAGAAATGAATCGATGGAATTTTGAATTCAAATGGAATTACAGCAACGAACTGAGTCATGGCCGGTGGGAGAAATCGTATCTGCGTAAAGTTTGGGTCGGTGTATGACAAAGAAAGTATCAGAAAAAAAGAAATAAATAGTTTTGTTTGCAATGTTACGGCTCGAATGATCTAACAGACTGATAACAGATTTCTACACAACTACTGCACATCTTGAGGGAAGGTCTTTTCAAAAATATAGCTGCAGCTGTATTTTCGATAAAAATAGGGATAGTGAAAAATTAGCTAGCAGCAATTTGGTCAGTAGTAGGACATCTTTAAAGCCTGATCGTCTTGAAATACAGGTAGGTTTATGACAGAAATAATTCACAGATATAGTATTTTGTAAAAAATTTCGGTAGTATGAAATTAAATTATGCAAAATAATTATCTACTGTGGATTTCTGCAAATTCACTGCATTTTTTGTTCAAGCTATTCTAGTGTACACAGTGTCGGGGACTGATGTAATTTTTTCCAATCCCCACGACCATAATTTAGATGTAATTTACTGGTGAAAGGGACTACTTAATACCCCGGATCCAGATTTCTTAATTCGACCGAGTTTCTCATCTTCGGGGTTGGTCGAAGATTTATTTAGCCCTGACAAGTGAGAAGAGGTATTGCCTGCTCAAGTGGCGTTTTAATTAAAGTGAAAAATTGAGAGATTTCGTTCGAATCGAGCCGGTGGATTTTCATTTGGGAAAGTAATGAGTTTTTTGCTGTCGTACAGTGTGTTCTTGAAAGTGGTTCAACTTCATTCCTGACAAATAGAGAGGTAAACTAATAAATATCAGTTTGTATCGAGTTGAAAAAAAGAAACGAGGAAAATCTTGCATTTTGTGGATTGTTTTTTCCAACAAGCAGTTGATGAATGCACGTGAGAACGTGACATATAAAATTTCTGATGTCCAACGTTTATCAGAACTCGCAATGGAACGGATACGTAAAGAATATTGGGCTAATGCTGTAGCCGATGTGATCAAGGAAGAAGAGAAAATGTGGAAATTGGACGGGGTGGTAGACACTGGTTTCGATCAAATAATAATAGATTTAAGTGTGACTGGGGATTCCTCTTTGGACGAGGCAAAGGATTCTGAAACTTCACAAGCATAACATAGGTAATTATTTCTTTACTTTGTAGTTCTCTTTCTATATAAAAGGAACTTAATAATTATTTTGTAAATTTTTCTGTTTTTTGAAGTACTGTATTAGGCATAATAAGAAAATGTTATCAGTTTTACCATTGGCACCAGGTAGCGCCACCTACTATAACAATTTTTACGTAATTACCTATGTGTTTGAATAAATGAAAATATTATTTTGGTACGCCAGCGAACCTAAATTTATGTCGAGCAACACCAATCCTAAAAAAGGGGGATCCTAATGATTGCAATAACTATAGATTTATTACCATAACTCTCATTTTATCGAAGATCATTGAAATTCTAGTCAAAAACAAACTTCTTGATTTCCTTGAAGGGGGTAGATACTTGAATGATGCTCAATATGGTTTCAGATCAATGAGGTCTACATCACAAGCAATGACGGAGATTGTTCACACCATTGCCCATAATGAAGATTTGGATATCAGCACTCACTTACTTCTTTGCGATCTATCTAAAGCATTTGACAGTGTTTCACATGACATATTATTGAGAAAACTTGAAAAATATGGTATTAGAGGCATAGCATATGACCTAATACATTCTTTTTTGACAGACAGGCTGCAATATATATTATATAACAATGTAAAATCTGATACTGAAATTGTTAAGCATGGAGTACCTCAGGGATCCGTACTTGGTCCCCTTTTATTTATCGTATACATAAATGATCTTCTTACATATATTGATACAGCAGATGTTTTTTTATATGCCGATGATGCAACTTTTGTCATAAGTAACCAACAAGTGGGGAAACTAGATCAGGTGTCATGTGAAACACTGGCAAAATGCGAAACATACTTTAGCGCTAATATTCTATGCTTGAACGCAAATAAGACTCAGGAAATAACCATTGCAAATATATCTCAAATGTCCGACGGTGACAAAGAGGTGTGTCTACTAGGATTCCACCTTGACAACAAATTGAATTGGAATGGACATACGACATCATTATGTGAAAAGCTCTCAAGGTGTCGCTACGCATTGAGAGGACTGAGGAGTTTATTTTCGAACGATGTGCTGAGAACTGCATATTTTGGCATGGCTCATTGCCACATAAACTATGGAATACTGATATGGGGTGCTTCCTCGCATGCAAGTGAAGTATTCATTATCCAAAAAAAGATAATGAGAGATTTAGAAAAAGTTGATTCCAGATCCCATGCTAAACCAATCTTCATAAAATGGGTCATAGTTACATTACCTTCCATGTTTATACTAGAAGCAGTATTGTTTGTACATAAAAATAAAAATAATAGTGGCTCCAGCATTCACAATTATGATACAAAACACAAAGATATCATCAGGCTACCGAAGATGCATTATCAAAACACACTTGTCACTTGTCAACCAAGGCTTCTATAAGATTGATGAGGTATTCAATTGTCAGTGGACCTAATATATGTACTTGTATGTGTGTATATATGTATTTATATTGTGAGTCATAACTATTGTGAGATTTTTTATGCACTCTATGCATATTTTTCATATTTTCAGTATGACGTACCTAAACAAATTTTGTTATTGCAGATATTTTCTAATGTAACAGTAATTGTAATTTGAGGTCAATAAAATTTCTTTCTTTCTTTCTGCACAGTTGGTGAGAGGATTATCCATTGGTCGCTTCAAGTGCGACGTTGCTAATGAATCACCTTCAATTAAAAATTGTTATAGTATATTCACATTTTCCCAAGAAGGCCACCTTTATCAAGATACCTAAATCCGAGGGTTGTCTTTTATGTTTTGGGATTTGGCAACCCTAGTATTGCAATCTGTCATCTGACAGCTCTATCGTAAAGTTGGACATTTTTGAGCTCATACGTACTCGAAATGTTTTGACATTCGCGCGCTATTTGTGCTGTTTACAGTAACTTAAAAGACTCATCTCGGCCCAAAAATGAAATTGAATCGTGAACATTTTCGTGCGATTAATTTTGAGAACTTTCGACGTGAATTAACTCAGCAACAGTGCATGGATGAACTTAATTCAATTTTTGGCGATGAAGCTCCATCAAGGACCAGTGTTTATCGATGGTATGGTGAATCCAATCGTGGTAGTAGTTCACTCCAAGACGAATTTCGTGGAGGTCGTCCAAAATCAGTTGTTGTTCCGAAAACCATTGATGCTGTGCGCGAACTGATATTGCAAAATCGTCATGTGAACTATCGTGAGATTGAGACAACCTTAGCATTAGTGGGACCAGCATACATTCGCGTTGGATCCCATACAATAGCTCAAAAAAAGGCTCCTGTCGATGGGTCGAAAGAAATGCTCAAAAAATACGATCAAGGTGCTTCGAAATACGTCTGTGACATCGTGACAGGTGATGAATCGTGGATTTACGCATATGAGCCCGAAAGTAAACAGCAGTCGACTGTATGGGTGTTTCAACATGAGCCAAATCCAACAAAAATTGTTCGCGCACGAAGCACTTCCAAGTAAATGGTCGTCTGTTTTTTTTTTCGAAAAAACTGGACATGTCGCAACCGTATCACTAGAACAACGCAGAACAGTCAATTCTGAATGGTACACAACCATTTGTTTGCCAGTTGTCTTCAAAGAAATCAGGAAAACCAACCGCCGAATTCGGATCACTCGTCACCACGACAATGCGAGCTCTCACACATCGGCTCAAACAACTGCATTTTTGAGCACCCAAAACATCGATTTGATGAGTCATCCACCGCATAGTCCTGACTTGGTACCAAATGACTTCTTTTCATTCCCGTACGTAAAAACAAACTGAAAGGCCAATGTTTTTCGACACCTGAAGAAGTGGTTGCTGCATTCAGAATGCATGTTTTGGAGATACCTCAATTAGAGTGGCAAAAGTGCTTCGACAATTGGTTCAAACGCATGCAAAATGGTATAGTACTTCATGGGGAATATTTTGAAAAACAATAAAGTGGTTTTCGATTATTAATATTTGTTTTTGTTCTCAAATCCCGTAATATAAAAGGCAACCTCCCTATTCACGTAACCCCGAAAATCAACTGGACGAATATCTTCGATTCAGGCGGGTACACTTGATGGAACTGGTTCTGAAGTGGTTGATTATGCGATGGAATGTTTCAACATGAGCAAAGGATACCACACCGTAAAGATATTCCTCGACACTTGCAAAGGCGTCAGACATCTGTCATGACTGACTAGTCTTCAAAATGGATAATTTAGATTACATGAGAACAATGGTAGTACTGATCCATTCGTTACTAGCTGACGATGCCAGTACAGAGTAGGACAAGAACTCTAGGAGGCAGACCACCAGGAGACTTCTGAAAGCAGGAGTTTCTCATGGCGCAGTAGGTAACTGTTCAGAAGTTCTTCTCGGTGTATAAGGCAGACTTGCCCATTCACGCGGATGACATAGCTCTGCTGGTCAGTCACCAAACTCGCGCTTATCACAGCACATCTGCAACAACAAGCAGATAGATTAAAAAAGTGGGTCAATCTTGAAAAGTTCAGTATCAGCCCCGACGAGAATCAGGTGGTACTACTCGTACGGAGAAAGCCGAAACCGGTAGGACAAGTCATCTTCAACGGACAACTGATTCCTTGGACAAACGTAGCAAGATATCTGAAGGTCCCTCTCGACATAAATCTGACATTCAGCGTAGGCCACTCGGCACAACCTCTATGTAATCATTGGATGCAGTTGTAACATCCGTGTGACATGGTTTTTGACTGAAAACATTTTACCCATTTGTTAACGTTCCTCTTCACCGTCAAGTCCCAATTCATATTGGCTTTCCTTTTCCAATGTGAATTTCAGTAAAAGTCACATTTTTGGAAAGTTTGAAAATGGCGTCCAGTTCTCACTGTATTTTTCTATATTGCAGGTGCATTTGACAATGCACTACCTAAATCTATAGGATCCTCTCTGACATGTTGGCAAACAGAACTCTCCACGGCGTGGCCATCAGGTTCAGGGTCACCAGAGGCTGCATTCAAGGTGGGGTACTATCTCCCCTTCTGTGGTCGCTCCTGATGGATAGTCTGCTTGAGGCCCTCGACAGAAGAAAAGTAAATCTGCAAGCTTATGCAGATGACCTTGTCATCTTGGCAAGGTCCAAGCTTGTGATATCCTTCAAAGCACGATGGAGGTTGTTCACAGTTGGTGCCTGCGAGAGCAGATGTTTGTCAACCACAGCAAAACTGTAATAATCCCCTTCACCAGGAGGAGAAAATTGGACGATCTAACGCCACTATTCCTCAATGGTGAGGTCATTCCATTTGGAACGGAGGCGAAATATTTTGGTGAAATATCACCTGTTACGCTCCTTTGGAAAAAGTTTTATACAAAGCCTGCCTGTCCCAATGAACATGTCGAAGGATTTGTGGTGAAACTTGGGGTTTAGGTCCCAAAAAAATCCATTGGATTTATGTAATGATTGTCAGACCAATGATAACTTATGGTGTAATTGCTTGGTGGCCAAGGGCTTTACAAAAAACGGTCCAGGCTCTCTGGCTTACAGAGACAGGCTTGTCTGACCATCAGTACCACACCGTCAGCGGTCATGGAGATCCTTCTATATCTACCTCATCTCCACATTTTTCTGGAGAGAGAGGCTAGATCGACTGCAGAGTGCAACAAACTCTTGGTTGACACTAGAAGTCACAGCATTCTGGAAATGACATCTGACTTTATGCCTCCAACTGTCAACTACGAGCTGCCTTATGTAGTACTGTTCCCGAGCAGAGAGGACTGGATCCTCCGAAAGAAGGAACATTGAGAGCACATAGTTCTTGGTTCACAAATGGATCAAAAACACCTTAGGGTTCTGGTGCAGGTGTTTTCAGTCGCAGACACAGGACAGAGATATCAACCTGCCTAAGAACCTATGCGACTGTATTTCAAGCGGAAATTCACGCTATTGAATTGTGTGCGGAGAGACCTGAAGAATTCAACCTCATACACGAGTCCATAAAAATACTATCGGATAGTCAAGCGGCGTTGGAAGTTCTTGGTTCCTACCGAGCAACGTCTAAATAGTTAGCAAATGGCCCAAAATGACTTTCCTCGATAGAAAGACTTATCACATTGTCAGGTCTGGATTCCTGGCCATACTGGCCTGGAAGACAATGAGGCTGCTGACTCCCTTGCAAAGGAGGGTGCTGCAAGCAGCTTCATCGGATCAGAAACTTTCATTGGCATCGCTTTAGGCTTTGCCAAACAAACATTGAACACCTGGATGGCAAGAAGATTTATGGACTTCTGGCAGAATCTTCAGGATTGGCTCACTTCAAGGCGTTCATTCACCCTTCGAAACTTGATACCAGAAAGTTGTTGGACTACAGTAGGGATGAACTACGATGTCTAACAGGTCTTCCTACAGGTCACTGTCATTTGAATCATTATATGCAGAGACTCGGCCTGTCGGAAGACAGTGTGTGTTGCCTCTGTATGGAAAATGATGAAACAGCAGAGCACATACTTTGTGCCTGCCCGCTGGACCTCCGAATCATGGTTTTTGGAGTTCGACAGACCACTCACCATACAAATTAATCGGCTTCGTTAAGAAGCTGGATTCATTTGGTCAGTTCTCTCTGAATAGTTTTCTATGGAGTTGTTCTCGACGTATGTCAACCGATTCGGGACTACTTGTAGTCCCGCAGCAGCAGCAGACGCTGTTGTTTCAAACCTTTCTATGTATGTTCTAAGACGTCTATGAACTTTGGTATGATGATAGAGGCGAACCCAATAGTAGTCCATTGTTTTACGTTTTTCCTTTTCTGGACCATGGAAATCCAAACCTCCAACAGAAAACCTTGTTAATCACTTTCAAATACAAATATCAAGTGACCAGTTGCTTATTGAATGAACTGAAGTAATAAAAATGAATCGTAAGTTTTTATCACCGCATCACCGTCACAATTCAATTCATCATCTGTTCACCTGAAGATTCATTCGGTATCCGTTCACTATCAGAATGAACACCAGAATCTCCGGACTCCATTTTTCATCGACCAGCGCAAAAAACAAGAGCTCCGTCCAATCAATCAAGCCGCCGTCGGCTGCTGTCAATTCGCGAAGTTAATATTGTTCCAGTTCGAGTCTGGCAGGGATAGATTCTTTATCAATTTAATCTCGATTATCAAGAGGCGCACCGCCCTTGTCTCGAGAAGTCGGATGATAAACGACGTACTCATAGTAATTGCCTCCTAAGTTATGGCTCATGGCGTCTATGAAATATGGTATCGTTCCGCACGCAATTACTGAGGGGTTATTTATCTTTGAGAGAGACATCGAGAGGCTCCAGCCCCGATGTAAGTCTGAGCGACCGACGTCATGGACGTACCCAGCGAGAGGCAGAAGAGGGCAGCGGTCTCTCCTAGAATGAAATTATTATCGAATGTTTATACAGTGATCACTTGTCTACCACGCCGAAATAGTGCAGAAATCGAAAGGTAGCTAGACCTACCTAACGGCTGGTAGAGAAATTTATATCAGTTGGATTCAAGCTATGGCGAAAGTTCTAGCAGAGTCTATCGATAACCAACACCATCTTGTTCTGATTCGGGGATTCGTGGGATTCATCTGTTCGATTACCTACAAATGAATACCCCAAAGTTTGAAGTATGCGGTCATCGTCATGATCCCAAAACTCAGACAAGTTTCAATGAATAAAAACTGGAATATTTCCCATGACTAATAGTTGAGCTTCAGGAGACAACACTATCTCAAGCTACAGTCTCTGATGTTGTTTGAGAATTTCTTAAAAAACTTAAGGAGATGAGAGAATGTGAATCTTGCCATTTCGGATATCTCAAAGGACTTCGAGATGGCTTGGCACAAGGGCTTTTGCATGAATTGCTCTATCTCAATTTGCCCAGTTACTTGATCCGGTAAAGCAGGTCCTCAAAGGTGGCTGGAGTGCCTCAGGTAGTCGTGTTCTCATTCACTTTATAAAGCCTAAATGTGAGCTACTTTCTCAGGTCTGAGCGGTAATCACCACCAGGCGGTAATCATGTGGAGACAAAAATCTTATATGGGTACAAAGGTTACGATCTCTGAAAGAGAGATCAAACGCAATCGCTTCTGAAGTAACTGGATCTCATGAAAGACCGTCAACTCATAGATAACTCGCATTGAAAGTATCAAGACAAAAATCCAGGGAGTACAGTCACTCTCTAGCCAGTCCGTATCCTTTCGTGAATAGAGACTCAAAAATCGATTTCTGAAGACGGATTTCATCATACAGGCTGATTCAGATTCAATGCGCACCATCGCTAACTTTGTTATTATTGAAGATACAAAAATCGGTCGAATTGGCGAGCTAGTAGTACTTTTGACCCATTGAAAAATATCGCTGATTCGAGGGAATGATATCGGGCTACAATTTGGTATAGTATTTCAGCCTTCTTGAAGAACATTTTCTGCTAACGTGATTAGACTCCAGCATAAAACATTCTTCTGCGTGAGAGAATAGAAAAAACATCAAATTTCCAGAAATTTTCAAAGGGACGCTAATAATCACACTAATAACATCCACTTTGCTTTCTGTACTTACTCATATGAGAAATTCAAAGTACGTTTCCTGATATCTGGAAAAAATCTGTCGTTTTCTCAATTCCGAAAAAATCCAATCGTAGTTGACGTCTAACTTCAGACCTGTTAGGTATATCGGTTGTGAATTTCATAAGAAGTTACTTCTCTAAAAGAGATCAAAATCAATATTAGTATTTCAAAAAAGCAAGAGTATCAACAAGGGGGTAAGTTGATTAAGACTTTCGCGGTCGAGTCCTATCTTCTTCGGGTTTGAAGGCCGTCGTAGTTTGGAACTGCATCCTAACTTTTCGCCAGCACGAGTGGATGGCTTCTTCAGAGGCGGACTACCTGAGTCAACATAAATACAACCTACGGACTAGAAATCACCAGTTATTGGTGAATAAAACTCTGAAGAAGCCAACCACTCGTGCTGGCGAAACGTTGGGATGCAGTTCCAAATACGAATGAAGATAGTAATTTTGATCAACAAGGGTGTTCCACAAGGTAATACGTTCAACCTCTTTCCTTTTACACAGCAGATTTTTCAAAATATTGTGAAAGTTATGAATACGCTGATGACAAGCAAATATACAAATCTTTCAACCCTTCTGAATTCAAAACCACTCGCGGAAGTATCTACTAAGATCTTCATTACATTTTTCAATTAACAAAAGCTCACTGCCTTTTGTTTTATGATTCAAAACTAATATACTTGTGGGAAAGAAAGTTTTTGCCTTTCTACTACTCCATCTTGATACAAAAAAAAGAAGGATGAGGGAGTCTTCCGAAGAAAGGAAGGAAGTAACTCTATACATGGATGTGTAGATCATGCAAATAAGTAACTTTCAGGGATTGCATCAAATAGGTGAATGAATGTCATTACGATGTCATCGATGACATAAGCAGATCAAGCTTATTCCGTGACTTAAAAAAAATGTAATTCATGAATGAAGTGAGTGTATTTTCTATAATGTTATCCAATTTGGTACTGAAGAAGGGCAAGTGTCTTAAGGCGAAACATCGGTGTATACCAGCGAGGATGGCAGTGTTCTATGTAAGTGCAATTTGTTACCATTCATTCAAAGTAGAACTCATGTAAATGCTATCTGATTTTCATTCCACAACGAATGTTTGAAATACAAACTGAGTAGAGAAAAGTATCTTCTGTATAATTCAGTGTTCATATAGAAGTATTTGTTTGGAAAGAATTTTTTCTTTCGTATAATTCAATGTTTATATGAAAGTAGCTGTTTCAGGAGGACTTTCTTTCAGTTTGTGTCTGAAAGTTACTTATTTGCATGATCTACACATCCATGTATAGAGTTACTTATTTTCAAATTGATTACTTCCTTCCTATCTTTGGAAGATTCCCTCATCCCTTTTTTTTTGTATCAAGATGGAGTAGTAGAAAGCCAAAAACTTTCTTTCCCAAAAATTAATCACTTCTAGAAATATAACCCCTTCAATTCAAATAACATTCCTCTTAGCTGGGATTGAATCAAATAGGTGAATGAATGTCATTACGATGTCATCGATGACTTAAGCAGATCAAGCTTATTCCGTGACATTAAAAATTCATAATTCATGAATGAATTGTGTGTATTTTCTATAATGTTATCCAATTTGGTACTGAAGAGCCTTGGAGGAAGTGTCTTAAGGCGAAACATCGGTGTATACCAGTGAAGGTAACAGTGTTCCGTGTAAGTGCAATTTAATACCATTCATTCAAAGTAGAACTCATGTGAATGATATCTGATTTTTATTCCACAACGAATATTTGAAATACAAACTGAGTAGAGAAAAGTATCTTCAGTATAATTCAGTGTTCATATAGAAGTATTTGTTTCGAAAGAATTTTTTTTTGTACAATTCAATGTTTATATGAAAGTAGCTGTTTCAGGAGAACTTTCTTTCAGTTTGTGTCTGAAAGTTACTTATTTGCATGATCTACACATCCATGTATAGAGTTACTTCCTTCCTTTCTTTGGAAGACTCCCTCATCCTTCTTTTTTCTTGTATTAAGATGGAGTAGTAGAAAGCCAAAAAACTTTCTTTCCCAGAAATTAATCACTCCTAAAAAATATAACCCCTTCAATTGATATACTTGTCTTAGAATATAGAAAAAGAAAAGTCAGAAATGATACAAAACTGATAATAAACCACTCGAAACCTCCAATAACCTAAAAAGTGTATGCCCCCATATTGATAGTAACCTGAGGTTTGACAAGCACGTGAACCATCAAGCGATAAACGCCTATGGAAAGTTGAGAATGCTGTATGTGCATGAACATATTAAACTCAGGTTGTGTGACTGTTTAATTCTGTCTGATCCTGCATATTGCGATATATGACTCTACAGCATTCCAATGATCTGTATTTGTATCTGTAGAGTAGGGAGGCTGAGTGTAAGCCCTCAGCACTTAGGCCACATATGACCCACATCTTCTCGAGGAGTTGTTATCCTAGGTCATCGTGCATCCTGTACTTTCCAGGAAGATGGACAGGTCACTTGGAGACATCTTCTTTATATCGGCAGGTGTAGGCCAAGACACAGGCATAGGGCATGCCTGACAGTATCATCTTCCTGTTCACACATCCTGCATAGAGGTGTGTCCACTAGCTCCATATTATGGAGGTGTTTCCTTAGTTGACAGTGGCCAGTCAGAAATTCCACTGTTAAGCGTAGATTTTTTCTGGTCAGCTTCCCAGGGTCGCCCAGGGTGATCCTGGCAAGATTGCATTTTTTGATTCCATCCCATCTCTTTAGAGATTGAGCATGGGTGTAACATTTGGCGAGTTGCGCAATTGTCAGAGTCATCAGGCCGTAGGTGCCACTGGGTCCTAAAATTCTTAGTGCAGTCCAATGATATGCATGGTTGAAATTGAAAGAAACATTTGTATTGCATATGAACTGACAAATTCAAGAATGAATAACATTCCTGATTCAAATTTTCGAAAAAATCTGCTGCACGTTCTTTGAAACATATATTCCTCACAAAAAAAAAACATAAACTGCATTCTTTCAAAGATCTTCACGTTCATCGAGAAAGTGTGCTCCTCACCAGATCCAATCAAAAATAGCTTTCCCCTGAATATATTTGTGAGCATGGGTTTGAATAATTGGGACAGTTGGGTGGCTGAACTTAGATGCTAGGTGGACTGCATTCTGCTACTATATTCCATAAGATCATATCTACTAAAAAACCTGCTCACCTATTCACTCAATTATCTTTCAGAACGGATAAACATAACCTAAATTAGAGATTTGAACATATTTTGATTGCATCTAAACATAAAACCTCTATTTTTCGAAGCTCGTTTTTTCATAACATTACACGCTCATATAACTCATGGAATCGGAATCACTGGCACCACTTGTTTTCAAGAAAAATCTGAAGAGATATATGCTCCAATACGGTCCTCTTCTTTCATAATATTTATCAGTTGATAACTATATTCAATATTCATATACCATTGTCGTTGAACCTCTCCAATTATGAAGCACTTTCATACCTAGGTAACCCAGACATAACGGATTAACGGAAAAACAGATTTTAAACAGAAGATTTTTAAACAATAGCAATCAGACAACTAGTCCAGTTGCTATTGTTACCCAACCAACCTTCCTTCAGAACAATAGCAATGTTTTGATCGTATGATGATGTAAAATTCGTTTCCAAACAGATGTGGCGTCATTTTCAAAGCATCGTATAAGCCAACATTCCGAAAATTTTCAAACTGAAAGTCTTAGGGGTTTGGCTCAAAGCCCGAAAAATTTTATGTGATCGCCATTGAAGTCTTTTCTCACCTATAATCTCTATTAACACACGAGAACCAATATGGATCTCTCTTTCCCTCTAAAGTCCAAGGAGAGAGAGAGAGTACTCCAAGTGCCGCACTAAAAACGGGTCACGAAAACTGACCTATTTTTATATTCATGATTTTTTATATGCTGGATATTTATGGTTCAGATTTTGCAGATACCGTATACTGTGTTTTTTATTTGATTTTCGTGTGTCATGTGTGTTATGATGATGTATTGTTACGTCAATGAAAAGAAAGGGTCCAACCAGCTTCGACTTCACACATCAATCTATGATCATTGGTCGTGTGTCTGCAATCCTTTTTTATTATCCGTTCAACTATATTTCATATTTTATTGCCAAATTCAATACCACGACCTGTAATTGAATATCCAATAAAATTATTTGCAGGTTACTTTCTGGCCAACTTTTTGAAACAGTTGTCAGATTTTTAGTAGGAATTGATTACACTCTCTCTCTCTACTTTGGGTAATTTACACCGCCTTGTGGACATTTTGTCAGATAAACCAAATACCTTCGTATTAATACCTTTATGGTATATCAGAACGTATCTTATCGGTGAAAAAAATGTTTAATCAAATCCTTATTGTTTATTGCTGTGTATTAGACATTTTCAACAACCTTTTCATTCCTTGACCATTAGGTTTCGTACATAGCCAGGTATAGGTAAATGTTCGCGTTGAAACATCATCATATGGATAATTGAGCTTTGGTAACCGTTTCTTAGTAACTGATACCTAATTCAGACTTGGATTCAGATCATCTCATTGATATGCACAGAAGTTCATAGATTCTGAAAGAGAGTCATCGATAATAATCGTCTTAAGCATCCACAACCAGTACTTGTACTTCCATACATCAGCGGATTGTCGGAAGGGATAAGGGAGATTGAGTCCAAGTATAACATCAGAACCTGTTTCAGATCTGGGAACACCTATCCGTAACAGTCTCATGAAAACCAGGTCACCAAACGCAGACTGCGATTCCAAGAATTGTATTTACCGGATACCCTGCGAGTACGGAGATTCATTAATCGGTGACACTAAGAGGCCATTGAAAGTTCTCATTGCCGAGCACAAGAAACACACACAGCGAGGAGAAACCAGCAAATCAGAAATAGCAGAGCATGTTTGGACTCATCAACATAACATCAAGTGGGCTCAGGCTGAAATTATCCACAAGGAGGAAGGCTGATTTAGGAGAAAATCCAAAGAAACCGCATATATGTTGTCCAACAACGCATTTAAGCAAACTAGCGTAGATATATGCAACATATGGAAACCTCTAATCAAGCGGAACACGAGCAACTCCCACCAAACGGTCAGTTTCCACTAAAACCAATAAAGCGGAGAGTAAGAAGAGGGGATAGGTGAAAGCACTCGAATGACCTATAAATAGTCAGGTCTCTGAGGAATAAGTCCTTATCAGCTAAAAGGGTAAGGGAGATGGGTTCCAACCTGAATGAACTAAAGGCGGCTGATTTTTGGTCTCGAGAAGGACCAATGGGTTCATGACTGATGGTATGGCGGCATGAAGTCCTCAGACATCAGTACCGCCCTTCACTGGATACCCCTACCTGGCTGGGGTGGGATGGATGAGAAAGCTATTCATCCGTTAACGGGGGACATGAGGGCCTCATTCGACAGAGTGTCGGGGCCTTCTATATCGGGAGGGGTCGTCTACAGCATAATCTGTGGCTTCCCTAACTAACAACTCAAGGCGACGTGCAGATGAATAAGTCCAGTTATCACCCAAAGACGATTATGGATTCTAACAATCAAAACGTCGTGAAGTAACTTGGTTTGGAATCTTCTAGTTTTCATTTCTTGTTAATTATTTTTCAAATTTTCATCTCGTGTTAATAGTTCAATTTCTTTTGATATTTTGGTTGTTGCTTGTATTTTATTTCATTGTAATTTCAGTTTTTTGCTTGATATAATTGTTATTTTTTAGCTAATCTTTTTAATTTTTTACAGATTCTTTCAGAGATTTCAAATCAATTTATATCTTATTAGACAATGTAAGTCCGAACAAATGAAATGCATTCAATATTCAAAATAGTACCACAATTCTACTCTTTGAAGGTGTTTCTCCTTCACACATGGAATAAAGGTCCCTTAGTTGTTAGTTGGGATAGGTTATTTTCAAATATCTGGGTACCTTTCATCAGCCTATGCCTATAACATATCGTATTGTTTCAAATGGATCATCTTGTAAGTAAGTAAGTAAGTAAGTTTATTTGACAACGTTACATTACATTTGTAGCAGGTTATACAAAAAGTGTATTGAATTATATGTGTACATATATAATTCAATGTATATATTTTAAAATTTACAAAATGACTATTTTCGATCAAGTTTAATGTAGTAAAAGTACGAAAAAGCCTAACGTAATTTACTAACAAACAAAGAGATTAATTGTGTTGATAAGACGTGAGAAGTGGTGCTTCCAAATATTCTCTCACTTCATAGAAACTATGCTCTAATAAGATATTTTTCACTTCACGTTTGAAATTATAAAGATTGGAATTTTTTATATCAGTATGGAGTTTGTTGTAAAGACTCAAGCCCATAGAATAGCGAGATGAAACAGTAAGTATGTAACTAGGAGGTTTTGACTGATTTGCATTTTGCGTTGGATAATTATGCACATCAGAGTGTGCCATATATTCATTTATCGTTTTGTGAATCTCAATGACTGACTCATAAATAAACAAACAAGGTAGGGTCAATATCCTATATTTTTTAAACAGTGGTCTGCACGTTTCTCTAAAGGGAGCACCATCTAAAATTATCATTGCCCTTTTTGGAGGCGAAAAACTCGTTCTAACTGAGTAGAGTTTCCCCACAATAGTATGTCATAGCTCAAGTGGGACTGAAACAAGGAATGGTATGCCATTTTGAGAACATGACATACCATGTTACAATTTTTTCAATTGTCTCAGGAGACAATTGCAGAGTTGCTCAATATGAGCTGACCATGAGAGGGTGTTATCTAAAATGATACCTAAAAGTTTCGTACTAACCTTTTCTGACTTATCAACGTGTGTTTTAAACGTAATACTTTGAGATTTCTCAATATTCAGTTTCAAATTGTTTGATGCAAACCACTTCTCAGCCTCTTTGCCAGATTCCTCAGATAATGCGTGCAACTTCTGAATGTTTTTATGCTGATTGATGATCGTCGTATCATCAGCAAAACAAATGCAATGTTTAGGAGAAAATTGATAGAATATATCGTTCACATATATTATAAACAACAGAGGACCCAATACAGAGCCCTGGGGAACTCCATGCCTGACTATTTCGTACGTTGAATTTACGTCATTTATAAATAGTGTTTGCTATCTGTTATTTAAATATGATTTCAGTAGTATCAGAGGTACACCCCTTATTACATAAAACTCTAACTTCTCTAGCAAAAGATCATGAGATACACAGTGATCAAGCATAGTGACTTCAGTGTGCACACCCTCTTCAAATCCCTTTACTATAGTATCAACCAGTGATCTAATTGCTTGGGTGGTTGAACAACCTGACCGAAAACTAAATTGCCCCATGTTAGGTAGTTCGTGTCTCATAAAGAGTTTCAGTAATCGTTCCTTCAAAATTATTTCAATAATTTTCCCAAAGATGGGAATTAGTGATATCGGTCGTAGTTGTCAGCCAAGTTTTCATCACCTTTTTTGTATACCGGTAACACCTTTGTTAATTTCAGAATGTCAGGAAACACTCCTTCAATGAAACAACGGTTTAGTAAACATAAAAACGGGTCCATGATAATATCGGTAGTTTCCTTGACTACCCAAGCATTAAGACAATTTACATCAAAACATGCAGAGTTTTTTTAAAGTTTTTATGGCGTGCAAAACCTCACTTCTTGTAACTGGTGCTAAGAAAGAGGAGTTTTTTGGTTTCGGAATACCTCGATGAAAGTTCATTGCATGGTCATTCGTCTGCGGTAAAGAATTTATTATCTCTTCTGCAATACCACTAAAGTGAAAGTTGAATTGATCAGGACTTATAGTTGATGGGGTGGTTTTGATATTTTGATTCCTCTCATAATTGACCAGAAGCCACGCATGTTTGGCCCAGTTCTGTGAGTTTTGAAGAAATTGATAGTAGGATTTTTTTTTCGTCTCGGATAAGGCGGATTTATATTTTTTTTAAAGCATTGAAAGTATGTTTGTCGAGGGGATCACCAGACGAATCACTAACAATTTTTATGGAGTCTAGGGTGTTCCTCATTTGTGCTAGTTCTTTTGTGAAGAAATTAACTGGATGACTTTCTTTATTTTTGATAGTTTTTAGAGGAAAGTATTTTTGGACCATTGAACTATATGTATTGACTAAATTAGATGTGAGGTCTTGTTAGTTCATGTTGTAAAAAAGATTCCGATCTATCTCAGAAAGAGATTTTCTTGACAATTCTATACCTTTATTAGTAATTTTTCTCTTAAACTTACCGTCTGTTGTCGAACGATTCTTATTATGTTTCAAAACAATGAATTGCGCAAAATGATCAGGCAAGGATCGACAATTTCAAAACATTCGTTAATATGTTATCAATGCAAGTTGAGGATCATGGGTTAACTATGATATAATCAGAGATTGTCATTTTGAGCCCAAAAGAATCTACCAAATCTGTCCACTCTGTACACTCTTGTACAATTTATCAAAACTTTGGTTTTATTACTTTGATATTTGGTTTTTCTAGTTGTGGAATTGACCGCGGTGGTAGTGCGCCCGACTCACGATCGGAAGACCGTGGGTTCGATTCCTGCCTGGACCAGATATTTTTCTCGAGAGAATTTATCTGGTTGAAGCTGGGATGATTCTGCAACCGTGTTAGGAATCACACGTTAAAGGTAAGACCTCGTTAGTCCTTAGCTCGCACAAGTTTCTCAACTTCTGAGAGTTGTCGTTCGTATGGGGGCGACAGCTGATTAACGGAAAAACAGATTTTTTTTAAAACAGATTCACCTATTCCGTTTTGAAATATTACATCCTGAACTACCTTTATTTACCCTGAGTTTTGATCCCGAGTACGCCCTTGACCGCTGCTCTTCCTCATTCATTGCCTCTTTATCGCGCGCCAGCCCTGGTGGCCGGAGGCGGCTCTGATGAACGATCTCGCGAGCAACGAGCTGCTGGACAATGCGGAATTTGTTTGCAGGAGTTTATCATATAACCATCCAGGGCTTGCACCTGATAACGCGGCGCGGGGTTTGATTTATCGCCGTGATTTACAACCTCCACAGGCGGGCCTTAAGAGCTAATATTTTCTAGGACATTTATTATTAATAAGATTTAGGGGGCTTGGGGTGAACGCTGAAAATGACACGAACGCTGAGATTATGCAGTAACATTTTCGGTCTTGTCAGAAATAATTTATTTAATCTTCATATGACAAGAGATCATAATTTTCGTAGCCCTTTTCTAGGGTCCAATTATATCTAAAAACTCTCCAAACTCACTAGGTCCTTTATTATTTGATAAATTACCAGACTATGAAGGAGAGAGTCGAACCTTAACATGTTTTAAAAAATGTCTTAAACATTTTTTAATTGAAAGATGCTATTATGAAGTCGATCAAGCACTATAATAAGTATTTGTAAATCCTTTATGATTTGTCTGTTATTTGTGTTTTTGGGTGAATATATGTATATATGTGTATAAGTGTTTATATGTCCATATATGTATATATGCGTTATACAATTAACTGAGTATGTACTATCATATTACTTTTTGTTAATGTTTATTTTTACTGTTTACCATTTCTATAGATCAGGGGTCTCCAAAGTTTGAAGCCTTCGGGCCATAATGATTTTGTCAGTTTGTTCCAAGAGCCAATTTCTGCCCTTAACTATATTTCTAGACTAGGATAGTCGCAAAGTGCGTGACCTAAGCAAACTTCTGCTTTTTTTTGCATTTCAATTATTATTGTATATTGTGGCACTTAACGACATCTAGTGGCGAGTAGTTGTACTATGTACTATCTTTTTCAGCTACCCGCTAGGTGGCATTAGGCGTAATTAAATATTTGAAATTACCGCGTTGGTTCGAGAAAGTTCTGGTTCTAGCTAGTGTATTCCGATCACCTCGAGATGGCAGTAATAATTGCAACTGCGGCGCAACTGCGAGTTAGTCTGCGTAGGAAAGGCGAAGGAAGCGAAACTGTCTATTGTGAAATACAGTAACACCCGTCGATAAAAGTATTTGATTTGACTTATTGTTTTTATGTGTGATTTGTTAGTATGGAAAAGAAGCAAAAAATCGACAGTGAATGCAGAACGTTCCAAGAATAATGGAACTTTCAGTATTTTGTGATTGAGTCCAGTAATAAGGCGCTATGTTTAATTTGCAATGAAAACATAGCTGTTCTCAAAGACTATAACATTAAACGACACTATGAATCGAAACATCTTCAAAGTTATTCCAAGTATACAGGAAGTTTGCGGAAGGAAAAATTTGAAGCTTTGAAACGCGGATTCAAATCGCAGCAATCTTTATTTACCAAAGCGAATACTGAACAAGAGTCTGCAACTCGCGCCAGCTTTCGTGTGGCTCTTGAAATCGGAAAACGTGGCAAACCATTCACCGATGCTTGATTGCAGTAGCCGAAGAAATATGCCCCGAAAAAGTAAATTTATTTAAAAGTGTCAATTTGTCAGCAAACACCGTGGCTCGAAGGGTGCAAGACATGGCAGAAAATATATCATCTCAACTGTCTGACAAAAAAGGTCATCATGAGTGGTTTTCTCAAGCATTGGATGAGTCAACGGATGTGTCAGATACTGCTCAGGTGTTGATTTTTATTCGCGGAGTAGATAAAAGCTATGAAGTGTATGAAGAACTTCTTGATATTGATAGTATTCACGGCACGACAACTGGGACAGATATTTTTAAGGGAGTTGAAAATGCCAATAATAAAAAGAACCTTCGATGGAGAAATTTGAAATCTATAACAACTGATGGAGGCAAAAATATGTATGGTAAAAATAAAGGAGTGGTTGCACTTGTGTCAAAGGCTGTAGAAAATGATGGTGGTTCAAAACCATTAGTCTTACATTGTATCATTCATCAACAGTCCTTGTGTGGAAAATGTTTGGATATGTCTGAAGTTCTAAAACCAGTCATATCAGCTGTTAACTTCATCAGATCCACTGGGCTGAATCACCGACAATTCCGCGAGTTTATTCAACAGATTGGAGAAAATGATTTACCATATCATACTGCCGTAAGCTGGCTTAGTTGCGGAAAAGTCCTTAAGCGCTTTTTGAACTTCTAGCAGAGATCGAAATTTTTTTAAATAAGAAGCAGCGCCCTTTTGCCGATTTAGAAAATAGTAAATGGATGAGGAAGTTAGCCTTCTATGTCAATTTGACAAATCATATGAACGAACTGAATTTGAGATTGCAAGGAGTAAATCAGCTTCTCCCTGATTTATACACCAATATCAAATCCTTCAGGCAGAAAATAATACTATTTCAATCGCAATTACGTAAAAAATGTTTCACACATTTTGAAACATGTGAAATATTCAGCCACACTAGAGAGACTGAACTTCGCGTCAATTTTGCAATCGAAACGAGTGCTTTGAAGATACATTTTGATACTCGTTTTTCAGATTTTCATGTCATTGCGAATGAAATTAAGCTTTTTCCAAATCCTTTTGATTTTGACATTGAAACCCTCGCTCCGGAAGTCCAAATGGAAATTATTGATTTACGGTGCAGTGATATGCTTAAGATCAAATATCAAAATTCATCTTTCTTGGAATTTTATAAGAGTCTTCCACTGGAACAATTTGATAATTTGCATGAATTTACTCGTGGGTGGTTTTCTGTTTTTGGTACTACTTACTAGTGTGAGAAAACATTTTCCAAGATGAAGTACACAAAGATCTCAGATCTCAACCGATGAGCATCTTAAATCTCTTTTGATAATTGGCACAAGTAAAATTGATCCACAACTACAAAGTATTGTCGGTGGAAAATCGAAATTACATAATTAGTGTTTTTGTTTTACTGTGATTCATTTCAATTATTTGTTAGTTATTTATATGCTAGAACTTGAATACTTAAGTTAAGTTTTCTTTGTCATCATTTCTGTCGTTAAGTTTTACCTTGCAAGTAAATAAAACCGAGTAATTATCATTCTGTGTTTTCTTCAACTTGTCACAGCAATAGTAACAACAATTAGGTAATCATTGGCTGTCGCGGGCCAGATCAATGACAGTAAATCATTGGCAGTCGCGGGCCGGATTGATGACACTGGCGGGCCGGATTTGGCCCGCGGGCCGTAGTTTGGAGACCCCTGCTATACTTGAACGACTATAATACCTGCAAATCTACTGTTTTTTTATATACAATTCAACTGAATGCTATCATGTTCTGTTAATTTTAGATAAACGAATATGATTTCCTACCACTTAGGATCAATTTATAATGATTCTTATTGCCAAAAAATTCTGAAGAAAAAACAAAGTATTCAAAAACTGAAGTCTGCACTGGTCAAAAAGTCTCAGGAACCACAGCAATACTGATAATGAATATGAGTTATATTTGGGTTTTTTGACCTCCTGATTTGCACCACCCTGTACCTTACGTTTCAATCAATTCAATTGAAAAGATTCATTGACCTATACAATCCTTTTCATTTCCTAGTAATTTTTGTTTATAAACAAAGCTACACTTTTGAATATATTGTTGACTGATTATTTATCATGAAGGCTCATATTTCGAAAAAGTCAAATATATTCGCTTCCCTATGAATAATTACAATTTGTGAAACGGAAATAGTAAACTTAATAAATTAATCTCACCTCGAGAAATAGTCGAATTACAAACACCAGACTTGTTCAAAGTTCTTCCACACTGTAATTCCGGGAATTGGAATACTTTTTTGCCGACACAGTATATTCATCGCACTAGATTCAATAATAAATGAATTTGCTGACGACGAATTAGACAAGCACATGCTTACATGGCATCGCAATATGCCAATCATTTTGTATTGAGATTTGTATTCATATGTGGAATGATTTAGTGTTTCGTGAAATGGTTTCCCCGAAAATAACTTGTTTCAGAAGTGATGGTGATACAACTCCTAGTCCTCAGCCGTTTGAGGAGCCGCAGGATTTAGTGACCATCGATTTGAATCTTTCCAAGAAAGGTGAGTTATTGACATAATGGAATCAATGTTGAAAATATGTTAAAATCTGTTTCCACATTAATCAGCCGTCGTGTGACACGAAAGATTAACGAGGTCTAACATTTTACCGTGTGATTTCAAGCACTGGTGATGAGAAGTATCCAAATTACCGATGTTTCTGAACTTCTATGTTGTTGAATTCACTCATCTATGCCTCAAGTAAACGGGTTGCAATGAATATACAGGCCGTTTTTTTATCTGATACCACTACTGCTATCTTGGAAACAGTAGGCTCTACAAGGAAGGTTAAATGTAACAAAAGCTGCCTTTTCAGGAATGCAACATAATGGTATTCCCTGATCGATGAAATCACCAACCGTTTCCGAAAAAAACTGAAAATGTCTGATTTTAGTTTTTTGCTCTACTGCCTACATTTTCAATAATATCAGAAAAATTACAGAACTTTTCGCTCCATTTCATGTTTTTCATAATCTGGTTCAACTCATTTTCCAATGCGACGTTTCGTTCATTGCAATCTATCATCAACATATTTTTTTCAAACACAGACTTGTATATTTTTTTATACATTTTGGTAGTCATTGTTATTGAAAATTCATTGATATATCACAACATCATCAATGTTACTCAAATCGAAACACATTCTCCTGTCGGTTATTGTCGTTCATTGAGATCCTAAATATTTATAATCACTGAAATCCATTTCTTTATATCAATACAAATCCATTCATAATTTCCAAATGTCTTTCGAAAATTTGTAGCTACTTGAATATTTCTGTTCAGAAAATGAGTATCAAAAAGCATTAACTGGTAAAAATACTATATCAAAAAAGTCATAGAAGATATTCAGGAGAAACATGATGATTGATAATTTCAATATGAATGTCAAGTTGATTGTCAAACACTGAATAAAAAAGTTATTCAATTTAGTGTGTGATTTTAAGGGAAAAACATTAATTTTCCCAATGGCTAAAAAGTGAATATGCTTTTTGTTTATTCGAGATGTTACCATGCTACCAAATCTTTGGCAATGTATCAGGACTTGTATCCTGAACAACGACATCCTAATCATAGATATTTTCAACGTATCGAAAATAGTTAAAAAAACATTCACAATAATGAAAAAGTGACAATCATTCGACATAGGTTTGTAGAAAATGAAAAAATTGAAATCAAGGAAGTATAAGTGATGGAGATTGCTCATAATTCGACCATATCCACTACGTCTATACGGAAAATTTTAAAGAAGAATTAATCCAAGTCAGAAAGTCTATCAATTGCGATTGACGCACTTCAACAAGAGAAAAGTTTTTTGTAGATGGCTCATTAGGAAATTTCACCAAAATAATGAAATTTGCAAAGAAAATTGTGGTATGACGAAAATAGATTTACCAATAACGGATGGTTCAACAGGAATAGGTATACGCTAATACTGGCGACAAAAAAATTATTATTCACATAGAGTTACTAGTTTCCAAGAGAGATATGGTGTTAACGTATGGCTTGGTGTTCTTGATAAAAAATTATTGGCCCCCACTTTTTTTAAACAAGTTTGACCGGAGAATTATACTTGGACTTCTTATCAGGGACTCTGAGTTTCTGGAAGATTCGCCACATAGCCTAAGAAAATATGAGTATTTCCAACACGACGGAACTCCACCACATCGCAGTAGAATATGCAGAGATTTCCTTAATAAAAGTAGACCAGGAAGATGTATAGAAATTAATGCTCCTATTGAATGGCCACCACGTTCACCGGACCTTTCTCTAGATTTTTCGTTCTGGGGCTTCATAAAAGAAAGTATCCGGAAAAATGTTTTAAAATTATTGAGGACATTAATGGAATTAATAAAAATATTTTTGTCTAATTACCACAAGTTAATTTTATTTATACGACTATTTTCGGGTTTAATTCCATTGTCAAGTATGAAACTAAAATGTGAAATTTAAAAACTTGGTTATTTTTTTAGGGTTAAGTGGAAGAACAGTTCAGTCGTTGAATTTTATTCAGGAACTGAACTGAACTTCGACCTTTATTTTCAAAAATTTTCTGTTGGTGAATTTCCTCAATCTTGTTTTTTTATATATTTTTTGAAAAAATAAAGACCATTATTAATATTATTATTATTATTTTTTTATTATTTTTTTTTCACCGTAGTGTGCGCTAGTCAGGCCCTATCCCCGAAATCCCGATACATTCGGGAAGGCGCTAGCGTGCCCTCCCGAATGTATCGAGGCTTTTATTATTATTATTATTATTAAACCTAAGGTTTTCCGCGATACTTCTCGCTCGCCTCACTAGTGACTTCTTAGCAGCCAGTAGCATTCGTATCCTATCAAGGCAGTGCTGTTTGGTGGTCAGCAGCACGCCTTGGCTTAAAGTGTGATGGATACGTAGTAGATTGGCGGCTATTCGCCGCACTGCGTGCGTGAAATGCCTGTTGGCCGCCCTGTAATCCATCACACATTGGATATAAGACGCGTATTGTCTCGCCAACGTGATCTTAGCCTCCATCTTGTGTACACGCCATTCAATCTTCCGAACCGCAAGGCCGGGATTTCGTACTTCCGATTCGGAAAGCGATTGGACGACGTTATACACGGCGGTTTTGATTTGCCAGATGTCAGCCTCTTCTGTTAGAAGACTATGAACCTCCGCATCCAAACGAGCCAGTTCTTGTGGCTTCAGGGGCTTAATCCTGTGGAGCGCCCTGCGTGTTCTGATTGTCGTCTCCATTGGTGGTATGGTGCGAGTCTCCTCTCCAGCCGTGCCAACGGGTGGTAGAACTGTCACTTCTACTACTTCGTTAGCAGGTTGGGAAGGAGCTAAATAGCCCTGCCGCCGAAGATAAGATACATAATCCTTAAGGTTTTGGGCGGAAAATTTCGCCATGTACCCTCTTCGCATTAGGCTATCTCTCAGCTCATGCGTCCACTCAAAGCGTCCATTTTCATTGCCAAGGTTGTCATTAGTAGGCAAATCATCGTTATGGGCCCCACCACCTTGCCTCTGACCCCTCCGAGCGGGTCGATTGTGGGTGCCCCTTTCTTGATCACTGGGAACCAAGTGTTGGGTCCACCGGGTGGTTAGCCCTGTGGACCCACGGCCGGCAACGGAGGGAGAATAGAGTTCTCCTTCCCGGGTGCACCTGGGCTGCCGGTCCGGTTTTGCACCAGTTGCTCGGATAAGTGGTGTCGCAACTCACCAAAGGCCATGGATGTTAGTGGCCATCCCTACTTATTATTATTATTATATCAGGAGTTTTTAGGTAAGGTAGGACAGGTAGTTAAACGAACCAGGGTGCCAATTCAACACTGAAGAAGGGGTTGTTGAACTTATAAATTCAAAAGTGGATATCTACATAAATCAAGTTGCTTGTTTAAGGGTATATATTTCTGGTTTTTAATTGATTCGATAATTTCCATGGCTTCCAACAAATTCATTTTTTCCCTTCATTACATATGTGTAGGATGATCTGTAAATACTGCAGAGCATTCGCCACACTCTATAAAAAAAATCGGATATATATAGAATAGAGTGTGGCGAATGCTCTGCAGTATATACAGGTCAAACCAATAGAACTTTTGACGTACGGCTCCGTGAACACGTCTGTTTGGACAAAAAATCTATAATGTATGAACATTTTCAAGAAACAAACGCCAAAATAAGTAAAGATAACCTGAAAATCCTACAGATATGTATTAAAGGGAAAAAATGAATATGTTGGAACCCATGAAAATCAACAAATCAATTAATAATACAATGCAATACTGTACTCCATAATGATTCTTAATATATTTTCAAGGCACGTCTTCCGACGGCAAACATAAACAATACATATAAAAGAAAATGATCTTTTTCATAACATTTTAATTGTTGCGATCCTACTCCTACGTGGACATCCGGTCCACTCCGCCCTCCAACCGGCGTGAATGGAAGCAGGCGTTATATATTCATTCCACTTTAGCACTCCCACGTGGACATCCGGTCCACTCCGGCCTACAACCGGCGTGAATGAGAGCACTACTATTTTGACTTAAAAAGTTATTATTAAAACTATTATTAATTCAATGTTAATGCTGGAACGTTATATAACGGCGGACATTCACAACACGAACTGAATTCCGTCTCCAACAATGGTGTCCACGTACCTTTTTTGTGAACGGTCGCTATCAGCAAGTCCGTTTTCCACCACATCGGAAACGGAACTGAACCCCATTGTTGAATTTTAAAGTTGGTACCCTGGTTCGTTTAACCACCTGTTTTTCCATCTCCTGATATAAACGTGTTATCAAATTTCACATTTTCGTTTCAGACTTGATAATGGGGTTGGTTAAACACGAAATTGGTCGTATAAATAAAATTAACTAGTAGTAATTAGACAAAAGTGTTTTTATTCATTTCATTGAAATGATCATGAATTACTACAAAATAAACAAGTCATCAATCACACATATTAAATATTGAAGAGTTGAAAGATTCAATAAGGAGAGCATGCACTCCACAGATGTTAGAGAACTGCCACAAGCACACTATTTGCTTTTCATCAGTTTGGACTTCCATTGCCTAATATGATATAAATTGATTTGAAATACCTGACAGAATCTGTAAAAAAATTTAAAAAGAGATTAGCTGAAAAATAACAATTATATTAAGCAAAAAAATGAAATTACAATGAAATAAAATACAAGCAACAACCAAAAAAACAAAAAGAAAATTGAACTGTTAACACGAGATGAAAATTGAAAATTACGAAAAAGAAATGAAAATTAAAAATTAAAAAGATTCCAAACCAAGTTAATTCACGACGTTTCGATTGTTAGTGTCCACAATCGTCTTCGGGTGATAACACCCGAATAGAAAATGGCCTCTTCTTCTATTCTATTATATTTCTTCTATTATTCTTCTATTATTCTTTCTCCTATTCTATTATATTTCTAATTCCATAAAATGTTTCAACAAAAACACATCCATTTTTTCAAGCGATATATTCCACAATGAACATGAAAATATAACCTTTTTAAAAATTCCCGTTTATATAGAAGCGCAGGAAGGCTTCAAGTTCATTTTGGTTCCTGATAAAATTTCAATTTTGAACTCAAAATCTCGGCTTTCGAAATCGGAATTTTTCAAAAACAAAAACTTAAAATATCTGACCCTTTCACCCTTCCGTAACTTCATAATGAGGATAGAATTACTTTTGAAATTTATTTTCATCGCGATATTCGTCTCTAATTATCAATCAAACAATATTTTCCGAACCCATAATCTATAATGACTTGTTATATTTTCAGAGGCGAGTTTTACCAAGGAGAAGACAAAATGCAAGAACAGAGTGTACAAGATATTACTTTACATGTTCCTCGTGAATATAATAGTTCTTGTCATTTTTGGAATCCTGGAGTACATTAATGAAGGTAGGAGAAATCTCATTTCTTTCTCTAGTTTATATTACCAACTTGTTGTTATTCTACTTCAACATTGAAATAAAACTACTCACAGACATTTGGCTTCCAACTCAAATAAAACTATATCTCTTGAAAATCTACACAAAATAGAACTCTGACAATGACAACTCAATCAAATAATAATCCTTAAACATTGCTGTTTTGCAATGAAATTTATTTAACATGGATTCTTATAATTTGTCGGTCAATTCCATCACAAATCGTCATCAAAAATATGTCAGATTAATGATAAATCACCAAAGAAAGCTGAAAACCTCAACGTAACTTTGTCTGCATTACTTTCCGCAGAATAAATACGCCACTGAAATGAGTAGATCACAGAGTGAGGTTTATTGTTCCCGAAGTTTTTTTCATTTACATGTATTTAATGTTGTATCAACCTCGGGGGTTATTAGCGATAATTTTAATTTATCTATTTTACATTAAATTTTCATATACGGTGCAGCAACTGTATCCGTCTTAGAAAGACAATTAGTTTTTTATAGTTGTAATTTTGTCCTAACGCTGCTTCAATTTGAGAGGGATTGAAGGAGATGTTGAAGTAAGATACGCACTCAAATAAAATATGTTTGACACAGTCCCAAACTATGACATAAATAGTGATTTCCGCTGAGAATGTCTTCATGAGTGAGGCGAGTGTGCTCTAGTCGAAGACATGACAGGATAACTTGCAATTTCCTTGTTTTTGGAAGTGATTTCCAGGTTAGACCAATGGTTTGATTGTTGATAACTTAGAAGTGGGGCCATTCCATTGCTGTTGCTATACGTTGGTTCCTCGCAGCACAATTATTCAAAAGATTCTGGCTAGAGAGCCGACTGCTGAAATTGGCTCGCTTCAACGACCCAATAGAACATTCACGACCTCTAGTGCTTTTGATAGGAAACCACTTTCCTGGAAATCTCACTCTTGATAACAACAGACCTCCCATCTTCGAGATCGCTAAACGCCCAAAAAAGAACGATTGGGAGGTCGTCAGGAAGGTTATCACAGCACCGGCAGTTGAATGGGCTATCGAGTAGTTTCAGTCCCTCAAATCCCCTGGAGAGGATAGTATATCCTTCTTCAAAACGGACTGGGAATAATTTTACCTATTATCATAAAATTGTGTAGAGCTAGTCTACCGGGGTCTATATACCACCCAGTTGGTTTGCAGCAAGGGTGGTATACACACACTCTAAATCGGTAGGACCAATCAGTCTTACAACAGGCAAATCGACAGATTTAGCATTAGACTACCTTGTAGAGAAAATTTACTAATTCCTCAACAACAAGGATATTGCGGTTACTGTATTTTTCAGTATTGAAGGTGCATTTTATAATGCACTACCTGAATCTATAGGATCATCTCTGACTAGAAAAGGTATAGAACCGACCATAACTGGCTGGATATATGCCATGATGGTAAACAGAACTGCAACTATGACTCTTCAAGACGAGGCCATTAGGGTCAAGGTCACCAGAAGCTGCCGTCAAGGTGGGGTGCTATCTCCCCTTCTGTGATCGCTCCTGATGGATAGTCTGCTTGATGCCCTCGACAGAAGAAAAGTAGATCTGCAAGCTTATACAGATGACCTCGTCATCTGGTCCGCGTCGGGAAGGGTAGCTAGTAATATCCTCCAAAGCACGATGGACGTTGTTCACAGGTACATGAGGAAGCAGATGTTTATCAACCCCAGAAAAACTGTGATAATTCCCTTCACCAGGAGGAGAAACTTGTACGATTTAACGCCACTTTCTCTCTACGGTGAGTTTCGACTTCTGAGAGATGTCGTTCGTAGGGGTGCTACAGCTGGTTAACGGAAAAACAGATTTCAAACAGATTGTCAAACAGAATTCCATTTGGAACGGAGTTGAAATATCTTGGCAATGTCTTTGATAAAAACTCACCTGGAACGCTCACTTGGAAAAAGTTCTACACAAAGTCAGACTGTCCCTATGGACATGTTTAAGGATGTGTGGGCTTAGGTCCCAAACAAATCCATTGGATTTATGTGATGATTGTCAGGCCGATGATCACTTATGGTGACTTTACAGAAAACGGATCAGAAAAAGCTCTCTGGCTTACAAAGACAAGCTTGTCTGGACATCAGTGATGTCATCAGTGCCACATCGTCAGCGGCCATGAAGAGCCTTCTAGATCTACCTCCTCTCTACATTTTTCTGGAGAGAGAGGCTAGATGGACTGCATATAGACTTCTGCACATTGCCAATTGCATAAATCAATTAATGGCAGAGTGCAACAGAATGTTGGTTGACACTGGAAGTCACAGCATTCTCGAAATGTCCTCTGACTTCATGCCTTCAACTGTCAATTTCGAACTACCTTATAAAGTACTGTTCCCGAGTAGAGAGGACTGGATACTCCGAGAAAAGGAAATATCAGGAGCAAATAGTTGTTTATGAATCAAAGAGCTATTTGTATGAAAGTGTATAATTATAAAATTATTGCAAAGCGCTCACCTGAAAGTTAGTGATCTAATTGATAAGAAAGTTTTGTGAAAATTGAAAGTTGCAAAAATTTTTTAAAGGTTATGAAATTTGGAAATCGTTTATGATTACTTACTTGTCAGGCAACAGGAAGTATCAAAATGAGTACATGACACATTTGTAATACTTGACTTATGGAAAACAAAAAAGGCTGTGGTTCAGTCAAAGTATTATATGAAAGGAGGGCAACTTAAGACGGGATGTGTCAAGTGTCATGTTGAAAATAATGGTACCAACTTGAGGAGTGATCCATTATGGATTTAAAATAATTAATTGAGGAGAAGCCAATATAGAATAAAGTATATTAGTAATGAATTTGATTAATTAATATTTTATGAAGGAGAAAAATCTATGTTTGAGTTTACTTGAGTATTTAAACAATGATCATTATTGGAAAATTCTTTGGAAATCTCCAGCTCTTTAAACAAGGCCAGTCTGAGGAAATTTTTATTATTTATTTTATGTGATATTTTGGAATTTCTGTTGAGACTGAAGTTATGATTGTGAAATTTAATGTGATGGCCGAAAGCAGATTTTTCATGTTTTTTTAAATGTTCAATAATACGAGTAAAAAGAGATCTACAGGTTCTAAAAATGTGAGATGCAGAACAATCAGAGCAGTCAAGCTTATAGACTCCACTTCTGTGTAATTTGTTAATTTTATCTTTGGAATTTACTAAAAAATTGCTTGAGTTATTTTGAGATTTAAAAGAAATGTTTGTGCCAGGTATGGTATTTTCTTTTGTTTGAAAGTGGTTGTCAATGTTTCGTGGTGTATTTCATCAGTTCGGACTTCCATTGTCTAATATAATATAAATTGATTTGATAACCCTGAAAGAAAAATCAAAAAGACTAACCGAAAATAACAATTTTATCAAACATTCGGGTGATCACCCGAAGACCATTGTTAATACCAACAATCGAAACGTTGTTTCATAACTTGGTTTGAAATCTTTTGATTTTTTTTTGTCAATATTTTTAATTTTTTCTTTTTTTCTTTTATTAATATTTCAATTTTTATTTGTTTGGTTGTTGTATGTTATTTCTTTGTAATTTCAGTTTTTTGTTTAATAAAATTGTTATTTTCGGTTAATCTTTTTGATTTTTTTTCAGGGTTATCAAATAAATTTATATTATATTAGACAATGAAGTCCGAACTGATGAAATGGTATTTTCTATAAATTTGGAAATAACAGTACACATATTTTGATCAATTTGAGGTAAAAAAAAATATTTCACAGGTTGTTAGTTCCCAGATGGATTAAAAACACATTCAGGTTCTGGTGCAGGTGTTTTCAGCCGCAGACTCAGGATAGAGATATCAACCTGCCTAGGAACCTATGTGACTGTATTTCAAGCGGAAATTTACGCTATTATATTGTGTTCGGAGAGATTGGAAGAATCCAACCTTATACACAAGTCGATAAAAATATTCTCGGACAGTCAAGCGGCGTTGGTAGCTCTTGGCTCCTACTGAACAACATCTAAATTGGTAGCACATTGCCAAAAATGACTCTCCTCGATAGGAAGACTTAACAGATTGCCTCTGGTCTGGATTCCTGACCGTACTGGTCTGGAAGGCACTGAGACTACTGACTCTCTTGCAAAGGAGGGTGCTGCAATCAGCTTCATCGGACCAGAACCTGTCATTGGTATCGCTTTAGACTTTGCTGAAAAAAAATTAAACACCTGGATGGCAAGAAGTTTTATGGACTTCTTGCAGAATCTTCCAGAACTGACCCACTCCAAGGCGTTTATTCAACCTTCTAAGCTTGATACCAAAGAGTTGTTCGACTACAGTAGGGATGAACTACGATGTATAACAGGCCTTTTCACAGGTCGCTGTCATCTGAATCATCATATACAAATATTTGTAATACCGTGTGTGACGCCTCTGTTTGTGAAATGATGAAAGAGCAGAGCACATACTTTGTGCCTGCCCCGCTGGGGACCGAATCAGATTTTCAGAGTTTGGCAGAGCCATACTTTTACCGTCTGACATGAAAGGCCACTCAACATACAAACTAATCGGCTTCGTTTAGAAGCTTGGTTTATTTGGTCGAGTGTGAATAGGTACGAGCCACAACCCAAAACGTTGCGGGTTGCGGTGATGGGTCAATTTTGTCCCACTCACTTTTGAGGTAACCTAGCTTAACTGGTCGGCCATTTCGTTGCCGGCTTTACCAGCATGTGATGGAACCCACATAAAGTGGATATATTTACGTTTCTTGATGAGTGAGTAGATCGTATGTTGGATATGAAGTGAGATAAGGTGCTTTGGGTTTAGTTTCTTCATTGCCTCGAGTGTACTGAATGAGTCGGTTGTAACCAAGACTTTTGAATGCTCGCTTTCCTCTGCATTAGCAAGTGCTCTCCATAGGGCATAAAATTTTTCTGGGAACACAGTGCTTTCTAATAGTAGTTCAATTGGAGTTGGAATTGGTGAATGCTGCTCCTACTCCTTCTGATCTGGATGCGTGGATCGTATGTTGGATATGAAGTGAGATTGGGTGCTTTGAGTTTAGCTTCTTTATTGCCTCGAGTGTACTCAATAAGTCGGTTGTAACCAAGACTTTTGAATGCTCGCTTTTCTCTGCATTTCCAAGTGCTCTCCATAATAGTAGCTCTTCATAATAGTAGCTCTCTATAATAGTAGCTCTTCCTAATAGTAGTTCAATTGGAGTTAGGATTGGTGAATGCTACCCCTACTCCTTCTGACCTGGATGCGTCGATATATATTGCGATACAGTCTTCGTATTGCTGCAAGAGTTGTTGAATTAGCGTTGATTAGCCTGTGGTTGGTGTTATTTTTATCCAATTGTACGAGCTTCAGAGCATTTGCGTATTGGAAATAAACAAAAAGACTGAGACTCTTTGAAACTATCATCGATCTTGATGTCGAAGCCTACACCATTGAAGATATCTGGCGCAGCAGCAGATGGAATGCTCGATTCTAGAAGTTCCTTTCTATCATGACCTGCCAAAACAAATTTTGTTCTTTCTATAAAATTACGTTTTTTTTTTTTCAGAAACATACCTCTTCAAAACGAAACCTCCAACCCCACATACAGCAGTCAAAACTGAAAACATTGCGAATGAACTAATAATCGATGACTCGAAGGATCCTCTGGAGTACCTGGTACTGAAATGTTTAGAAACAGATACCGTCGAAAATTGTTGCAGTTTTTTTTCAAATGCCGAAACCAATGATGATTTTCTGGAATTATGCAAAGACGAACAAGAGTCATCGCCAAATAATTTTATAGACATAAGGAGGAGGAGAGGAATTGAAACCAAAATTTCAAGAAGACAAGTGAATCATATCAATGGTGACGTAATACAAGAAGTATATCCGGACTACTATTATGACTATTACTACAACAATGGTCATTATAAATCTGAAAATGAGGTTACAAATTATGGAGAAACATATTATGACCACCAACAAGAAAATAGTCGATTTTCAGAAAACCAGGGAGATTATAAATTTTCGAAGGAAAACTTTCATACTCCTGCTGAAACACAGTTTCTACCACCTCATTACATAAATACATATGAATCTATGATTCCTGATATACAAGAAAATATTCAAGCATATGATAATCCTTCTGCTCTAATAAATATCAATTCTGATAATACTAACAAATATGAAACAAATTTTTCTGTACATTACAGACAAATTCCGGAATTCATTGCAGCAGCAGAAAAATCAACTACCAATCCAAACTTAGCAGACCAATACACACAAACGACAACAGAAAATGCTCCTCTTAGAGTAACATTGAGATTGGAATATCCTTTTGATGATAACATTTCAGATTTCGAAGCAACAACAGCAACGACAGAGATTATTCATGAAGAAGTTACAACTGAAATATTTTCAATTTCATCTGAGGCCTTCACTCAGTCCACTAGAAGCAATACCGAAGAAACTGAAACAATTTTTGATGGAAATATAGACGTTGCAACCTACCAAATATCAACAATTTCATCAGCCTACAATGATGGGCAATCAATTGAAGAAAAAAGTGAAAGTGATGAAACCATTACCCATCTAGAACCAATGTCATTAGATTCATACGATGCTCACATAACAAACTTGACAAGAATAGCATCTGAAACCGTTAACTCAAAACCACCTGAAACTTTCGAAGGAAGTATTGCGAACTATAATGGAAATAGTGAATTGACTTCAGAAAGAAGCAACGAGAACTACCTCAATTTTTCAACTGACGGCGTGTCAATAACTACCAAAAGTTCACTTCTAGATTCCACCTCGACTCGCTATGAACAAGACAACATAGCTTCTGATTTCAAAAAGACACAACATACACAAGGCAGGCAGAGATTTACTGCAGAAGAAAATGACACCCCAAACAAAGTTAAAAGTGTGCAACAATCATCACCACCGGAACTTTCGAACAACCAACAAACCCTTTACAACCCCTGTTATTACCCATACGCCAACCCGAACCCATACTCTCAACTATATAGAGTACCTGACATTTCCCAACTAATGCGAATAGTTCCAGCCGATACTCCAAAATCTCCCCAATTCGTCTTAAATCCTCCCATGTATCCCTACACGCAACCTTCTTTGGTGCCACCTGTACAGTTCTCGACGAGCCAATGGCCGGCACAAGTCCAGCAGGCACAATACATGCCAAACTTCTGGCCGCAGCAAGCTCAGCAAGGACAGAGCGGTCAAATGAAAGTTAGCGGTCCAGGAGGGCAGTATTATGTATGTAATCCTATATCACCGGTTACGAATGGTGTTGTTTCTATGTCTGGAGTAGAAATCAGAAGGCAGGCTTCAAATCTTCAGGATATGCTGCAGAATGTAACGATTAATGCAGTAGCAGAAGAACTGTCAAGGTTAGTTGAGAAAAAATAGTCAGGAAGTGAATCATAGAATATTCACTGCATGAAAGTTTTTTTTGTGTGAATGTGTGAATAATGAAAACTTATACGACACGTGTTTGATTCAAGAGATTTGAAATAATATTTCAGTCACTACGACATATATTTTTCAATTCTTTGAAATTAACAATCATTCACCTCATATGAGAATGTATACAGAACCATTTGGATTTTCGCATATATAGTGGAATATGTGAAGTTGCTTTTCCGGGCAAGGAAAATCTTGCAAATAACTATAGGCCAGTAGCTTTGCTATCAGTGATATCAAAAGATCATGGAGAAAGTCGTAAACTTCTTGAGCGATCAATAATATGGCTTTCGGAAATAAAGATCAACAGGCGATCTTTTATCGTATGTCACCCATATTTGGAATCACGCAATCGAGAAACATGGACAGTCAAGAGCTGTTTCGCTTGTGGCATGAGGATTTGCTAGCCAACTTCGATGCTATGGCTTGTCGGATCGTTTATGAGTATGGCTCATCAGTTTCCTGAAAGAACGTTTCCTGCAAGTGGCCATCGATGGATATGTCTCGAATACATTTTCCATAACTGTTTGTGTTCCCCAGGGATCCATATTGTCGCCAACCCATCTTTTCATTGTATATCAACGACTTACTCTCTTGACAATATGTCTTGGGACAATCAAGTCGCTGGAATCACAAAGGCTGCTTCTCAGAAGCAGCCTGAGCTTTATAACGCTCAGATCAGACCTTCTTTGGAGTATTGTTCTTATGTAAACATACCCTGAAACTGTTGGAAAAGAGCCAAGAACATCACTTGCAACCTTGATAGTCTGGAACACACCTCAGGAATTTGTGATGCTTTATAAAGCTCAGATCAGACCTTCTTTGGAGTATAGTTGTCATGTATGGAGCTCCGGCCCCAAACATGCCCTGAAGTTGCCGGTTTCCATTCAGAAGAGAGCCATCCGCCTGATTAGAGACGCGAACATCACGTGCAACCTTTATTGCCTGGAACATTGAAGAAGAGTTGGAGATTTGTCTCTCTTCTATAGATACTTTTACGGAAAGTGTTCAAGTGACTTGGCACATTCGATTCCACCAAGAGCGGTAAATATCAGAAATACTCGACGGATTGTGGCTGCTCATTGTTTTGAAGTTCAACTCAGTACTCCTCGAACTTCACTTTAAAAACTCTTTCATTTGGAGAACTGCGTTTATGTGGAATGAACTTCCTGAGAACGTTTTTCCAATCTCCAGCGAATCAAATCCAATGCGAATCGCTACTTCCGCATAGGCGCCGCTCTTAGAGCGGTGCTTATGCGGAATAATATGCGGAGTAATATTAACAGGTTCTTGCCGTTTTTTAATATAAAAAGTAAGATTTTCAAAAAAAGCTCGGACACGTCGATTTCTAATTAAAGGGACACCTTTCAGACTAATCAGATTTTTTTTAGTACGCACCCCCTCGGAGGGGTGCGTCCGACGACCCTTATTTAGATAGGGAAAGTAGGTCGAGTTGCACCTTGTTTCAAAGGTCTTTCGGATACCTTTATAACTCTGCTAAAAGGAAATTTTTGTAACTATTAGTTTTCGAGATAATTTGAAGATTTAAAGGTATTTTTATTGAGTCAACTCTTTTTAAAATAAATCAAATCGTTTTTAAGGTACAATTTACGTTTAGAACTTTCAGAAAAAAAATATATTTTTGCTTTTTATGACAACCTGCTAATACGTGTCCATTTGATTTCGTAAAAAAGTAAGAATTATTTGTTTATTACGAGGAGATTTTTTTCGGGGGATGGGGTTGGTTTTGGAAAAAGTTTAAAAAACTGTAATTGTTTTTAAAGCACACACAAAAAAAGTAACACCTAATGAGGGTAACTCACATAGGAAATTTAGAGTAAATGTTCAAAATGTGCGCCATTTTGCTCCATGCAACAATAAAGATTTTGTTCGAATTTTGCTCTTACATTATTCAACATCTCAGGAGTTATAGCTCGGTATTCATCAATAATTCTACGACGTAATTCATCCAAATTGGCTGGCTGTGTAGCATAAACTTTAGACTTCAAATATCCCACAAAAAGTAGTGCAGTGGTGTTAAATCTGGTAATCGTGCTGGCCATTCAATTGGGCCTCTACCAATCCATTGTCCTTCAAAATGATTATTCAAAAGATTTCGAACCTGCTGGTTATAATGGGGTGGTGCACCGTCTTCTTGAAAATGGATAAATTCATCTTGACATCTTGAATCCTGTTCAATTATTTCAACTATACGAGCTTCAAGAAGTTGTATATAAGAATCGCCGGTTAAATTTCCATCAATGAAAAATGGACCTATAATATGATTGCCGTATATTCCGCCCCAGACATTCAACTTTTGGAGATGTTGGGTATGTATTTCTGCGTATTGTCTTGGGTTTTCATCCGACCAGTAACGGCAATTGTGACGATTCACGCAACCATTTAAATAAAATGAGCTTTCGTCCGAAAAACAGATGTTATAAAGCAGCTCGAGCTTTTGCATTAATCTCTCACTCATGCCCTCACAAAACTCCTGTCTTCGGTCAAAATCATCCTCATTGAGTTCATGAACAAGTTTAATTTTGTAAGGATGGAATTTGTGATTTTTAAGGATTCTCCATGCGCTCATATGGCTTATTCCGGCCATTGCTGATAATCCTCTGATACTTAACCTGGGATTGGCGATGACTTGAGCAATCACTCCAATCGCATTATCGTCATTCACTACCCTCCTCTGAACATTTCTTTTCTTATTTAAAACCGAACCTGTCTCCCTGAATTTTGTGACAAAATCCAGAACGTGATTTCTGCTTAGGTATTTACCAGGGTTTTGCTCGTTAAATAAAATTGATGTTCTATTAGCATTTTGGTCGTTGCCAAAAAATGAAGCAATAACTGAAACCTTACACAGCAGTACTGTAGTGTAAGGCATTTTTAAACAAATAACAATACACCAACAAACAATCACAAACAAAACAATCGAACGAAGTACTAATGAAAACTGGAAGAAGAGGAGTGGGTATTGATTTAAAAAAGGGATTTTATTTAACAAAAAACTGATTAGAAGAACTGCTCGAAATTTTTTTTATTTAGGCATACAAGTTACCGAGTGGTCTGTCCAATGTATTATTAACATAGCAATTTTAACTTCAAATTATCTCGAAAACTAATCGTTACAAAAATTTTCTTCTAACAGAGTTGTAAAGGTATTCGAAAGACCTTTAAAATAAGGTACCACTCGACCTACTTTCCCTATCTAAATAAGGGTCGTCGGACGCACTCCTCCGAGGGGGTGCGTACTACAAAAAATCTGATTAGTCTGAAAGGTGTTCCTCTTCAATTAAAAATCGACGTGTCCGAGCTTTTTTTGAAAATCTTACTTTTTATATTCAAAAACGACTCTGTTAAGTTTTCGTTGTTACACACTGTATATTCAATTCAAGTTAGTTATGCGCTGTATAAATAATTCATTGAATGCTTTCTGATAATGTCACTTTTGTCATCATAATAATTTTCATACATGATAATACTAATATCACATATTTCCCATCAAAATCGATGTCCGAATTTCTTGAAGTTTTTGTATGATTATTAGTTTTCAGATATACTAGATTGAGTTCGTTTGTAACTATTGTCAATTTTTTGTAGTTATTTTTTATTTTTATTCATCTGAGAATTCCTGAAGAAATCTTCATCTAGAGAATGAATCCCAACGAATTCAAGTTCTAGTTTAGTTTGAATTAAAAAGAAATATTTTTAGTAGAGATCAAACATTCAAGAGGAATGCATTTTGGTTTTTAAATTCTCCAACTTTGAACAAAAGTGTGGGTAAATTTCAAAGAAAGAAAGAAATAATAAATACAATAAAACATGTAGTGTGTAAACTAAAGTACACTACTTTCACGTGAATTATATGAAAGGAAAAATCCTTTTCAAACATCCATAACCTGTTACTGTACGAGTATAAAATTATTGAATTACAGAAATAAAACCAGGGAAGCATCAATAATCTGCTCCTTTGGACAAAAAGCTTGCCGAGATGGAAGTAAGTGTTTACCAAAACATCTAGTTTGCGATAATGTGGCACACTGCGATGATGGAAGCGACGAAGTGTTCTGTACCTGCAAAGAGCGTGTTGGAAAACTGAGGAACTGTGATGGTTATTTCGATTGTCCAGAAGGAGAAGACGAATTGGGATGTTTCGGTAAGAATAATTCCTATGGGACATGGTTAGTTCCACTGAAATCGTAAAAAAAATTGGAATCATTTTTATAATGTCAATTTTCTTTTTTTGGGAAGGTTTTTAAATGAAATAGATATTTACATTCATATAGTGGCACTATTGAAATCTGCCCCAATTGAAACTTTTTTATCATTAATTCTAAATGAAATGTGACTCAGTGGTTTTCTTGTCCTATTCTAAACCTGACAAGTATGACCGATATTTTCATAAAATCAGATCACCACTGAAAATTTACGAAAATATAACGCAGTTCATTAACGATCTCCTTTTTTTTCATAAACTACACCTTACTACACCTAAACTATACCTGATGTACCTCTTCAATTATGATTACCTGGAGCATATTACCCCACCCCTACATCAATAATAATACTTCCTCGTTTTTTAAGAAAAATTTAATAATGTTGATCTATTCAAATCCATTTGGTCATTCATTAGAGTGTTTGAATTTTTAAGTTTATTAACTTCCATTGCTTCCTTTATTTTCTATGTGTGAAATTTTGATGCTTCGTTAAAGATATGATTTTCTTCTAAAAGATGATTTGAATATGTTGAACTTGTTTTCTTATTTACATAGCTCATAATAGGTTGTCCTGGATTCGATTCCTGAATGTTCTGCCAGTTTGACAAATTATACCTTTGGACACATTTCACACTTTAATTTATATACTCCTAATTTCTCGAATTTGGATGTTTTATCTTTATAATTTTTAACTAGTTTTCCCAACGTATTACTTGTTCTATATGCAATTTTAATATCTCGTTTCCTCAAAAACGAAGCCACTTTTTCTGTTGTTTGTCCAAAATACGTTAAAGCTCTATAATTTTGATTATCTAACTTATCAATAGAAAAAACGTCTCGAATCGCTTTTGCGTAGACTTTTTTGAAAATATTCTGTTTATTAACTCGGCTTTAAACCCATTGTTTACTTCAATTTGCTTGATGATATTAGGTTCTTTATTCAAATTATCTATTGAAAGAGAAACATTGACTAATCTGTGAATCATGCTATTATATGCTGCTACTTTGTGTTAATATGGATGGGTAAAATCGTAATGTGTAGTGATATCCGTATAGGACGGTTTGTGATAAATTTAAAAATCATGTTTGTTGTTCATTCTACTAATTGTTAAGTCCAAGAAATTTATTGAGTTTGAGTTGTCTGCTTCTACTTCAATAGTGAATTTAATGTTTTCCAAATTTTGTTAATATCCCTATGAAACATATCTAATTGTCTCTTAGAGCCTGTAAAACTTACCGAAACGCCATCCACATATCTATGCCAAAACAAGAAATTCTTAATCAAAGGATGTTTGAAAATCGACTTCTCTAGTCCATGAAAATTCACACAAATAAGGGGCTTAACGATTTCCATAGTTAAACATTTTTAAGAGGAATGAATATAGTTATTAAATTGAAAATAATTTTGTATGAGACATAACGACAGAAGGTCAATGATTTCTTGTTTTATAACTTGGTTCACTCTATTCCTATCTAATAATTCTATTACTAAAGTAATAGTATCATCAGGAGGTATGCTGGAAAATGGATTCTGCACATCAAAGGATAGTAATTTTGCGTTGTATGGTAGAGTTCTGTTCTCTATTTTATTGATCAAGTCATATAAATACCGTAGACTAAATTTTGGTTGAAAGTTACAATTGTTCAGGATGATACTGATTAGCCTTTCTGATAATTTCACTCATGGTGCAGTGACAAAGTAAACCACTGGTCTAGTTGTATAACTTTGTTTGTGCTCTTTTTATGTGAGTATAATTTTGGAAATTGGAGGTTCATCATAGGTAATTTGAACTTTTACCTTTCAGTAAAAGTATGTTTGAATTTTTCAAAAAATATTTCAGTTGACTTTGGAAAGAATTAGTAGGATCACGTTTCAATATTTCAAAATTTCCCAAATTCAAGAAATCAAGGGTTTTTGGTCCAGCCATTATAACATCATTTTTGTTAATTTTACTGCGTATTGATTGCACAAGTTTCAATTCATTCGTAAAACTACCTTCTTTCAGAAATTCTTTAGTACTATTTTCATACATCTCCATCTCCATTTGATTTCAACGTTTTTCTATCACTTCTTTCCTTTTCGTAATTTTTTTAAAATTGATTCTTCACCCATTGGAACGAAACACGAATCAAACTTTGTATTTCGAAACCTGCGTGCAATATATTGTCCAGAACATATTTTTATTGTCCTACTACCGAAAAAAATGCATCTACAGAAAGTCATTTTTGATGAAACGTTCTTATAGTCTCTTCAATTCAATTAACTTGAATGATAATAGGTAAGTATTCACCAGAAGGGTTAAATAGAGAGTCTAGGACCTCTAAAACTTCTTAGATGAAGGGGTTAAGTATCTGGGAGTGATACCAAATCTCAGGATAAACTGGAACTAACATTGAAAAAACAAAATATGAAGGCGATGTTGACCAGATAAAGTCAAGGAAAGAGATGGGGTCAGAAACCAGATATGATATACTGACTGTACACCATGGTGGTTTAACTCATGGTAAAATATGCATTTGTTGAATGGTAGCCAAAGCTGAAACAAGCCAAGGAGAGGGAAAAGACTTGCATATTTGAGAATCACAGAAGCAATGGATACAACTGCAACATAGACATTGGCAACACTTTTTGGTCCCAACCGTTTATCTTGGAGAATGTAGAAAGCAAGAGTGTGCAGATTAGAGAATTCACCGTGTCATATGGGGTTGCGCAGAGAAGAAGTTTGGAAATATGTGGAGGAATAAACATCGACATGTGTACAGGCCACATGATACCAAAATACATGTCCGACCCACACATTCTGGTGGGTCGGATCTGGTGGATCGTAAAGTTGGTCTTTGAAAAATATGAAGAGTACTGAGAAAACCTTAATAAAAGTACCGACAAAAAAACTCTGCTCTGAACAATGAGGAGGCTACTCACTAGACACTTCTCATTGAGAAGACACTTGAAAGAAGAGGGCTGTATAACGCATACCTTACCTATATGGGGAATGCAGTAAAGAATCTAGAGTAGATCGTCAATTTTATCCAAAAGTGAGGCAGTGGATCACAGAAAGCAAACAGTTTATGGACAATCCAAATTATGTTCAGGAAAATGCGACATACAGGGTGTTTCAAATTCGATCCTCACCATTGGGATCTCGGAAACTATGAGAGATACGAAGATGATTAAATTGGGACAAAGTTGCGCGTTTTCCCGATTAACGGAAAAAAACAGAAATTTCAGAAAAGATAAGATAGACATTGTGTCCTTTTCAATGAAAATTAATGATTTGCAGATAAACATGAACCCGGGGAAACCTACACGTCATGTTTCCTCCGAAATGAATATTCGTCATACAAGTGCTTGCAGACATCTCAAAAACAGCGGTCCAAAATATTACAAAATACACATATCTCAAAAATTGCATCCAGATGATCGCGAAAGGCGATTAGAATTTTGTAATTGGCTAATAAGAAGACCTGATTTTCCTGTTCTCCTGGAGAATGTAATTTGGACGGATGCAAGCACGATTCAGTAATAACGTGTGGGCAGGAACTCACAAGGATATAATTTTGTGTCCTCATTCATTTGACGGAATTCTGAATGGAGAAACGTATCACCAGTTTTTTATGTCAATTTTCGAAGACTATTTAGATGGTCGACCTTTGGCTACTTATAACATCTGAATTCAACATGATGGTGTTCCACCTGACGGAACGGTTTCGTGATAAATGGATAGGGAATAATGGGTCGGTGAGGTACAGCAAGGTCTCCAGACTCAACTATTATGGATACATTCTCATCGGGTAAACTGGAGAATAGAGTTTATAGTCAGAGGAAATATCAAAATATTGACGATCTTCATTACATCACTATTAGAGAGTTCGTAAGATTGAGAAGGAGGAAAATTAATCGTGCAGTGCACAGTCTCATACACACCTTATTTATCGAATTTTGATTGTTGATTCTGTCTCCGTAGTTTGTCATTGGCTTTTCAAACGAACCAAACTCAATGAGATTTTGATCAAATAACTTGAACATAGTTCGATGTAGTTGTCGTCTTTCGTGATACAAGTTTAAATACATTTCCGATGTCCGATGTTTCTATCGTATTTGTAATAAATTTGTATCATATCTCTTTTTTCTTCATTCGTAAAAGCCATTTTTTCGCCAAAAATTCAATGAGTTGAACAAAAACAAAATGTCATTAAGTGTAACAAATTGAAAGTGAAATTTAGAAACAATAAAGTCAAAGCGTATTATAATAAGAATAAATTTTTTCAATATCTCCAATTTTTCGAACAAAATGATAACTTATAATACATTTTCGAAAAGGTAAAATCTGGTTTTATTCAAAACAGAAAGAATCCAATGTAGCGTCCTTTAGAAAAAAGAAAGTTGATGATGGTGGCCGGAAGACGAAACGTCGGATAGTCTGAAAACACCATTATGTAGCAGGGAAAAAGTGGCAATGTGAAAGTGCAATTTATTTTCGAATCCTTCGAAAATTAAAGCTAGAAAAAAATTGAAAACCAGTTTCCAAATTTCTGATTTTTCGGAATATCTCCGGATATACTCGGAATTTCAGAACTTTCTCAACGGCATATTGTTAGTCAGGTAAATGCGCAACTCTCCTCCAATTCAACCTTCTTCGTATCTCTCGTAGTTTTCGAGAGGATCGAATTTGAAACACCCTGTTTATCCAACAAGTTGACTCTGTGGAAATTAGTTACAGAAACAAGATTGTTGCTTTGAGTGTCATGACAAAAAAGAAAAAAAGCAATGAGCCCATGAGGTTGCACTATTTTCCGAAGGTTTGGGGGAAGTAGACAAGTTAGAGAGCTCCAAAGTAATAATAAATATAGTTTAAAAAAACTAAAAAACACGCTTTTGAAGAACATCGAACTAAAAAGTTAAAAATATTTTTTTTAAATAAGCTTAAAACAATAACGAACGAAAAATACTAGTATTATTGTGAAAAAAGCGACGGGCGGTTGATATACAAAAAATATGGCACAAGGCGCCCACACTTTTTTCACAATAACACTAGTATTTTTTGTTCGTTATTGTTTGAAGCTTATTACAAAAAAATATTTTCAACTTATTAGTTCGATGTTCTTCAAAAGCGTGTTTTTTATTTTTTTCACTTTTTAGTCCGATTTATTGTCAAGAATACTTTTTTTTTAAGTTCTAGTCACTAGTATTATAAATCTTTAGCAGATGGCGCATGAAGACGACGTAAAATTCCTCTCAAACAACATAATAAAGTTTGAGCATTGGTTTGATGTCTTAAATTCTATAGTAATGATGAGATGTAGTAAGTCTCCAACAGAGGGCGGTCAGTTGTAAAATTTGTTTCGAAGTAAAGAGAAAATTTGCAGTAATAATTTCAAAAAACAATTCAGTCTTGATGTTCTGATTTGAAATTTCATTCAAAATATTAATGGACTAAAATATTTTTTCAGCGAATAATTTTATTTTTCAAATCAATCTTTTGATTTGTTACGTATGTCAAGCACCTTAATTCTAATTTTTCGATTTTTTGAAATATTTAAGTAACTGAATTTTTTAGGTATACTATTTACGATAAAGTTTTCATTGTTGAAATACATATTCTGGTTTGCTTTCAAATAATCGATTTAGATTTTAAAATGTATCTTCTGTTTCGTTCGAAACTTTTTTCTGTACTTAATCAAGGGTAATTGAAAATATTTGAATATTTCATCTGTAGTACATAATTTCGCTAACACTTATAATTCTTAAAATATGTTTTTTATTTTGATTTCCTTTTGAACAACCCATCAAGGAGGTTACGTATAGCGCCATCTGCGAATAGCTCAAGCGAAGTTGATTCTTACCGTTATTTTCTATCCATTCACTTTTATATTTTTATGCTTTATAGTTTTTATATTCTCATACTTATATTCATGTGTTGCATGAGAATATTCATTATTCAGTGTCGTTGCTTTTCGAGTTTGAAAGCGGTGGGTTTTTGGAATTTCTTCCTGACGTTTCGCTGGTGCGAGTGGCTAGCTTCAAACTCGAAAAGCAACGACACTGAAAACCTCAGCCGTGAAAGTCTAAACCATTTTGTCAATATTCATTATTATTATTATTTATTTCAATATGTAGCATATATATTATCACTTTCTGACTACTTTTCCACCCCAAAATGCTGATATCACCAAATGTTCAAATATTACTTCAAATTTGTATAACTTATATTCTTTGAAATAACACTTTGACAATAATATTTTATCTTCGACAATATTTTTTGAGTTGTGTATCTTATATTTCTTAGAATAGTAACACTTTGTCAACGAGAATTCATCTTCAACAATAAAGTACATTTTGATTTGATTTGATTGCAATAATTGATAGTTACGTACAGCGTCATCTGTTCGCAAATAGATCAAGCTATAATTGATAGTTCCGTACTCCCCGATCGGCCCACGAATAGATCAAGAAATATCAATTAGGTTACGAACAGCGCCATCTGCCCGCGAATAGATCAAGCAATAATGCCGATAATTCTGTCAATACAGATCCCGATCTTGAGAGTTACAGACAAACATGCATACAAACGAGCATACATACATACACATACAGGTGAAGCTAATATAAAACGTGTAAAAATACTGGTTGACTTGGCCGTTACTTAATGAAGATCAATAGTAATTCCACTAACTATTCGGGAAACTATTTGATCTTCACAAATTTCATTTCCAAAAATAACACGACATGTTCGCTATCACGGTGGCTTTTTCGTAGTGAATAACATTACATATGTTATTCTGTGATAGCGAAACATGTAATATTTCAAGTTTGTGTAAGCTACTGTGATGGCGAAACATGTCTTGATGATTTTGGAAGTTTGTGAAGATCAAATCATTTCTGGTGTAGTTTGTGAAATCAATGAAAATACATTTCAATAAACAAGAAATATTTTTACATTGTTTTTAACCCACTCCAAAAAATAATAATAAATCTTCTATGCATTCATTCACTAGTTCAAAACGTTACTTATTGTTTCCAATCGTATTAGAAATGTGCCTTCTGTAGTTTTCTCAAACTCTCTTCTGTATTACAGGTTGTGATGAAGATGAATTTAGCTGTGATGATTGGTCGAAGCTTCGCCCTAGTACTTGCATTCCTATACGACAACGATGTGATAATATTCGACAATGTGAAATCACAGGAAAAGATGAAGAGGACTGTTCTGCTCTGGCGGATAATGTGGGTAACCAGCCCCAGAACAAGATTTCCAACGCAGTTGGGTTCCTGCATAGAAACTTCAGAGGCAAATGGTATCCAACCTGTTTTGGAACAGAACTCTGGGCCCTGGAAATATGTAAAACCGAGTCTGGCCCTAGTTCAATGTGAGTTTCTGTTTGAAATAATGCTTCATAAATAAACGTTGACAAATTGATGAATACAACGGTGAAATAACCGTTACTGATAGAGAAAAACACCCACTTATAATGGTGGCAAATAGTGGCACATAGAGGTTATGTCAGTCCAAGCTTCTTTTAAGGCAATATCCTCATTTGAAAAATTTTTCAATATACAGTATCCACTGGAAGCGTGCTGTATCAAAGTTAGGTTTTTTTTTTTGAACAGAATAAGATGAATATAATGTTTTCCGTTTTCCGATAAAAAATATAATGTGGTAAGGGTATATGGAAAGCAGTTCAGTTATGTTATGTCAGTAGATGAACAAGGCGGTTTCTATTACACCGGAAATTTAACTAACAGAAGCAAGGTATAACGGTCAAAAACGGTCGAAAACACACGCAAAACGATCAAAAACACACGGAAAACGATCGAAGACGCACGCAAAACGATCGAAGATGCACGCGAAACGATCGCAAACGCACGAAAAATGGTCGAAAGAAACGCGAACGCGTGCATCTTCGATCGTTTTGCGTGCTTCTTCGATCGTTTTTTGTGAGTTTTCGATCGTTTTGCGTGTGTTTTGGGAAAGAAAGTTTTTGGCTTTCTACTACTCCATCTTGATAGAAAAAACTGTGGAAATCTTCCAAAGAAACGAAGAAAGTAATCAATTTTAAAATAAGTAACTCTTTAAATGGATGTGTAGATCATGCAAAGAAGCAACTTTCAGACACAAACTGGAAGAAAACCCTCCTGAAACAGCTATTTTAATATAAACATTGAATTAAACGAAAGAAAAAAGCTTTCGAAACAAATACTTGTATATGAATACTGAATTATACAGAAGATACTTTTCTCTACTCAGTTTGTACTCCAAACATTCGTTATGGAAGAAAATCAGATATCATTCACATGAGTTCTACTTTGAATGAATGATAACAAATTGCACTTACATGGAACACTGTCATCGTCACTGGTAGACACCGATGTTTCGCCGTAAGACACTTGTCTTAGGACTCTGCAGTACCAATCTGGAAAACATTATAGAAAATACACATTATTGCACAATGAAGAACAATAGTGAGGAATTGTGTGTTCCTGACGATATTGAAGAGGCTGCAAAAAGAGCTTCAATGTAATTGTTAAAAAAATTTCACTCAGCAGTACGACATCGCATATTCTAATTTTCTTAACTGGTGTAGACTTGAAAACAGAGAAACCGTCTTCTTAGCCTATCAAGAAGAGAAATAAATAATATGGAACTTATCAACTTTTTGGAGCAAGTTTTCAATGAAAAAGTCGAGTGCGCTCGTTTAAAATGGTGTTAATACAAGAAAATATTTCAAGGTAGTAGCATTCTTGAACCCGCAAAAATGAAAGTTATGGGCCCAAAAAATGAAAAACTCTTTCAGATTCATCAATAGAACATTGAATTAATGGATAAATCACTGATTGGTCAAATTTCAAATACATAAACGAAAATAGGTCGTTCATTTTGCATTGTTGGAAAAAACATTGACGATTTTAATAAATACGTTGCATTACGCCCTTCTGTTATCACTCATCAACGTTTCCTTCTGAAATACTCAAAGTATAAATGCAGTGCCAACCCAGTTGGTATAAACACGTTGCGGAAAATGCCCTCTACCATTGTCGAGTTTCTGAACCTCCCGAAACCAAAGGAATATTCAAGTCACTATTTCTTTGCTAGCAGAATCAGGAGCAAATTTAACGGATATTCAGAAGCACGGAGGATGGAAGTCTACAGCAGTAGCTGAGGGTTACATCGATCAATCTGTTTCTTATGGAAAGCTATTGCTGAAAGAATAATCTCAACACTGGTGTTAAAAATACTTTTAACACTAGTGTCAAAAATATTTCTAACACGCTCTGTGTAAACATCATCTTTTGATACTATTACTATTACTAAATGTCACTTCTAATGACAGTTGTACAAAAACAATATTCTATTCAAATGGTTGTATGACTAAAATTACAGAGAAAATAGCAACTTTATTATAATCTGTAAAAAAGTGCCAAATCCGCCCCATAGGAATTTTGATATTGGAAAAATATCCGTTTTCTCCCACTCTACAAAATCATAATAGGAATATTCTTCTCAGGAATGATTTCAATTTGTATTCGAATAAAGGAGGCATCATTATCTTATACAAAAATAAAATATAGCATGAACAATATTATGATCGTTTCAAAAATAAGCATTCATAAACTGTTACATTTCTGTCTAGGTAATAGTTTTGTCATTTGCGATACAGGCGTATAGTTAGCTTCGTTATTTTTTCTCTTAGCTTCTTCGCTATTCCTTTTCCCCCTTTGGGCGTTATACTCTATACTCCACCACAAATAATGAATTTCTGGCAATTAGAAAATATAACATAGAATTTTATATCACCAAATTTCTTCGGATTCGATTGAGATTCTCCTCAGTGAAGAATTTGTCTGAAAATTCTGTCCTTTGTCTACAACCCAAAGTACTTTCAACATTTGAAAGGATAACGAGATGGGACGGACCATTTTACTTATTTTTATAGATATTATATTTATGGTTACTCAATTTAGTTTCGAACTTATCTATACTTATGAATGCAAAACTCACTTACATAACGTTAATTGACCGCGGTGGTAGTGCGTCCGACTCAGGATCGTAAGGCCGTGGGTTCGATTCCCGCCTCGATCAGATATTTTTCTCGAGAGAATTTATCTGGTTGAAGCTGGGATGATTCTGCAATCGTGTTAGGAATCACAGGTTGAAAGGTAAGAACTCTTTAGTCCTTAGCTCGCACAAGTTTCTCAACTTCTGAGAGTTGTCGTTCGTATGGGGGCGACAGCTGATTAACGAAAAAACAGATTTTGAACAGATTTTTTTAAATTCATCTCTGTCCAAAATTTGGTCTTTTGGTGCTTCTTAGGTCTCAGATGGGCACTAAGAAAGGATTTTCAAATATTCCAACTAAGGCTTCCCCCGTGGGGGTAAAAGGGGTGAGTTTACATATCAAGATTATCTTTTCATCACTATGTCTCCGTACCCCTATATTTTCGAAAGATTTGCATTAGGAAATACGCGACGGAGACGTGATTGGAGACGCGAACATCACTTGAAGCCCTGATAGTTTGGAACATCGAAGAAAGGTTGGAGATTTGTTTCTCTTCAATAGATACTTTTACGGGAGGTGTTCAAGTGACTTGGCATTTTTGATTCCACGAAAAGCGGTACAAATCAAAAATACGCGACGGACTGTCGCTGCTCATCGTTTTGAGGTTCAACTCAGTATACATCGAACTTCACTGTTTCAAAACTTTTTCATTTGGAGAACTATGTTTATGTAGAATAAACTTCCTGAGAACGTTTTTCCAAATGCAATTAATCTCTAGCGATTCAAATCCAATATTAATCGCTACCTCTGCACAGGGACAGGTCTTAAAGTGCTTCATGGAGTTTCCTATAGTGCTTGTGTTTTGTCCTTGAAATAAAATCAAAATCCAAAACCTCAATCCCCTGGTGGCTCGCGAAATAAAATTATTGAGAGTTTTGGTTGATAAGAATAACAAAATAATGAATAATGGGTAATAAGGTCAATTGTTTTATTTTTGTAAATGGAAAAATTTCAAACAAGAAATGATTTTTCAATTCCGTTCATTATTATCTCTTGAACGTATCCATGAAATACTTCAACATCAAAGTATCGTTTTTCTATCTAAAACATGATGTGGTTACTCTAAACGGTAGGAAAATCAAGTTGTTTTTTGCCTGACCATTCAAGAGCTAACTAGAAAACTGAATTCAGAATTCTACTGTTGGTATCTAGATGACGGATGCATTGAAGATGGTATTAACATTATATTGAAGGATTTAGAGATAATTATTAATAGTTCAAAACAAATTGGTCTCGAACTCAACTTCGATGATTGTGAAATAATTTCCAAGTCTTGAATCAGAATATTTGCCGACATTATAGAAGATGTTTCTGGTATAAAACTAATGAAAAAATCGAAATGGAATCTACTTGGTGCCCCTCTCACTATGGAAGCTCTATGTGGAAGTTTGCAGAACAAAACAGATTCCCTTGACTTGATTTCCACCCGTTTATGAGATTTGCCAATGCATACTTCCTTTTTTTTATTGAAAAATTGTTTAGCCATTCCTAAACTATTCTATACTCTAAGATGCTCTCCTTGTTGGAGAAGTCAAGTATACCTTAAGAAAATTGATGATCACCTACGTAACATAATTGAGAATGTTACCAACAGCTGTTTCACTGATATTTCTTGGTCTCAAGCAACATTGTCTGTGAATCATTGACGGTTAGGTCTGCGCTCAGCATCATCGCTGGCTTTACCAGCATTTATGTCTTCCATCAAATAGAAATGATACTTCTAGTTTCCAGTTCCAGATAATTTCACCGTCGAAGGCGAATCTATTTACTGTTCTCAAACCAAAAGCCATGTGCTTACGGATCTCAAATCACTTCAGGAAGCATGGGACGAACCTTTACTAGAAATTGCTTCTGACTCTATCACTTCATCTTTGTCATCTTCCTCGGAAAAAGCTTTCGCCTAATCCATCAATATTGAAGAATCTGGTGCTTAGTTGAACGCATTACCTGTTGCTAATCTGGGAACACTACTAGATAATGATACTTTCAGGGTAGCCATTGGACTCAGATTGGGTTTAGATATTTGTACTCTTCATAAATGGATTTGTGGTAGTGAGGTAAATAAAAAAGGTACTCATGGTTTGAGCTGCAGGAAGAGTTCTGGTCGTTTTGCAAGACATCACCAAGTCAACGACATCATAAAAAGGGACTTGATATCAGTCGGTATACCTTCTATTCTAGAACCACTAGGTACTAGCCGTGATGATGGCAAACGTCCTGAAGGAATGACCCTTGTTCCCTGGAAATGTGACAAACCTGTCGTTTGGGATTTTACATGTGTAGACACAATGGCTCCATCTCATTTAGTTCGAACGTCCAAAAGTGCAGGTGCTGCTGCCATAACCAGTGAGAAAGCAAAACAGCAGAAATATCGAAATCTTAGAAAGAACTTTATATTTTATCCTGTGGCTGTAGAAACTTTCGGTGTATTTGGGCCCTTATCTCTGAATTTTGTCAATGAAATCGGCAAAAAGATGACTGAAGAAACTAAAGAAAAAAGATGTATCACCTTTCTTATCCAAAAAATTAGTTTAGCTATACAGCGTGGTAATTCAGCTTCTGTTTTTGGCACCATCCCATCGTCACATTCACTGGATCAAATTTCTCTTCATCCCTTTGTTTCCAAATCCTATTTATACCCTTGTCACGATGGAAGATTGTTTCCTCATAAAACCTCCCATATTCCTTGTGATACGCCCCATTATTTCCCATCAGAAGATACAGAGAAACATGAAGAACGTAATATAAACAATATTGGATCAGAGATACATTCTTCAGTCAAAACTCATGGGTTTAATGGGTTAAAAAATATTGGAAACACCTGTTTCATGAACAGTATGATTTAATGTTTATCAAACACGAGATGGTTGTTGGAATATTTGAAAACGGATACATACATGGAAGATATCAATACTTTAATCAAAGCGTTCGCAGAAGTTATCAAGGAACTGTGATCAGAAGTTTCATCTGATAGAGTAATAAACACTGCCTACTTTTAAAGTCAGATTCATAGATTTGCCCCTCGATTCTTTAGCTCTTTCCATCAAGACGCCCAGGAATTCCTATGTTATCCTTTAGAAGGTTTACATGAGAACCTCAATGAAATTACTGAGAAACCTAGACCGATCTTAACGGAGATTGACGAAAAATTCAGCGACAGCGGGAAAGCGCAAGAGTCCTGGCTGAGATACATGTACATGAACAACTCTAAGATTGTAGACAATTTCGTTGGTCAATTAAAATCTACTATGAAGTGCACACACTGTGGATTCTCATCAGTAACCTTTGATCCTTTTCCTATACCACAAGGAACTGGCCAATTGAGTTTGTCACAGTGCTTGGATTTCTTCACAAAAGGGAAAACCCTGGACGGAGATGAAAAACCAACTTGTTCGAGGTGCAAGGAAAGAAGAAAATGCACAAAGTTCCTATCGATCTATGTTTCTCCGTATTTTAGTAATTCATTCAAAAAGATTCTCTCCAACGGAAAGATTCAGAGACAAATTGAATATTGCCATTGAGTTTTTTAGAAGGATTAGATATGAGCAATTATGCAGCAGACAATGTGGCTCCTTGTCGTTACAAACTATATGCGCTTTCTAATCACAGTGGGGCTACTTACAACAGGCATTACACAGCATATTGCAGACACTCTTATAGTGGCACGTGGAATGAATACAACGAATCACTCGTGTCCCCAATTTCACCAAAATCGCTTGTGAGTGAGAAAGCATATGTCCTCTTTTATAAACTGGAGGGAACAAAACAGCATTTTTGAGGTGTTTTTCTTTCCTTCTCTCTTTTAATAAGCTAAATTCTGTTGATTGATTTGTATTTCATGATTCTTCTGATTAATAAAAATAATTTTCAAACAGGAGCAGTATATTTGTATACTGTTTTTCAATATCTGTCAATTTCAGAAAAGTGGAAAGAGCATAGGTGAATATGTAGAAAGTGTAATAAAATTAATGTTTTTTCAATTATTTGTTTTCGAATTCAAAATAATGAGTTCAATGTCGAAACTCCACTTCGAACTCGCAATTTTGAAATGAAATTAGGAACTGAAATTGTAGTTTCGAAATTGTAATCAAACTTTCTAGTTAAAAGTCAAAACTTCGAATTCCAAAGTCGTAATTTTTAATAATAAAAAATAAAAAAAGGTGACCTGTATTCTCGTAAAAATTAAAATTTTTATCTATTTTATGGAGTTATCAACATATGAATTCAAAAATGTTTTCCCATACGCTTCTTCTTTAGTTTTCATAGTTTAGTAAAATTCACTTCTAATTTTGTCTTAACGATTTTTTAGCAATCCTCGATCACACATGATGCTGACAATGAACAACTATCAGGGCCTTTTTATCAACATCTTACCAAACAATGAAGTAAGCCTAGTCAAAACCTGCGTTCAAGATAGAGCAGCTTTTGTCGAATGCCCACCAATGTACTGCGGCTTGAGAATGACCATGAAAAACCCATACCGACCTCAAGAAGTAGACATAAGCGTTGAAAATATCATTGGTGATCTGGAGAGGGACGCACGTCTTCCTAATGAAGGTGATGACAAACATGTCGAAACTAACATGGATGAAGATGCTGTATCAAGATTTGAGGAAGAAAAGGAAAAAAACTTAACTTTGGGAACACCTAGGGTAGTTGGTGGCAAACCCAGTCAACCAGCAGCATGGCCATGGTTGGTGTCGATCTACAAAAACGGGATTTTCCACTGTGGAGGCGTTTTGATCAACGAACTTTGGGTGCTGACTGCGGCTCATTGTGTTGACAAGTAAGTGATATTTTTCACGTGACTCTGAAAACAATATTTGGCTTAGGGAATACCGACATATGGTGAGATAGCTTAGGCAAAACTCATTATGCAAAGAAAATAAAACTCTCCAATGAAATTGTTCAACATATAGGTTAACATTTATGCATATATACTTTGTGTTGTTGCTGAGTATATGCATTGTTCTGAGTCTCTCAACTTTTAACCATCCTGATTCTTGCACAGCTGAGGATATATGGTCATATTTCCGATTGTCTTAGAGCAGGTCCCAAATGCTGTAGCAATATGAAATTTTCGACATGATCAGTGACTCGCATTGTCTAAGTTTCAAGTTCGTGTTGTGCAAATCACGATTTAGAAACAGCTGGTTGAGAACCTTAAAAAACAGTTCAGTTCAGATAACTGACATGTTTAGTGAAGCTAAGTTCTGAATTGAAGCACAATCCTAAATTTTTTATCACGATCTCCCTCATCAGAATAAAGTAGCTGCATCCAATAGTATGCATCACAACCTATTGAATATTCCACTGTCTCAGCGTAATTTCTAGAGAGAGTTGAGTTTGATCAAAGCAAGGCATGGACCAGGTCTACCCAAATTCAAGATGCGATAACGTCAGTTATGAGACATTGTCCTATTTGGGGTTACCCATCAATGATATTGCCCGTTTTTGAAGAAAGAATGCGTAAACGTAGCTCACAGGACAAATAATAGTCTAAGTGAATTTATTAAAAACAGTAAAGACAAAACTTTGGTGTCGGATAAATCAAGAGTACAAAAGCTGACTTGTGGCTCTTGCCCAAAACTGTATGTTGGCCAAACAAGGAGAACATTTTCCCAAAGAATAAAAGAGCATAGAGGTAGTTTCGTTTATAGAAAGACCAATTCCATAGTTGCAAACCACCTTTTAGCAGAAGAACACGAGTTCAATCATGAATATGACGAGTTACATTTAGAAAAGAAAAGTTTGAAACTCAATCTTCTAGAATGTTTAGAAATCAATAGATTTAAGAATTCGGGTAATGTACTGAATGATCAATCAGAATGGAATAACTCCCCGTTACTAAATATTTTTTCAAATGTGAAAACTGGGACATAAGCGCAGGTAGTTTGATTCAATACAAACTCAGGTAAAGCTCAGGTACTTGAAATGTAGGTACTTCATATTGTAAAATTAGGTATATAAAGCATTGAATATGTTGAATACAGTTCGTAAAGACGAGCCCGAAGAAGCCATTGTATGGCGAAACACGTGTTGCGTTTTTGTGAAACTGTTTAGTGAAAAACTCACAATAGAGTGTTCTCTGATGCGGACTTGAAAAGTGTAGTTGGTGAGCCCTCTGTTCTTCTTAGTGTCAAACATCATCATTGCAGATTCATTAGAATTGAGCTTGAGCTTATGGGCTGTAGAAATGTCAAAGATGATTTGAGGATCCTCAACAATATATGACCAAGCAGATGTAGAATCACGTGTCTGCTTCCTAGTTATGTATATTACATTTTTACAGATTTCAATCACAGATATACAAGCTAAGACGCAAAGGCGCAAGGAAAGTTCCTTGTGGCACTCTTTTCGATACTGGTAGTGCATCCAAGTGTATTAAAAGTGACACTGCTTTCCGAAGAAAACCAAAGTAAACAAGTTTGTCGCACAATATTTCGTGATCAGGAGTGAAAATGGCTTTGCTATAATCCAGGAGTATAATTTAACAACACTCTATAAAAAAAGATACAGAATCTACATAATTGTCCGCAAAATTTCACGTTAAAAAATAGCGTGGAAATCACGTACCTACCTAATGAACCTAGAGAGATAGCAGTGTTAGGACGAATTGCCAATACGACAGATTTGAATCATAACCACGAATATTGAAAAAGTACGAATCATGAGTCATCAAGTACAAGAAGTACATTTGAATTGAAGGGGTTATATTTTTAGGAGTGATTAATTTTTGGGAAAGAATGAATGAATTGTGTGTATTTTCTATAATGTTATCCAATTTGGTACTGAAGAGCCTTAGGGCAAGTGTTTCACGGCGAAACATCGATGTATACTAGTGAGGATGACAGTGTTCTACGTAAGTGCAATTTGTTACCATTCATTTAAAGTAGAACTCATGTGAATGATAATAATTAATCCACAACGAATGTTTGAAATACAAACTGAGTGGAGAAAAGTATCTTCTGTATAATTCAGTGTTCATATAGAAGTATTTGTTTCGAAAGAATTTTTTTTCTTTCGTGTAATTCTATGTTTATATGAAAGTAGCTGTTTCAGGAGGACTTTCTTTCAGTTTGTGTCTGAAAGTTACTTCTTTGCATGATCTACACATCCATGTATAGAGTTACTTATTTTCAAATTGATTACTTCCTTCCTTTCTTTGGAAGATTCCCTCATCTTTTTTTGTATCAAGATGGAGTAGTAGAAAGACAAAAACTTTCTTTCCCAAGAAGTACATCGTTCATCGTCGGATAAAATTTTGTGATTAGAAATGACACAGCAGACTTCAGTAACTAGTCGTGGTGAAAGAGGAAAGGAAATCTATGTACTGAAAGCCAGGTTAATGTCCAAGCCAGGACACATAATGAGCTTCGAAAACACTAAATATCCCTCCAACATAAAACTTTCTTGAAATGTGGGACATTGCCCGCCACTCAGTAAAACTGACTGTCGCAAGCCTTCAATTTGTTCATATGCATGTTGATCCATCAGAGCAGCTTATTGGTTAAATCACCCTTGTGATAAAGTAAAGCCACAGCCAAAACTGTCAAATCGGTCGGTTTCCACTGCGACGACAGAGATTTAGTCGACGACAAATCGAGTAAAAAACCGCCTACATAACCCTTTCTAATGATCCCATTTATTCTCTTTTATGGTTGGAGCGACATCAAAATAAGCCGCCGACCGCCAAAAATATATTTTCCAGGTCAGCTTGCGGGTAAAACGAACAGAATTCAGATCCCATTCCAACGTAGTGAATAACATTCAGATGACGTTGAATACCAAACGATATTGTCTAAACGTTTTTCTGTATTGGGGCCTTTTTTCGTTGTCGAATGATTTATTATTAAACGATTCAATTCAGTTTCCCCTGTTTGTTTAGTTCAAACAGATTGATCTGATATTTGGTACACACATTTAGTTTTAATGACAATACATTTCAATAAATTCTGTATCGTTGTAAATCCAAGATGGCCGCAGCTATAAAATGGCGGATTACATCTTTTTTTCACAGCTACCTCAATATAGGTATCAAAAGACAGGACTTGATGAGTAGGATAGTTGTAAACTTTGAAAAAGATGCAAATTCAAGATGATCGCAGCTACAAAATAGCGAATTACATCGTTTCTTCACAGCTACTTTAATATGGGTATCAAAAGGCAGGGCTTGATTAGTAAAATAGTTGTACACTTCGAAAAAGATGCAAATTCAAGATGCCCGCACGTACAAAATGGCGGATTACATCTTTTTTCACAGCTACCTCAATATGGCTATCAAACGACAGGGCTTGACTAGTTCTATAGTACTACACTTTTAGAAAGATGAATATCCAATATAATCTATACAAAGTGCCTAAAACCGAACTACTTTTGTTAATGCTCGCAACAGCTACAAACTTAGAATAAATGAAAGCAAAGCACAATCAGAGAATCAGGGATAAACTGCTTGCCAATCACAATAGGTCTAGATCCTTCTGGTCAGTAGCTGAAGCTGATGATCAAAACTTTACAAAATTCACAATTCCAACACTAACACAAGCGGATGGTTCAATTGCAACAACAGCCATAGAAAAAGCAAATCTAATAGCTGAACAATTTGCGTCTCACTCCACAGTCGATTTTCTGAAAAAGGCACCACCCACAATTCCCACACCAGAATCTACAATACCGAAATTATTTTTTTACAACACCTAGTCAGGCGAATTTTGAGACAGCTCAATATCAACAAGGCTTCTGGTCCTGATGATGTGCCCGTCATCGTATTCAAAAAGTGCGCAAATGAACTCGCACCAGTATTTTGCAGACTTTTCAACCTGTCATACAAAAAAGGGCTTTTTCCTTCTTGTTGGAAGATTGCTCGCGTTCAGCCTATTTCCGAAAAGGGTCAAGAAAAATCTTCCAAATAACTATAGACCAGTCGCTTTGCTATTAGTGATATCAAAAAATCAAAGAGAAAGCCGTAAACCATCAAATCCTCAAATATTTGGGAGGCTTCAACATGTTGAGCGATCATCAATATGGCTTTCGGAAACAAAGATCAACAGGGGACCTTCTATCGTATGTCACCCATATTTGGAATAACGCAATCGAGAAACAAGAAGAGTCAATAGATATTGCGCTTGATATTTATTAGGCTTTCGACCGTTTGTGACATGAGGGTTTCCTGGACAAACTTTGATGCTATGGCTTGTCGGATCATTATTGTGTGTGGCTCCTCAGCTTTCTGCAAGGACATTCCCTGCAAGTGGCCGTCGATGGATATCTCTCCAATACTTTCACCATCAACGCTGGTGTTCCCCAGGGATCCATATTGTCTCCAACCCTCTTTTTATTGTATATCAACGACTTATTGGAATAAACCAAAATTCCGATATATTGCTTTGCTGACCACAGCACAGCCATTCCATTTGGATTCCAGGATATCGGCTGCGGATGCACATCTTCACCGGCAGCAGGAGGTTGATACATATCTTAATGATGATCTAGAAGTAATTTCGAACTGGTGTGAGACCAATTCAATGCCACAACAATTCAGGCATCGATTTTCTCCAAAAAGATAAATGTTTCCGAACCGGATATAATAATGTCAAGTCAGACAATTCCACTTTCTGCTTCGATAAGTTCCTTGGGGGTCAAAATGGACACCAATATGTTTTGGCACAATAATGTCGCTAGAATTGTGAAGGATGCTTCTTAAGAGGCCGTGGGAGCACGTGACTAAATTATTATCTGTCAACGATATTTTCATCTCTCTTCTTGCTTCACTCTCTCTAACTAAATTAATTAAAGACGCACGTCCCTGCTGGCGGGTAGCGGAAGTAAACACTCGAAATAAGTGGGACAAGAATAAAGTACTGCATTTCTTACTGAATGCCCACATTCGCTTGTTCATCACTTGACAACGCTGCGCTGGTTTCATTCGTTTCTCAGTGGCGGAGCCAAAGATCGCAGTGGCAGTGTGCGTTAAAAATTGAAAATACAAAAATGATGTGCAAATTTTCAATCTCATTTAAGGTTTCTCTTGTTTGCAGTTGAGTTTGGGATTCCAAAAAATGTAGCTTTGTAAAACAATATTTTATTTATATTTTTTATCAGAATAGGTTTGTGAAATTAGTATATTTGATGCATTTTATGCCTGGTCATACTTCTAGAATAGCTATTCATGTAAAGAGTTACGAAAAGTTTGATTTTGTGCCCATGAAATCCTTTCGTGTTACATACAAGATTTTTTCTAATTTCATTAAAACATTGTTTTCATTATTTTTCAATGATAAAGTATTGAATATACAAATATTTTCACTGATCAAGGATGCTATTCATCACATAGCTTGTCACTTTGGCATCTTCTATACATTCATTTTGCTCCATGGAAGCAGAAGATATAGAGTAATGACTGATCGGAGTTCTGAATGGAAATTTGTTCTTGTGTTGTGTGATTTCCGAGTTGAAAAGTATGATAAAATCACTGAACCGAGACAAAAATTAGCGAATGATATAAAAATATATTTATAAAAGGCACATTCGGTAATCATTTACAAAAAATAAAACATGTCGCGATTGTTTACGAGAAGTGAGGCGTTTTGTTTTTGTTAATTTCATAAATATATGGTAGTTCTAAGCAAAGTTCAATCATTTTTTCTTACTTCTCAACTTATAAATCACTCAACGCAAGTACAAATTCTGATTCAAGATCTAGATCCAGTAATTTTTTGCCTTCTTTCACATTTAAAAATCACTTACTGTGAGTAATACTCACAGAGAGTTTCATTGAAAACAATAAAATATAACGTAGAATGAGAGAGAAGTAAAATAAATCACATTTCTATGAAACATATATTTTATTGAATTTCATTAGTTCGGACTTCCATTATCTGATATTATATAAAATGATTTGAAATCCCTGAAAGAACTGAAAAAAGAATTTAAACAATCAAAGAACAATAATAAAAATGAAGAGCTGAAAAAACAATTATATTAAGCAAAAAAAACCTGAAATGAAATAATAATGAAATAAAATACAAGTAAAAAGGGAACGAATTGAACAAAAATATAAAAATAAAATAAAAAGTTAAGAGATTCCAAGCTAAGTTACTTCACGACGTTTCGATTGTTACTATCAATAATCGTAATGACTGATGACACTAAATTATAAAATGAAACACTTTAAAGTGGAACACTAATATTTTGGGAAACTTATTCATTATCAATTTCAGTAGAAATGAAATAGCAGATGGAAAAAGTGATGATGATCGACTTCATTTATGTGAAGTTGACAAATGGAAAATAAAAATGTGATACTAATTTTCTGAACAAAAGAGTGGAGTTCAACTTATACGAAGAATAAATTATAGTAACATATATTTGTGAAGATATAGAAATGACCGAATTGAATAAACGAGATTTGATGGTATAAAAGTTGAAACTTGTTGTAGAGACCTATTACCCTAACATCAAAATGATATTATTTGCACTCGACGGGCGTTTCGCTAACAGCGATGTTGCCAAACCCTTCTCTGCTCTAATATGGGTTCAGTTTTCATTAGATGGCAGCACTTGACGGGTGAAAATTCATTGAATAAAAAAACACGTTTTATGGATTGGTCAAACATTATTTCATATTTTATTTGGTGAAGAAGTTGACTATATTTAATCGTAAAATGTCGCTATATTAAAAATTTTGAAATTCGTCAAAGGAATAGAAAGTTACAAACATGCGTGGAAAATAAATGGAAAACGATGAGTTAGTGACATTCTTCGTTACATTATCGATAACTCTCCCCTATACATATATCCCCTATATCATCTCATTTCTTCACAGGGTGTTTTCGCGATTTTCAATATGGCGCTGCCACTCCATAAGGCTCTTAAAAGATTGGAACACTGTCCGAACCAGAAAACCGTATACACCTCAGCAACTTTAGATGCTTCATAAAGCTCAGATCTGACCTTCTTTGGAGTTCTCATGTATGGAGCTCCGCTCCTAAACATACCCTGAAGCTGCTGAATTCGATCCAGAAAAGAGCCATCCGCCTGATTGGTGACGCGAACATCACTTGTAACCTTGATAATCTGGAACATCGAAAAAAAATTTGGGATTGGTCTCTTGCACATTTGATTCCACCAAGAGCGGTGCATATCAGAAATACGCGACGGTCATGATTTTGAGGTTCAACTCAGTACACCTCGAACTTCACTGTTCAAGAGCTCTTTCATTTGGAGATCTGCGTTTATGTGGAATAAACTTCCCGAGGAAGTTTTCCCAAATAAATTTAAACTCCAGTGATTCAAATCCAACGTGAATCGCTACTTTTGCACAGACACCGCTTTTATAGCACCCCAAGGATTTTTCTGTAGTGTTTGTGTTTTGTCTTTAAAAAGAATTCAGAATCAGGATACAAGCATGTATCTCCCACCCAAGTCTAGATTTTGTATCGTGTCGAGGACTGTGTGGCGTTAAGGTGGCTAAAAATAATACGTCGTTAGCGATACACCAGGTGAAATGTTAAAACGTGCCGAGAACTGTGTGACATAACGTGGGGTAGATGATGCAGAGAATAATTTTTTTTCAGAAACAGTCTGAAAAGAACGCTGCACAACATAACAGATAGAAGAATATTGATTAGAAAAATTAACTCACATGAAAAACCATCAAATATCTCTATATATATATATATATATATATATATATATATATATATATATATATATATATATATATATATATATATATATATATAGTTATAGCTGTTAGTTATACTATTTATAACTAAAGAACGGATGAACCGGTTTGGCTGAAAATTGGTGAAGAGGTAGCTTAGAGCAAGGAGAGGGACATTGTCTATTTTCATCCCGTTCGACGGCATTTCCGTGAAGTCACCAAGAAGTCACTATGAAACGTGGTATAGCAAAAACGCATCTGACATGGAATAATAAAAAAAAGGTAAATGACAGCTAAACGTAATTTTGTCAATGGTTAATGGAGGCAATTGAAGATGGAAATGGTGGTTTATGTTTCCTGGATGCCCCTGGTATAACTGGTAAGACATTTCTGATGTCATTAGTTTTAGCTACTCTTCGTACGAGATCCAACATTGCGCTTGCAGTTGCTTCTTCTGGAATAGCAGTCACATTCTTAAAAGGATGTCATATGGCTCATTCAGTATTAAAATTGCCGTTAAATATTCAAACTATTGAAGAACCAACATGTAATATTTCAAAAAACTCCGCAATGGCCAAAGTTTTATCAGCATCGAAAATCATCATATGGGACGAATGTACAATAGCGCACAAACGTGCATTAGAAGCACGAACATCGAAAGATCTATGCAATGACTCGAGATGTTTTGCAGGTGGAATGATTTTACTGTCTGGCGATTTCTGCCAAACACTGCCAGTAATTCCAAGATCAACGGCTGTTGACGAAATAAACGTTTGCCTCAAATCATCGAATCTATGGCGCTATGCGAAGAAACTTCAGCTGACAACAAACATGAGAGTTGCATTGCTTAATGATACATCTGCTGAAGATTCCTCTGAGCAATTGCTGACTATCGGTAATGGTCGAGTACCGGTCGACGAATCGAGCGGATTGATTTCATTTCCTCAGAATTTGTATAACTTTGTCTCATCGAAAGACGAACTTATCAGCAAAGTATTCCCAAACATAATTACTAACTACAGAAATAATGGATGGTTGAGTAAGTGAGCAATTTTAGCGGCTAAGAATGAAGATGTAGATTATCTAAACTACATAATTCAGAATGATATCATTGGAACAATGCATTCATTCAAATCAATTGACAGTGTAACGAACGAAGATGAAGCCACCAGCTATCCAATTGAATTTTTAAACTCCTTGGATGTGCCTGGCTTACCACCGTACAATTTACGCCTGAAGGTTGGCTCCGTAGTAATCATGCTTCGAAACGTGAACCCACCAAAACTTTGCAACGGTACACGTCTGGTGGTAAGTAAATTGATGAACAATGTGATTTACGCGACGATACTCAAAGGAAAATTCGAAGGTGAGGAAGTTCTCATTCCGAGGATCCCGATGATCCCAACCGATATGCCGTTTGAGTTTAAAAGACTTCAATTTCTAATTCGTCTTGCATTCGTCATGACTATTAACAAATCACAAGGCCAATACTTGAAAGTTTGAGGTCTGAATCTGGAAAATCAATGTCATTATATAATGGTCGGAAGACCATCTGCGTTGTTTATACTTGCGCCTGATAATGAAACAAAAAATGTCGTGTATCACAAGGTGCTTAACTGAAGAGTGCAACCTAATAAAAATAATTGAAAAAATTAAATTAATAAAATAAAATAAAAACTTTGTTTCCCGAAAAAAAAAATATAACCCCTTCAATTCAAATAAAAATGTGCTTTTTTATTGCCTCTAAGGCGGAAGTTCGGAAGTTCGCAGGGTCAGCTAGTATGTAATATATAGAATAATATTGATAAGAAAAAATCACTTACATGGAAAACTATCAAACTCTTCGTGTACTTTGAAGTTTCGCGTGAAAACACTATAATAATAATATTACCAATTTATTTCAATCAATAAGGTTGTTCACAATGATACAAATGGCTTTAATGTATACTATGACAAAATTATTGTGAATGACGTCAATGGGCGCATTACATAATGTCGCACCTTGAAAACAAATGCGGCGTTATACAAAAATTGACATTTTTCAGTATGACCATTTAAATTTTTTGACGCAGCATTTTGGCCAATATCTCAGCAAATAACTGGAAGAAAAGAATGCAATTAATTTCATTAGTTAGTTTGACTATCTTATTTGAGTTATGTACTGAAAACATGCCAGTAAATTATGGAGTTATTACGAAAACAAGGTTTTTAAATAAAGTTCCGCATAGTGCCACTTTTGATTTCCGTAAACCTACTCGTTTCAGAATAATTACCCATTTCTACCGAAAGATCAATAATGGGAGTTAGAAAAATACAATAGAAATAAAAAGTAATTATGTCATAGAAACAAGAAAACATATTTATTTGGCAAAAACAATTAGGTTATAATCAGTACAATCAAGATACACTTTAATTATGTAACGTTTTTCGTTGAAATACAAGTTTTATGTATAAATCACAATTTTTGCCGGTATTACTTAAATCTTACGACAGTAATAATGAAACAAACTTTAAAATTAAACATGAAATTTAAATTAAAAAAAAATAAAGTATTTTTCAGAAAATAAAAAATGAACTCTTCTAGAAAATAAACTGATCTAGGTACTTATGCTTATATTAGTGATACCAATTATTTTAATGAGATCGTTTGAAATACGTAGGTTGTATCAAAATTATCGTTTGGTACATACATACTACTATACTACTGAAATATACTTTCATAATAGGAGGTATATTGAATGGGAATCAAACCAGCATCAATGAGGCTCCTTATGTCAGTCTTCTTTCTTTCGGATATTTCCAATTTACGCTGATGAAGCGGTTTGAGTTTACAATTACAATTATTTCTATTTGTTCTTTTACTCAAATCAAGCTCTTTAAAATCATCAAAATACGATGTCTTGTACTGTATTTTAATCTCATTATGTTCATTTTTCTCAATTTTGATAACTTTTATGTCTGACAACTTTACAATTTGGCCATCTACATCTTCATTCAGTCTAGGAACTGGTAGTTGTTTTATGTCTATAAAATCACCGTAACCCATTTCACTTACAATGAAAGGTGTTCCACGTTTTTTAGCGCCTCGAATAGCAGAAATATATTGCGAAGGCACGTATATGGCCCCAGATCTAAGACATCGTTTAACTTGTTTCTCTATTACAGAATGTACAGCATCTCCCTCATTCTGAGTATGACCACAGTCACAGTCTTCTGCTGACCACAGCAATTATCAGAGTAAAAAGTTGTCTAGATATTCGTCGGCACAAGAAGATTTTTTTTGCAAATATTTTAATCCACAAGTACCTATTTCATTTGCTCCTCGGTGTCCTTAAGATTCATCCCAGAAGAAGCATTCAGTTTTGTCAAGTTTAAGCTCAGAGATGGTAAAGTTCAAGTAATTTATTTTAGACTTACCTATAATAAAACTTAGAAATCTCTAGTTGTTGACAAACTGAATTGGTTTGTTTGAAGGTGATTGACAATGTTTCATGATGAATTTCACTAGTTCGGACTTCCATTGTCTACTATATAAAATGATTTGAAATCCGTGAAACAACTAAAAAATAAGAATTAAAAATGAGTAGCTGAAAATATGAATTATATTAACCAAAATAAACCTGAAATGAAATAATAGTGAAATAAAATACAAGTAAAAACAGAACCATTGAATAAATAAAAATAAAGAAATGAAAAAAGAAAATAAAAATAAAAATGGAAGAGATTCCAAGTCACGTTAGTTCACGACGTTTCGATTGTTAGTATTTACAATCGTCTTCGGGTGATGACTGGACTGATTCCTCCGAAAGATGACTACTTTTAGGTCGTTCGAATACTTTTACTTATTCCTTAATTATTTTTCTACCCCTATCTCTTGACAAATTCATTTTGATATCCTTAAACAAGGAAGAAAATACGTTCCTCAAATACAACAATGACATCCAAATATAAAAGAAACTATTCCCGAAATACCTATAAGTAATAGGAAAACATAATTTAGGTTATAATTCACTATAACAATATCATTTAAAAAAATTGTAGATGTTCTATTTTACAAAACAGTGACGGTATTCTCAATATGACGCTTATTTAACAAAATGAAACATTTTCATCCTCTTAACTTAATAGTATTACTGGCACTAAGAGGAATATGACACTTAAACAGTAATTTAAATATAACCAAAAAAATGGCACTATGGTTATAATGCCATTCATGTTTTTATCAATTCATAAAATTATGACAGACAATAACGTTAAAAAAGGCACTAAACAAAAAATTTAATTTTTAATTTCATCAAAAATAATATTTTAGTGTACAATTAACTAAATAAGCGACACTATACATAAAATGTAATTTTTTTGTTCATCAGAAAATTTCTTTCAATATTACTTTAACTAAATAAGCGACACTATACTTGAAATGCCATTTTTTGTAGTTATTACTTCAGCAAAAATATCAGTTTGAATTACGCTTAAAACAACAGTATACATAAAATGCTACTTTTTTACTCGCCGCAGCGTGTATCTACTCCGAATGCTTGTCTTCAACTGGATAGTGTCACCTTATGAATGACTTCTTCGTCATTTACGCAAAAGTTCAAACTGACACTAGCAACCTCTAGAGAAAAGTATTCAAACTGAGGTAAAATGACGTTTTTGCAATGAAAGCGCTTTCTTTCAAGAAATATAAATGTCGTTGTAACTCAATATTGCTCATTTTAGTATAATGCCACTTTTGTTTTCAAGGTGCGATATATTATATATAGCTGTATATACACAATAAGTAATAAATAAATGAATTATAAACAGCCACACACATTAAAAAAAGAAAAAAACTTCAAGTTCTAGTTGAGGAATTCTTCAGTAGAGTAACAACTTTTTGTAATGTGAATTGTTTTGTCATTTTTTTAAACACATATATGTTTTTACAATGTTTCACAGTCTCGGGTAAAATATTGTCTTGTCTTCTTCATCAGATCCTTTCGAATAACTTCAAAAGATGAATATTCAATTCTTTAATAAAATTTCAAATTGATGTCACCGGAAGAGATAATTTTGTTCTTCTCATGATAACGGTTCGTAAAAACATTCATACAGTAAATAATTCAATCTTAACAATAGAAATTTTGTTTGAATGGAAAAAAGAATAATTTATGGGAGAGATTAGTTTTTTGGAAGAAGCTTATTGGTTTTCTAATTCCCCGTCATTGTTGTATTGCAAAATGTGGAAAATTTCCCAAGAAAGGGGAAACTCATCTTCAAAAACACTTTTACTTCGAAAAAACATAAGATGATTCAACAATAGAAATGAATCATTATTGGCTGAAATGCATATAAAATGTTATAGAGTGGAAAAACACACTGAAATCTTACAAAAATGTGGAGTACTGAAATAATAGGAAAAAGTCATTTCCGATTAATTCCATATTCATATGTTTGGAAAAAAAATGTTGTAACTTCTTTATTCAGTTTGTGTCTACAAAAAAAACTGCATGGTCTACACATTCTTATAGAATTTTATTACTTTCCTCGGTACTCCGCAAGTTTCTAAATGACTATGTTTTTTATCATCTTCTATTCTAATACATTGTTTATATAAAGATTTCGACACTCAGTAAATAATTTTGGCTTAAGAGCCACTCCCTATTCAATTTATGGTGGTTGGTATTCTTTAAATGTCAATGTAAAATCTAACAATAGCACATAAATTTGGCCTGCTGTAGATTCAGGCATTGGCGGTGTTGTTCCTTGATCGGAAAGCCGGCATTAATATTAATACATAATTGTTTATTCACAGGCAGTGCGGCAGATGATACGAACATTTGACTCTCTAAATAAAATGAAAGGAGAATTGAAATGGAAAAAAAACATTAAAGCGGTATAATTTTCGAAGGAATTTCGATGGTTCACGAATCGAACTGAACTTTCAATTCAACACTCTCATACAGTTTGGTTATTGGTTCAGACGAAAAGAAATAAAGACACCAAAAATCAATTTATGATATTTTTCTTAATTGATGGATGTAGCCGTTACTACGTGTTCAGAAGATCATAATGAAAAAGTAGAAAAAAAAACTTCCTATGTTTCTTCACCACTTGTATTTATAACGTCACTGCAGGTTCGTTCTAGTATGTCATTTTTTTACGGATACAATAAACTGCAGTAACGTTGATTACGAATACAAGTAGTAAAAAAAATATGAAATTTTATTTCTCGTTTTTCATGATATTTTTTTCATGGAAGATTTTGAAATCATCCAGGTATCCAATTCTGTATACGTTTTAATGCATCGAGAACGTGCAAATGTATACTTAGTTCTTCATTAGGAAGGAACATATGAAATATAATTTTTTTTTACAAACAACTGACAAATTATCAATCAATACGGTTTTTTCGAATTACCTAACTTTGTGGCAACTTCTGAATTTGTTGAACGTGGGATGGAGAAATATCAATATCAAATATCATCCAAAACGAGTACTATTCTGAAACACCAGAACTACACGTTTCGCTAACCAAGTTGGCGTCTTCACACAGTAAAAAGTATTTCTTTAAAAGAAGATCATAGGTTGCTTTGAAATTTTTATCTCTATTGTAAAAACTATTAATTTATGCGAACATCGCCATGTTCCCCCAGAAAATCACACTTTTTTCAACAAAGAAATCAAATTTCTTGGCCTTTCAACGACATCATTCATTTGACTATATCATTGCGAAGATGAACTATTTTGAATCAAAAAAATATAATATCATCTCAAAATCCACCACCTATTTGAAGGGAAAAATAAACTGTTCCAAATGGAGAGCAATATCAACTTGATCTGAACACATAGTGTTTGTTTGAATTCAATACTGTATTCCTTTCAAATAACTCAATTCGTTTATAACAATAGTTTTGTGAATCTACATACAAAACTATATTATGATCAACTGAAAATAACAGGAATTTTGTATAGAAAGAACAGAGTTTCTTTCAAAGGAGTATTTCATTCATTTCAGTTTGAAAAAACCTGTGGTGCTCTGGTCTTTCCATGACCATCTTAAGTGAGAGGGGAGCGGGGAATTCTGTTGTAAGCATCGCGTACGCGCCAGTATGTGTTGGAAAGTGATGTTAGTGTGTTGCGATTTTGAGGAGGAAGTGTTTTATGTGTCTGTAGGCAGTGCAATTTCTTACCGATTATTTTGTATCTACCATAATGGAAAGATATTGAAAGATACCACAGTTGAAAGATATTTTCATGGGTAAGTATTATACTTGGATAAAACTCCTCTATATCAGTAAGTACCGCGTTGTATACGTAGTACGGAAGAGAAAGTGGTAAACTTTGACGGCAACTCTTAATTTTGTCTTCATTTTGCGAAAATTATACCAATGTTCCGTAATTTTTCACACATGCATTATTACATTTGCCGAGCTCTGCAAGGTTATATTAATTTAAACTGAAAAATCCTCCACGGTGATTCAAATTTGCCAATCTCTTGTTTTGAACATACATTTTATCTTGTTTCAAATAAGAGCATTTTCTCTAAATAAAATTTGATTTTCTCTTAGACCGACTTCATTATTTGTTGAAAGATAGAGGTACTTATGGTTTCGACAATAAATTATGATACAAAAAATACCAAAATAGGCACCAGTAGGTATAAAAAGCTTTTATATGTGACAGCCACTTTCTGATTTCAACATGTGAATATTTGTTGAATTCCGAAACGTCTTTACTTTCTGTAATCACTTCAGAAATGTTTTTATGTTATTCATTGGGAACAAATTGAATATACCCTACTCAGCTTGAAATTATTTTATAGATGCCCTTTAGGAATGTAAGAAATAGGTAGAAATATTACCAAACTCACTAGAGATGAAATATGAATTTCCAAAAACGTGAAAACGGTGAATGCTGTTATTTAAATAGCAAATCATATTCCTTCAAGTATGTTTGTATGATCATGAGTTACATTTTTTTAATGAAACATTTTATATTTTTCATTAATCCTCTAATAATACTTACACGAAACTTTGAATTCCTATATAACGGTTCCAAAATTATTATTTTGGAAGGCAATTTTTCTGTATAGACTTCTGTCGACTTCAAAGGGATTTGAGGTATGTCTTTTGATTTGATTATTTATTTCTGATCAAATAATGTTTGAGCACCTTTTAACTTGCTAGGAATCGTATGTTGAATAATAAGACCTCAGACAAGTTTAAAATTTTGAGGATTGTCATTCGCATGCGAACAACAATTGGGATGATTAACGAAATAAACCCACTTAAACAGTGTTTTATTGATTTTTTTTATCAAGTGGCTGCTGTTTTCATATTTTTACCTTTCTATATATTTGAAATAGTGGCTAAGAATGATGTGCTGATTTCTTCTTTCGTTTCAGAATCCAAGTGATGTTCCTGCAATTGTGGATAAACAAAAGCAGAATGCAGAACTTGATAGACGATAGTGATTTTTTAAATGTTATTTACCAGAATGGCATCTAGTTTTAAAAACTTCATTTCTGTAAAATTACTAATAAATTAATTCATTTTCTTGTGTGAGTTGTAATTTTGTTTATAGGCTTCGATTTCATTTTATTTGTTAATTTGCAATTTGTCAAGAATATGTCCCTTTTTATATATATATGTTTTCTTATTGAATATTTATTTATGTCATTTGTATCACTGTATGATCTCTTAAAGGTGTGCGATTAGAATATGATATTTAAGCAAAGACTAGCAAAGAAAATTTAGTTCTCTATCACGTTTTGTTTTTATCACATGCTTTTTCAGGATAATATTTATGATTTGCAATTGCTTCAAATAAACCAATCATAATATGTAATGTATTATTTAGTTTCTTTCCTTACCACTTATAGCTGTTCATACTACAGATGAGATACTTTGGATTCAAATAACTGCATACATCCAAATGAGAGAGACAGCTTATAAACAGAAGCATAAGTTCATCTTTGATAAAGTAAATGAGTTTATTTGATTTATACAAATAGAAGCGTTTCAATGAAAAATTCTTCTTTTCAAAGGAAAACAATTAATTTTTCATACGGAGACATTTAAATAATGTTCCAAGTAAACATATCATCTTTTCAAAACCCAAAACAGTTTTGCTTCGAGATTAATTGTGCCCAGACTAAAGAATGCATACTTACTTCTCTTGAGCTAATGTGATTATTTCTATTGGAATGTATGCACAATCTTGGTGTAATATTTTTTTTTTACTTAAAAGAAGCGTTTATTCAGTCCATTTGAAATAATGATTCACATTCAATTTGAGAGAATATGTTTCTCAGTTTAAAAAAATATTTCTTCATGAATATAGGAGAGCAAGATTTCTTTAAATCGAGATAATGTTCTTCACTTTGAGATTTTTATTTTTACTGTGCAGAAGATCATGATTCCAAATCTGGTTTCCATTTTGGACACGATACACACACATAAATCATTTCAAATGAAATTTAGCGGAAATCTTGTTGTGAAAGTTCTCTCAATAATTTCAAAAAGCTCTTTTCCAAGCCATGATGAAAAACAGTAAATTTTACTATTCTCTGAAGTCAGATATGTTAGGCTAAGTCCAAAGTTCGGCTCTGCCGAACTCTATGAACCTGTTTCGGTCCCCAGCGGGGTAGGCACAAAGTATGTGCTCTACTGTTTCATCGTTTTCAAAACACAGCACATTGTCTTCCGACAGTCCGAATCTCTGTATGATGATTCAAATGAGAGTGACCTGTAAGTAGATCTGTTAGACATCGTAGCTCATCCCTACTGTAGTCCAACAACTATTTGGTATCAAGCTTCGAAGGGTAAATAAACGCCTAGGAGTGAGCCAATCCTGGAAGATTGTGCCAGAAGTCCATAAAGTCTTCTTGTCATTCAGGTGTTCAATATTCCTTTGACAAAGCCTAAAGCGATGCTAATAACAGGTTCTCGTCCGACGAAGCTGCTTGCAGCAACCTCCTTTGCAAGGAAATCAGCAGCCTCATTGTGTTTCAGGCCAGTATGGCCAAGGAATCCAGACGAGAGATAATCTCTTGAATCTTTCTATCGAGGAGAGTCGTTTTTGGCAATTTGCTACCAATTTAGATATTGCTCGGTAGGAGCCAAGAGCTTCCAACGCTGCTTGACTATTCGAGAATATTTTTATGTATGCTTCGTGTTCTCTGAATCAGGTTTCAGTTGCTCGTTTCTTCTGACCGATCATTTCATATATCGCCGACTTTATATTTCCAACATCGTATCTTGGGGATTACTTAACATCTGTTGAAGTTAGCAAGATGTTGTGAAGGGTTTCTCCACTGTTCAAAACTAAATATACTGATTTGCTGAACTTCAATGGATATTTCACTACCAAAGATAAGGTAGCCAAGGTATCCCGATGGAAAACCAAATATCGACGTCGACCGCTGAACAGAACTCGTCCTCTGTCTTTCGCTGCAAGGCACCTAGATGAAGCTGTAGTCACAAAAAACTTGCATGATGCGTGATACGACACGCCTGAATAAGTTATTGCTATGCTGTCTCCTCTCAAGAAGCTGCTGTTTATGGAATCAACAAAAGACTACTTCCAGGAATACCAAATATGAACGAGGCACCGCAAAGCGGTCCGTTGCAAGCCAAACTTCAAGGCTGGGTTTCACAAAACTCCGCCTTGTTCATCTTTGATATTTATCGATTGAGTATTGAGTATTGAGAATGAGTATTTTGTGGAATCGACATCCTTCACGAAGTCAGTGATGACGGAGGGTTTTTTTCCCACCACAAGATCCAGAATAATTTTACTTGAGAGTTCATTGATTTGTAATGAAAAATTGTTGACCCTATAGGTGTAATCGACATCCTTCACGAAGTCAGTGATGACAAAAAGATTTTTTTCTCACCACAAGACCCAGAATACTTGAACTTGAGAGTTCATTGATTCGTAATGAAAAATTAGGTCCTAAAATTGATCCCTGAGAAAGAGCATAGTTGGGAGATTCTTATGTAATCTTGGTTACGTGAATTATGAATTCAAATATATGAAAGTGGAAAATCTGTATTCTGATAAGGATGAAATATTTTCTCTACCAAACAACCTACAAGATATTCAAGTGTGACCTTTCATCCAATATATTGAAAAACACCAACAATTCACTGAATATTCTTCAGTTCCAACTGAAAACAAGCGACAACTTCGGAAGTCTGAAGCCTTACCACCTAAACTCTACGGCCTTCCTAAGATTCACAGTCCCAACCTTCAATTTCCCTCAACTGCCAAAACTATTGGTTATTTTACTTCTTGTGAAATACCTCGAGAACGCACTGCAGTCAACGTAGTAAAAGGAAAATCTTACATCAAGAAAGTAACTATTTTGTCCTGCAACCGAATGATAGTTAGTTACTTTCGATGTCGTTTCTGTCTTTACCATGGTACCAGTCAACGAGTCGTTGGAGCAGATCAAACAAATTTTCTCACGGCTCATTTCAACTATGTTATCCCCATTACATATTTCCAATGAAATTACTGGAGTAAAATAGATGGATTCGCTATGGGAAATCCTCCCAGCCCTGTAGTTGTGAATTTCTTTATTGAAGTTTTCTAGAAGAAAGCGCTCTGTATCTTTGTATCGAAACCTACCTGTTACGTCCGCCTTGTTGATGACACTTTTGTTATTTGGAGCTGCGATAACGAGCAATAAAACAGTTTCTTCGCCACATCAACTCCATTCATCCTTGCATCTAGTGAGAAGAAAACACATCATTTTTTGATGTACTTGTCAGCAGAAACCTGAGGAAAAAGAAGGTAACAAACCTACTCAAACTGATCGGTAGGTATCTCAATGAGAACTCAAATCATCATCCAAGGCAGAACGGTGCTATGATGAAGACATTCGTTGATAGTGTCACCTGGATTTGTGAGTTAAATTTTCTTGAAGAAGAACTTCATCATCTAGACCAAGCTCGACAATTCAATGGTATTACATCACAAGAAATCTAATATGCGCTCTATACAAGAAGAGAAAATACTTCAACTTTGATCACGATACAGCCTCTATTTGTTGGCACAGTCTATTTGCCTTACAAATATAAAGTTACAGACTGCATCGGAAAACTGTTTGAACGTCACATTAAGACCCTCTACTCGGCGAAGAACAAAAGAGAGCCTCTGACATCCGTCAGTGTTTACAGGATTTCTAGTTCCTGTGGGTCAGTTTACAACAGAATCACCAAACTCAGCATCAACACCAGGATACAAGAACAAAAGCGTAGCTTTTATCGAATGCACCCGAAAAAATCCACAATCACAGAACATGTCTTAGCAGAAGCAGACCACGTATTAAAATACGATAAAACTGATGTCCTGTCTAATTCAACTCATTACCACGCACGACTTCGTAGAAGAACCATTGAGATCTATAAGCATTCCAACAATTTCAACAGAACCAGAAATAGACTGGAATACAACTTCAATTGATATCTCGTCAGTAGCATACCTGTCAATGTAGACCAATTAAACAACCAAGTAACATTAACCAATCAAGAGTGAGGAGTCACACGTTGGAAGCTAAGATCTCGTTAGTCCTTAGCTCGCACAAGTTTCTCAACTTCTGAGAGTTGTCGTTCGTATGAGGGCGACAGCTGATTAACGGAAAAACAGATTTTAAACAGACAGATTTGCATGGTCGTTCCGCCATCGCCTCCATAAGCGTTCCCACCGTCGGTTTGCCGCCGTCCCCACCATCACTCCCACCACTCTCTGAAATTATTTATAAATATTAGTGAACAATTATATTTAACTTCCGACCTGGCAGTCGACACACTGATGATGTCTGCCGCAGTAGCAGATGATACGTAACATTTGGCCGTTCAGGTTCTATTCGACCTCAACCTACCAGCTCGTATCCTGTTCTCTTCGATCTGAAATTTACTTCGTCATGAAAAATTATTAAGATCTCTCCCAGTAACTGAAAGTTTTCTCTTAACTGTTATTTTTATTTCTCCAGGTATTCGTTGTACTACTTCGAAATTGAAGCGGGTACGCTGAGAAGATTTTCCCACGCTCCCATGGAACAACATCGCTGGGCTTCACAGATAGTTCCTCATGAAAGCTACGACAAATCGAAGCTGAGGCACGATATAGCCCTCATGAAGCTGTCCTCTCCGGTGAGGTTCAATAGATATGTGAGACCTATCTGTTTACCATCTGAAGCTACTGCTGGTCGTGACTTCGTTAACGGTCCAGCAGTAGGGACGATCTGCACCACGGTTGGGTGGGGAGCTACATTTGAACATGGATCGGACCGTAAGAATTGATTTTTTGATGGCAATACTCGTATAAACTTTTTTTAGACGCCACTACGGCTCTTTTGATATAATTATTAAAAACGATTAAATTCATCATCTATAAACAACAGAAAGGCTCAATAGGTAGAATTTGGAACACCTGGCTTAAAATGAATCTATCGGAAACACTGTTCCTAAACCAGTACGTACTTATAGATGCGCGTTTTGCTTACCAATTCAGGAACATCATCAGGAGATTAAATCACATGCCTATGTTGATATTTTTATATGCATCTAGACCACTCATAACCTCAAAAATGGAAGTCACTAAATTGATTCATATTATATATCATATCATCAGAAATCTTTGATTTGTTAATGAAAGTAAAATGTTTTTTTTCAATTAGAACCAGGAATAAGAAAAGATCAAAAATACACTTTTGCAATGAACGATGATGAAGTCAAGTTCAGCTGTAGGACAATATGTACATAATGGAATTATATGTGCTAGTTTTTTTCATAGTTCTCCATTTGATATATCCTATTCTATTGAAAATACCCTTTATTAGAGGTATCTCTCAAGAGAGATATCCAATTTTAGTTATCTTTGACAGTATCAATTTCATTTTATTGCGGAAACATTTTTACAAACTTTTTTTTTATTGAGACTATCCAAACTTGAAATCAGTGAGACACTCTCAAGATGGTGACACCCCTGTATTCAAGTCATTTTTGAAAGAAGAGATTTGATTTTTGGTAAAGGTATAAACCTTCATGGGCCGCACTTTTTCCAATAATTAGCCCGAGTGATATCTTTAAACCCAGCCTACTGCGTTCCTGCGAAAAGAGCAAATTCTCGATATTTTGTTTTGCGTTGATAATATTGAAATAAGAATGAAAAATCCAATATTCATTTTGAAAAAAATCAAATTTCGACAATTAACTACTAAAAAGCCACAGAGACATCGGTCGAAATCAAATAACAATTAATGAAGCGAATTCAACAGGAGAAATCAAATAAACATTTGCTGAAATAATAATTTAGTTATTGCAATACATTCATTTCATTGATTTTGACTATTTCATCATTCCTGTAGCTTCTCAGTCAGAACCAATAATTGAAAATTAGATTGGATTTTAAGAAAATTACAAAAAAATCAAATTCCGAATTTTGGGTTCGATATATAGAGTCAAACTCGATTTCTAAGAAACTTTTCAATATACCTTATTTTGGTATCTCCAACGAGAAGCAAAATATCGAGTATTTGCCCCGCGGAAAGTGTAGTATATGAAGGTCTACGCCTGTACCAATAATCAAATCTCTGTTTTTAAAAATGACTGAAATACAAGGATATATTCATCTTAAGTACATCACACTGTATAAACATCTCATAATTTTGGTAATGGCATTGATTGAATTTGAAGATACTGATTCTCCAAATTGATTATTTTGTCGATAACTTTTACCCAAAACTCTAAAAGCAGATTATCTTCTTCAAATACATACTTTGCTTTCTTGAACAATGTCTGATTTTTCCCAGCAGCAGTATTTTTTGCATACTATTGTATATTTTTTTTCTTCGGATACTTCATACTGTCTTTGAATTGCCAGATTTTTTGCGGATCATTTGTTTTTCTTTTCTGAAAATGATTACATTCTTGATTACATATGTCCAATTTCTGCAGCAATTCATACGAGCAAGTTTCAAGTTTGCTTTTCATTCAGTAGATTTTCTATTGATTTAGCTTAGTTTCTTCTCAGATTATGGGAGGATATAATAATAATAATATTTATTTACCAAAGAATCAATACATACACTTTCAATTAATTATTGAAGAATGCAAGTAAACGAACACAGAGAAAATCCACAAAGGCTAACCTGCCCGTGGATCACTAAGGTTATTATACAATGAATTCTAAAATAAGTAACTAGTTATCTGTAAATAGTAAAATATAGTAAATATATAAAATATTGGATGAAATATCGCAAAGCAATTAAATAAATAAATAAAATATGTAAAATAATTTCACGCTAGTAAAAAAACACAAACACAAAATATTAAAATACTAATGAGGAAAAAATTAAGAAAATCGATAATACTAATTGAAACACAGTCACATATATAATTGATATGCTGAGTGGAATTTACAATTTTACAAATGATACACAAGTAGATACGATTTTAGAATATAAATCCAATGAACGAGAAACAGTTAGAAATAATGACTTCTTCACAAAAAATATCTTTCAAAGGGTAAAACTAGTAATCGACTAAGGGGCATTATTAGGATATCGAAAACCCCAAAAAATTTAATGAAGCTACACTTCTTGATTTGACCTCCACAAACTTTATTTGAAAAATATATCATGTTACGTGTTAGGAATCACACGTTAAAAGGTAAGACCTCGTTAGTCCTTAGCTCGCACAAGTTTCTCAACTTCTGAGAGTTGTTGTTCGTATGGGGGCGGCAGCTGATTAACGGAAAAACAGATTTTAAACAGATTTTTTAAACAGATTTAAACATGTTTCGCTAGCACAGTAGCTTTTTCAAGTGATAGAATACTTCAAGTTGTTCTTACATTAATATTTATATACTACAGGTAACCATAATTGAGACTACCTCCAATAAATTACCTAAATCTCTACCTAGAGGTACCTGTTCAATTATGATAACCTGAAGCATATTACCTAACATCTACATCAATAATAATTTTTTCTCGGTTTTTAATAAAACAAGTTCAATAATGGTAATCTATTCAAATATAGTTGGTCATTCATTAGAATGTTTGAATTTTTGAGTTTATTAATTTCCATTGCTTCCAGATGATTCAGTTTCAAACCTTTATTTTATATGTGCAAAATTTCGAACTCTTCGTTAAAAATATGATTTTCTTCTGGAAGATGATTTGAATATGTTGAATCTGTTTTCTTATTTACATATCCCATATGATGTTCGTGGATTCGATTCCTTAATGTTCTGCCAATTTGACCAATATATACCTTAGGGCACGTTCCACACTTTGATTTATTTACTCCTGATTTCTCAAATCTGGATGTCTAGTCTTTATTATTTTTAATTAACTTTCTCAACGTATTTACTTGTTCTATATACAATTTTAATATATCGTTTCCTCAAAAATGAAGCCACTTTTTCCGTTGGTTGTCCAAAATACGTTAAAGCTCTATAATTTTGATCATCTACCTTATCAAAAGGAAAAATGTCTTGAATCGCTTTTGCGTAAACTTTCTTGGCAAGTATTTTGTTTATCAATCCGCCTTAAACCCATTGTTAACCGCAATTTGCTTAATATCATCTTAATATCATCAAGAAAATTGCGGCATCCAAAACATCCAAATTTGAGAAATCAGGAGTATACAGGGTGTTCCTTAAACACATGCTAATATTTAAGGAGGTAATTCTTAGACCCATTTTAAGAAAAAAACTTCCTATGGACGTATGTCCTAAACGCCTTAACTTTTAAGATACAGGGTGGCAAAGTTTTCAAAAATAATCAGTTTTTTAATAATGACTGAGATAATTTTGTAGACATCTTTGGCATATTTAGTACATATGTTCCATGCCTCAAGTCGCATTTTCTGATGTACACAAATTTGTATTTTTTCAAACAGTGGCATCCCTACGGGTTTCGCATTGAATATTTTTGGGGAAAAAGTACTACGCCAATGCTTTCTTTTCAAAATAAAATCATTTTTAAAATCCTCATTTATTTTTGAGAAAATTTGATCTCCCGTTATTTCTTTGTCCGACGCATGATTTTCACTCAAAAAAATAAAAATCGACAGAAAGCAAATTAAGAAATTAGATCAATTCTAAAATGAATGAGAATCTGAAAATTGCTTCATAACGCATTACCAATTCCCTAATAATATTTGAAAACATAATCTGCAAAAAAATAAATTTTTCACAAAAACGAGTTTTGTTTTATTTTGTGACAGTAAGTCTAAACGAATAGCACAAATTTGTTAATTAGTAATAATACCAAAACTGATTATAAAAATTGTTGGAAGTGGCCACCTGCACTTAGTATGCATGCTTCCGCCCTTCTACGCATGGAATTACGCACCCGTTCAAATATTCCCGGCGTATTTCGTATAGTTTCACACGACGCAACTATTCGCTCTCTTAAATCTTCGAAAGTATTAATGGGAGTTTTATACACAAGAGTTTTAAGGTTACCCCATAAAAAAAATCTAAACTGTTGAGATCGGGGGATCTTGCTGGCCATTGCTGAGGTCCTCCGCGACCTATCCAACGATTAGGATATACTGTATTTAAATGGTTTCGGACAATTACACTGAAATGAGCAGGGGAGCCATCGTGCATGTACCATATTCGATTCCTTAACGCAAGTGGCACATCTTCCAATAATCCAGGTAAGTCTTCTTCGAGAAAGTGTTAATAAGAACGACCATCAAGGCGTCCTGGTAGAAAAAATGGGCCTATTAGATGATCACCTATAATTCCTGCCCATATATTAACCGAGAATTGGTGTTGGAAATGGGTTTCGGTTATTGCATGGGGATTTTCTTCAGCCCACACATGATTGTTATGGAAATTTTGAATGGCATTCCGAGAAAAATTTGCTTCGTCTGTGAACAAAATTTGTGTCTCAAACTGCGGATTTAGTGCAATACTTTGTAGATACAACTGACTGAAGTTCACACGATGTGGAAAATCTCTGGGGAGTAATGCCTGCACTCTTAAAATATGGTATGGGTATAACAAAAAATCAACCAAAATACGCCAAACAATTTGATGACAAATATCCAGAGTTCTAGCGATCTTCCTCGTACTCGTCTCAGGATGTTCCTCAATTTCTTGCAGCACCGCTTCCCCAATTTCAGGAGTTCTTACTACACGAGGTCTACCTTCCGGAGTCCCTTTCTTGAAACTACCAGTTTCCCCAAGTCGACGATGAATATTTGAAAAGGTTCGGCTATCTGGTAAGGCACGATTAGGATATCTTTCCTGATAAATGCGCCTGGCTTCTATTGCATTACCATCTGCAAGGCCATATTAGTAATGCATTTGCGCCATTTCCGCATTCGTATAATTTACCATATTTACTGATATTCAGAAAAACAGCGGACTACCAAAATAACTTCAATAACACTTCAAAATCAATCAAAACGCGCTGTGACAGTTTTTAACACCAACACCTTACTTTAAACCAACATCAATATCAGCTACTGACGTTTGTACATACAGAGAATTCGTTTTTTATTGCTATGGTGGGTACGCTGTTTTTTCTGCTTTTAATCTTTTAAAGAAATCACATATCGACAAACTCCATATTTCCAAGAGGTGCAGTAAATAAATTCTGCTACACGTCATTTATTCCAGGATAACTAAATTTATGTTTTCAAAAATTATTAAGCGGTGCTGCGTTATGACGTAATTTTAATTGAGAACAGTGCATCTGACAACAAACAAATACCTTTTAGATCCTCAATTATTTTGCAACAAATCTGATCTCTTAGTTTGCTTTCAGTCGATGCACGATACCGCATCAGATTTTCAAGGAATTCATCTTTAAGTAAAGCGATTTTTAATTTTTTGAGCGAAAACCATGCGTCGGACAAAGAAAACCCAGCAAATCAAATATGCTCAAAAATGTATGGAGATTTTAAAAATAATTTTTAATTGAAGATAAAGCAGTGGCGTAGTATTTTTTTCGCCAAAAATATACATTTCAAAACTCGTACGTACGCCACTGGCAGAGAAAATCAAGAAAATTGTTCATCAGAAAATGCGCCTTGAGGCATGGAACATATGTACCAAATATGCCAAAGATGTCTACAAAATTATCTCAGTTATTATTAAAAAACTGATCATTTTTGAAAACTTCGCCACTCTGTATCTCAAAAGTTAAGGCGTTTAGGACATACGTCCATAGGACGTTTTTTCCTTAAAATGGGTCTCCTTAAATATTAGCATGTGATTAAGGAACACCCTGTATAAATTAAAGTGCGGATAGTGCCCTAAGGTATACATTGGTCAAACTGGCAGAACATTTAGGAATCGAATCATCTTCTAGAAGAAAATCATATCTTTAACGAAGAGTTCAAAATTTTGCACATAGAAAATAAAGGCTTGAAACTGAATCATTTGGAAGCAATGGAAATTATTAAACTTAACAATTCAAACATTCTAATGAATGACCAACTAGATTTGAATAGATCACCATTATTGAACTTGTTTTCTTCAAAACCGAGAAAAAATTATTACTGATGTAGATATGAGGTAATATGCTTCAGGTGATCATAATTGAACAGGTACCTTCAGGTAGAGGTTTAGGTAAATTTTTGGAGGTAGTCTCAATTACAGTTACTTGTAGTATACGCTACTGTGCTAGCGAAACATATTGTGATATTTTTTCAAATAAAGTTTGTGGAGATCAAATCGTTTAGGTGTAGTTTCTGAAATTATTATGGATCTTCATCAAGTAACGGCCGAATCAATCAGAAAATTTAATGAAGCGTTGTTATGGAGTCAAAAAAAGCACGAGCACGAGTTTCATACCTCCATTTACCTTCAATGTACCTTTCAAGTTATATGACACCTCATTTTCCCAGTCGACCCTGATTTTCTGTTTGTTTAGCCGACCACATGAGAGAAGTCGAAGTTCCGATCCTGAAGCATTGCACGCGTCCCGAAGACATCACCGACGATGAGTTATGCGCCGGCTTGTCAGAGGGCGGTAAAGACGCGTGCCAAGGCGACAGCGGCGGTCCGCTGATGTGCCGAAACCCCAACAATCCGAGCCAGTGGTATCTAGCGGGGCTCGTCAGCCATGGAGAGGGTTGCGCCAGACCGAACGAGCCAGGAGTTTACACTAAAGTGGCGAGATATGTCGGATGGATTGCGGAAAATATGGGTGGGTACTTATATTGTCATTCTTCTCAACAGAAAATGTAAAATCCATATGCAAGTCCCGCGAAGTATTCCAGTAGAATTCTTCTTCATTTCTTCAGAAAATTGTGAATAGTAAAATACGTTGATGTAATAGGAACTGAAATGTTTTCGAACTTGACAGTGAATAGAAGGTTAAGCCTGAATCCGAAGCTTCGACGCATTCGGAAGTGCGAACCAACAACAATAATCAATGGCTACTTCGCCTGACTGTGGGGTAGGCTATCATTGGGTCTGGAATCTTGTGCCAAGAGAAGACGTAGCGATCCAGTTGTCTGGATGAAATTCCTACCATTTTAAGGTATGCCGGTAAGATGAGTTCTGAAAGGAAGCACAGCACCATTCAACCAAAAACTCCTACAATCAGAAGAACCATTTGAAAGAGAGGTCTAGATACAGTCAAAGGAAATCGAAGATCAAACCTTGCTATTTCATTCGCTTTTCATTTTCTTGGACAATATTCACTTCATTTGAAGCAAAAACTCCATTACGAATATCGTCTTACTCTGCTGGCCAAGAACGACTACGTGGAGGTTATTCACTAGTATCACCCTGGAGGTGGAAAATAAATAGTTTCAATGGAATCGGCAATGGATTCCATACCCCACGGAGCAATATGCAACATAGGGTCTCACCAATATCGTAGGAGACTAATATAACACGTTGCATCGGTGGTAAACATGCCAGCAGCGGTATGTCCAACATATGCGAAAATATGCATCATACCCCGATCTCATAAAATTGATCTATTTGCCGAAAAGTTTGCACAGTTTTTTCAGTGCTTTGCATTATTTAGGAATATGAGACTGAAACTGAATAGGATCATTTTTGTTTGTCCTGTTGTCTGTTGCTGTTGAAAAATGTAACAAAAAATATTCCACATATTGTTCACCAAAATTCATTTTATGTGGTTTGATTATTTCTTCATTTGAACGTTACGTATTTTCTGGTCCAGGTTTTTTAAAAGTGTTGATGTAATATAACACACGATACCACTAATTCATCATCATCCGGCAGTTTTGACTGAATCCAGAATAATAACGGTTCCCATCTTTATTGAATTGTAGCCTACTCATTTTTATATTTTTTTTTTAGTTATATAAACAATTTTGTGATACAATCCATGAGATATTCAGCTTGAAAGTTATATAAAACGGTCTATCCACCCATTTATAGTTCTGCTACTCTGGAATTCAAAGTTCTTGAACATCTTCCAGTTTCATCTGATCGAACGGCAGAGTAGTTTTGACTTTTAAATAGAGGATTTTTCTACTAATGAAATGAGTGTCACATTTCGAATATTCATATGGATAAAAGTCCACTGAAGAAACCTACTTAGCAACGCAACTGAACCCCCATTCCAAATTTCAATACATGATTTGGTAAAAGCTTTGTTGAAAAATGTTTTTACTTTACCCACATTATGTGAGTCACAACCCTCTTTGTGGAACCAGAACTGACTATTCCCTTAGGGAATAGAGTCTGAAACTCTTCTTGCAGCCCAGTTGCTCAGTATCCGTTTGGCAAAGCCTAAAGCTATGCCAGAAACAGATTCCCGTCCGCTTTCATCACCCACCGATGTCACGATAAATCGAGACAAGGGACATTTTGTTGAGCCTTTCTCTCGATAAATTTTTTTGGTGTTTCACTACCAACTCAGACGTTACTCTATGACAACCAGGGCCGCTTTTATTGACCTATGAGATAGGATTCTGCCAATTTCCTCACACATAAATCAATAGCGTATATTTTGAATTGGAATGCGGTAACTGAGCAGAACATGAATGTATTTTTGATCCATCTTCAGTCAATGGTTTCCCCTCCAGGGGGTTCCAATCCTCTCTACTCGGGAATCGAACTGAATGAGATCCAGCCTTCCTCTCCAAGAAGATGTGGAGAGAAGGTGACTCTAGAAGAATTTCCATGGTCGCTGACGGTGTGATACTGAAAGCCCAAGCTTGTCTCTAATCACCAGAGTCGTTTGCAGTAAATCTTCCGATCACCAAGCAATTGCTCGGTACGTGATCTTTGATCTGACAGTTATCCAATAGATTTGTTCATTTCAAACACTAACAGTCCAAATAGTCAGTAAAGTAAAGTTACTTTTACTGATATTTGATTCCTAACCAATGATCGTATATGTTTGAAAGTTGTTTTTTAGTGAAGTTTGAACTTTCATTATCTAAAATGGCGATAACCAGTTCGGAGTCTATGGAAGAAAAAATGAAATGAAGCTGAACTGAATATCAAAATTAATGAAAATATTCAAAATAATCGGACCGATAGTGAAGGTACGCATACGGTAGTCGCTGAATATTATAACTGAAGGAACCGATGAAGAAAGGCTGAACATAAGCCCAACGAAATCAGCCATAGTATCATTCACTAAGAGGGCTAAAACAAAGGATCTAGTACTTCAAAAAATTTGAAGTGAAAAGTGATTCTATGTTGGCCTAGAACCAACACCTAGAAAGAGTCAAAAGATAGGTGGAGATAGAACTGATCCTGGCCAGATGCACCTACGGAAAGGCATGGGGATTTAAACCAGACATATATATTGGCTCTACACCTATGAAAATATATGCATCTATGATCTGCTGGCCATGGATGGAACAAAAGACCGCTATTAATAAACTGAGTAGTGTGTTATGGCATATGTGTGTCAAGGCATAATAATATGTCTTGGCAATATCATGTTGCTGGAATTGCAAAGGCTGCTTCTCAAAAGCTTGAAACACTGTTCCGAACCAGAAAAGTGTAAAAACTTCAGCAACTTTTGATAATTTTCAAAGCTCAAATCAGACCTTTTTTGGAGTATTATTCACATGTATGGAGCTCCGCTTATAGTGCCTTAGGTTTGTGTTGTGTCTTTTGAAAAGTGGTGACTTTACTAGTTAATCTTCCAATTTCTTTTTGTTCCATTCGCTGTTTCCTCAGTATTATGTGTTTTGCGAGGAATCATTTTTCAGACATCATCCTTGCACTGATACGATATTTTGTTGGTTTCAGTGAATATTTATCTCTATATTCTATTATTCTCTTGCATTGGATATATCAAAGAGAACTGAATGACAACAATAATTTGTTTTATTATTTTTCCTAAATTTATTCTAATTTTTTAGTTTTCATAATCATAGATATATTTCTTCATTCTTGAACGACATATATTTGAATTCGCTTGACTTTTTCCAGGTGACTTCAAACCCCATTTGGTAATTCCACTTCAACACTGCCCAGGATATACATGCAAATTCACCAATAGATGTTTACCGAAGAAGCGCCATTGTGACAAAATAGTGGATTGTTTGTTTGGAGACGATGAAACCAATTGTAAACACACCTTCCAAAATATTTTCAAGCATGCTAGAGGAAAAACTCATCACACGACATTAATTGCAAAGAAAACTAATGGTCAACAGCCCGGATTGGTTTCACCAGAAGATACTCCAATCCTTGGAATGAACCTCAAATCTGAAGAAAATAATTCACAGGAACATACTACATCCGAACCGCAAAATTCAACAAGTTTGTGGGAAGTTCCTGAAAAGAAACAAATTGATGTTACCGATGAAGCAACTAAAGAGAAAAATGTTTCGAAGGACGATAAGCAGGTTTCGAAAAAACGAATTGGGTCTTTGACGAATCGTTTACATTCTGACATTAAAAAAGGAAGTGCTGCTGCTAAAAAACTGTTCGGTTTCTGGAACAAACGTATCGATCAACAAAAATCAACCACTGATCCGATCCCATCCACAACATCAAAATATGAGCCCATAACTGAAAATTTGAATCACACAACTGAAACAGTTGAAGTATTTGATCATACTACGATACGAATAGAATTAGATAAAGTTAATTCAACAACTGAAAAAGTTGATTCCACAACTGAAAAAATTGTTTTCACAACCAAAAACGTTGCCTCAACTGAAAAAATTGAATTTACAACTGAAAAACCTGTATCAACAAGTGGGAAAGTGGATTCCATAACTGAGAAATTCGATATTACAACTGAATGGATCACTACTACTACTGTACAAACGAATACGTCCAATGTGAAAGAGTTTGACAATAACCAGGATATCAAAAATTCAAAGTTTTCTGTGGAAAAATACTCCAGATGTGAGAAGTGAGTAATATATTTGTACCTCTGAAATAAAAAAAAAATCATAAGTTTAAATTCAAACAACTTTGAATTGTAAGTGTTAAGGCGGATTTCCACCAAACGGACAAAACAGTAACTGTGTTGATTTCGAAAGAACAAAAACTCAAGTTTTCAAAATAAGAAACATTTTGAAGACTGTGTCGCCAGTGACTGTTTTTGTCAATAACGAAATGTTCCGTCGGCAGACGGAAAGATCAAAAGGTTTCGGTGTTTTGTCTGTGTTTCTGAAAACAGAGTTCGCTTTGTGGAAACTATTCAGATATAACATATTTGTAATGTGTATTCTGTTTGAAAATGTTTGGTACCAGAAAAATCCGGAAAAACCTTCTGGTTTATCCGGGTTTTCCTGCAGCTGAAAAAGCAAATGCGCCACTGGAATCAATGAAGTTGCCCAGGAGCGCCAATTAATTTTTGTTTTTTTCAAATTCTGATTTTTTACCTCTCTTCAGCTTACTTCTATCGTTGAGCGATTTTTAGTCAATTTTTTCTACGAATTCAAATTGAACCAAAGCGTTACCGAAACAGGCCGAAAAATGAACAGGTATTCAGCCAACCAAAAAGATTATTTTTTGGGTCAGATTGTCACGTGTGATAAAAAGTGGATCCCCTACGACAAAAGAAGACGTTCAGGACAGTGTTTGGACACCGATGAGTCAGCCAGGTACTTCCCAAAGACAAAAACTCACCACAAAATAGACCATGATTACTATATGGTGGTCAGCGGCTAGCATGATTCACTATAAATTTCTCCAACCCGGCCAAACCATCATGACAATGGTTGGACACTGATGAGCCACCCAGGTACTTCCCAAAGACAAAAACCCTCCAAAAAAGACCATGATTACTATATGATGGTCAGCGGCTAGCATGATTCACTGTAACTTTCTTCAACCCGGCCAAACCATCATGACAGTGGTTGGACACTGATGAGCCACTTACGGACAAAACTTTCAAAACAACCAATATAAATATAATACATGACTGAGTCAGTATTATTCGATCCTTTTTTTTTTAGCCGCTTCCTGTGCTATTCCCTAGTACCGTCGTTAGACATTGCTTCAGGGATAGCTGGCATTTGGCTTGGAGGGGAAACCTGCATAGCGCCGCGGGAAGTTTTTCCCTTCCACGACAGTCCGGGGACTCCCAGGCCAGAGTGTGCAATTCCTGTATACCCCGGTAAAACCCCTCCTTCTTTCGCCCCTGTCAACTGATTTTTGTCTAACATAGTTGGTCTATTATGTCTTTTATGGTTTTATAAGTTAATCTCCATCCTGTTTTGCCTGAGATCAGTGACGCCATCATGTTTGTTTCGTCAAAGGTAGTTTCAGTATTTCTCTGATATTCCAGTCGATTTTCTTCCCATCTGATGCATGAGAAAAGAGTATGTTTTACATCGTCCACGTTTCTACAGTATGGGCACTTGTCTGAATCTTTTTTCCGCCGTTCGAATAGATATTTCCTAAAACATCCAGGCCCTGAGAGAGCCTGTGTCAGGAAATAGTCTGTTTCGCCATATCTTCTGTTCAACCACACCCGATATCCGGAATAAGGTGGTTTGTCCAGCGTCCGTATACTGCATTTCCCCAGTTGGTTTGCCATCTCGTCAACAGCTTTTCTCTGGCGAACTCTTTCGATGTACCATTGTAAGTCTTCGGTCTTTCTCTTACTAGCAATTCTATCAGGGGAAACCCTGTTATAACAGTAACACCATCTTTGGAAAAAGTAAGTTTTGTGTCTACCCATATTCCTGAATACTTTACAGCCCTACTCGTTGTTATCGACACGTTTACGACATCAAAGTAGATGAGGGATATTTTCCTTTTGGTTGTCAGTAGCACGGCCTCAGTTTTTTGAGGGGCTATTTCCAGCAGGTTCTCCCGCATCCAATTTGTTACTCTTCGTATTTCTGTGTTTGCTATGTTCATCATTATGTTTTCGTTTTTTGCCGTAATTACCAGAGCTAAATCGTCAGCAAATCCTATAAGTGTGGTTCCTTCCGGCAGTTCAATCCGTAGGAGATCGTCATACAGGACGTTCCACAGGATTGGGCCCAATACTGATCCCTGCGAAACCCGGCTATTTATTTGCACCTCACGCGTTTTACCTCCTGCTTCTAGTATAATTTTCCTTTCTGACAAATATGACGCAATGAGATTGACTAGTTTGTTGTCTATTTTCCTCCTGATCAATGCCTCTAGGATAAGTTGCCATGATGCGTTATTGAATGTATTCTTAACATCTATTGTTACCATCACACAAAGTCGTCTGTGCGCGTATGCATAATTTGAAGCTTCTCTGACAATTTTGTGGTCTTCTACGATCCACCGTCTGTCGATCTTTTCTGAATTCCAATTGCATGTTTGGAAGTCCTCCCATTCTTTGCAGTTTTTCATTCAAACGAGTGAGTATGAGGTGTTCGTAAAGTTTACCTTCTACGTCAAGATGTCATATAGGTCTGAATGATGGGTCTTCTAGCGGTTTCTCTCTGCAGCAGGACTAATCTTTGTTTGAAGGTGATTGACAATGTTTCATGATGAATTTCACTAGTTCGGACTTCCAGCATCAAGCTAAAAATGGCCAACTCCCGCCAAAACGATCATCTCCCACGAAACCAGTGAAGCGGAAAATGGAAAGCGGGGATAAGTGAAAGTACTCGAACGACCTATAAATAGTCATCTCTCGGAGGAATCAGTCCAGTCATCACCCGAAGACGATTGTAGATAGTAACAATCGAAACGTCGTGAACTAACGTGACTTGGAATCTCTACACTTTTTTTTTATTTTCTTTTTTAATTTCTTCATTTTTATTTATTCAATTGTTCTATTTTCACTTGTATTTTATTTCACTATTATTTCATTTCAGGTTTATTTTGGTTAATATAATTCTTATTTTCAGCTATTCATTTTCAATTCTTCTTTTTTAGTTGTTTCAGGGATTTCAAATCATCTTATATAGTAGACAATGGAAGTCCGAACTAGTGAAATTCAGGACTAATCTTGCACGTTTCCATGTATTTGGAAAGCATTTTCTGGCTGCCAACCTATTATATACTGCTAGGACATAGTCGGATCTCACTTTGCTTACATGTTTTATAATTTGAGGCAAAATTTCTCCAGGTCCTGGGGCTTTATTGCTTTTGAGTTTGTCACATGCTTCGCGCAGTTCTTTCGTTGTGAATTCCAGATCTGCATCGATTGTATCGAGACTTTTGAAATTGACTTCTTTGTGGCTGGGAAGGAAGTCACTTATTCATGACTATTTTGTATCCGTTTCCCCAGATGTCACCATCAACTTCATCACATAGAGTTCTCCAACAATTTCTTTTGGTCTTTTTTATAGCAATTTTTAGTTTTTTTTTTGCTAGTTTGTATTCTTCCCATACTACGTTTCCTTGTGTCCTGTCTCTTCTACCATTTCTGGAGTATGCTCTTCTTTTCGTCATGCACATCTTTCGTAGATTTGCAATTTCTCCCGACCACCAATACACTGATTGTTTACATTTTATGGGTTTCTTTCTTGGCATTGCTTTGTCTGATATTTCCTGGAGAACTTGAGAGAATCCTTGGACAGTTGTGGTGCTTTCGCCGTGCGTAATTTCTTCCAGTATTCGAGCAAATTCATCCTGGTCTAGTTTTTTTTCCTGCCAGCCTGTACTACCCAATTCCCTATTATATCTGCCTTTTTCTTCTGATATTTCGAATACGATGTAGTTATGATCACTCAGAGATTCCGATCTGCGAAAGCAATATTGAACTGAATACAATCAATCCAATGACTCTAAATCATCCATCAACTCATCACTCATAAGCTATAATTACAATTATTCATGTCATATTTTCTACAGCATTTGAATATAGGAAAGGGCATGTTTTCCTTAATATTTTTCAGAATCACTAATGAATGTTTCAGGATGCTCCAGCTCATACCAACCACCAGAAGATGCAACAAACAAGTCGATTGTGAAGACGGAACAGACGAAGCTAACTGTTCCTGTGCCGACTATGTGAGGAACAGTAATCCGACGGCCATTTGCGACGGCATAACGGATTGCTTCGATTTATCCGACGAACTGAATTGCGGTAAGTCGTCGGTCCTTTTTCTTTTGATATATTTCCAGAGATTTTCCCGATGTGTTCAGTTAGTTCGGAACGAGCTACTGAGGGCACATTTATTTATGGGTTTTTTCATTGGTAGAGGTGGAGTTGTTCAGAGAAAAATCGGAAATGGCAGAAAAATTTAGGTTTTGATTCCATTTCAAAAACTTTGATTTGGTTATAAAAAAGGCTCGTAAACGGTTTTCAATAGGTTCGCTCCAACCAGCGTCAGAAACAGTTTCTGACAGTCAGGATTCTGCGCAGTAATGTGATTGCGTTCCAACGTGAGTTTCCAACCATTAGTAAACTATCAGTTTTCTGTTCCATCCAAGATTCAAACCTGTTCGAAATCTATCAGAATGGTTTGAGGATTATCTTCTAACCATCAATCTGACGCATGCGTATTCCGTATAACTGTTTCTGTTTTATGTTCATGCAACTTACAAACAACATAACCTGCAAAAATTGTTATAAAATAAATTATGTATTTGCTGGCGCAGGAAAAATTGGGAATTCTTTAAGTGAACCTATAATATGAACATCTTTAATTGCACAAATTAATTATTGCGGTGACCTCCCAGTTCCATGTTGATAAGTAAATAGAATAGAGATATAAAATACTGCAACCTTCTTTTATTCTCCAGAAATACACTTGATTAGATTTATTTTTAAAGAATTGAAGGGGTTATATTTTTGGGAGTGACCTTCGTTGTGGAATGTTTGTAATACAAACTGAATAGAGAAAAGAATCTTCTGTATAATTCAGTGTTCATATAGAAGTATTTGTTTCGAAAGAATTTTTTTTCTTTCGTGTAATTCAATGTTTATATGAAAGTAGCTGTTTCAGGAGGACATTCTTTCAGTTTGTGTCTGAAAGTTACTTCTTTGCATGATCTACACATCCATGATCTACACATTCAAATTGATTACTTCCTTCCTTTCTTTGGAAGATTTCCTCATCCCTTTTTTTTGTATTAAGATGGAGTAGTAGAAAGCCAAAAACTTTCTTTCCCAAATTATTTTTGAAGGTTATGTTGAAATTCCATGCCAAACTTCAGTTGAACTATCAGCTGTTCCAATCAGAAATTTCAAATTAATCAGAAACCAATATTTACCAGACATGCGCGTTGCCAACGATTTACAAACAGTTGGAAATCTGTTTGTGACTCAAGGTTGGAACGAACCTAATGAAACACAATGACGAAGCTAATGACGTGATCAGAATATCTTTGTATCAGGAAAAAATTTGCGGATTGATATTTGTGGGTCGCTGGTGAACGAGGTGAATGACAATTGAGAAATTGACAAACGTCACACACATGCTCAATCCCTAAAGAGATGGGATGGAATCAAAGTATGCAATCTTGCCAGGATCACCTTGGGCGACCCTGGGAAGCTGGCGCCGAAGAAATAACTGGCGATGACCAGGAAAAATCTACGCTTAATAGTAGGATTTCTGACGGGCCACTGTCAACTAAGGAAACACCTCCATAATATGAGGATAGTGGACACACCTCTGTTCAGGATGTGTGAACAGGAAGATGAAACTGTCAGGCATGTCCTATACGAACGTCCAGAGTTATCATCACTAAGAGAGTGTGTGTCCACTTTCCTGAAAGGACAGGTTGGACGATGACCTAGGAGGACAACTCCTCGGGAGGATGTACAATGGGTCACATGTGGACTAAGTGATGTGGCCTAACTCATCCTCCCTGCTCTACAGATACAGAGAGGTGAACTAAAATGTTTGCCCTTTCTATATTTGTATGAATTTCTCCATTACAATTTCGTTATTGATAAATTGCCTTCCTCCTATGACCCAAAGCCTGACTAACATTCGCATGAATCATAAAAATCTCTCTCCTCTTTTATTTTCTGCGGCTGGGATCTCCTATGTAAAGCTTCAGTTCGTTCAGTTGTCCTATGAATGAAGAGTGTGCAACATATGAGGTATTTTTCAGACAGATCTAATCTATTCCGACCATGCACTGCTGCCAAAAAAATCACTTGTTACAATAATCTTGGATGCAAACAGGTATATTTTCTTGGATAGACGTAAAAGAATAAATCTTACAGATGTCATACGTTTGGATGATTCACATGAATGCATATATAGGATGTTTTCCGAGAATTCAGTTTAGGTTCATATTTCTGTTCTCAACCAATCGTCTTAGCAATGGCAACCAGGTACAAACAACTCTCACAGAGCTATTTGAAATACACTTTGCTAACAGAATATATGCGGATTCTTTGAGTTTCCTCATAATTCTCCAATAACCATCTCGTGCTTGATAAACATTGGATTACGCTGTATCATAAAACAGGTGTTGCCAATATTTTCCAACCCATTCAGCCCAAGGGTTTTGACTGAAGAATTTATTACTGGACATTACAGATTTTTGCTAAGAGGAAGTATTTTTTCCATTTGCTTTTGTTTTAATTCCATAATGTGGTTTGTTATTACTTTTCTTCATAAAGATGATTTTCAGGAAAGAGTACCAAAAAACAAAGGCGCATTTTCTTTTTGGATGGTTATACTGATTTTTTCAATGAGAAAAGATGTGGCTCTTGATTCGTGGGTTTCATTAGTTACCTTATTTCCAATTTCATTGATAAAAGAAAATATTTCAGAACCAAATACATCAATAGTTTCAACAGCTATTGGACGAAAGATAAAATCATTTTCCTAATTCTGATATTTCCTTAGTTTCGAAATTTCTTTTAAAGAGGCAGCAGGACCGGATTTCGCAGAAATAGCAAGAAGATGGCAAGTTGCTAATATATCCACACAAGTAAAGTCCTAATCAACAGATTTACCGTTTTTCCATGGAACAAGTGTCATACCATCCGGCCGTTTTCCGTCGTCTCGACTTGTACCTATGGGTTCTAAAATCGCAGGAATTTTTGCTGAAGTTAAAACCCTATTGGTTAGATCATTTATTGCACAATGGCGAGATAAACGACCAGAGCTAAAACGGTAACTCAACCCATGAGTACCTGATTCATCCACGAATGCACCACATTTACAAAAGTGTTGAACAGACAGTGGTGCACCAAGTCGAAATTCTATGTCAAGTCTGAAAGAGTCGTCATACAATAGCCAAGTGATGCTACAAGATTTAACCAAGCTCTAGATTCTTTCATAATAACTGCGAGAAGAAGCTATCTTTAGTATAATACTACTTGCATGATCTAGTAATAGCTTATACCATGCCCTCTGGTTTTCCATGTCTTCAATTTATTCAATTTATTTGGCCAGTTCTAGATTCTCAAAGAGATTAACCTCGCTCAAAAACACAATCAGATATTGGCTTTAGCTATCAGATTCGAAACACTACAAAATGAGGACAGAAATAATGGCAAAGCAAGTGAAGTGGCTGAACGAATCCCTAATCTCCCTCTAGAAATATGTTAAAATATGTTGTGAAAAGTGACATACTCCACAAATATGAATATATAAGTGAATGATTATTGCTTTATATATTAAACAATAGATTATTAAGGAACTTGCTTTCTCTTTCTCGCGAAGTGGGAAGCCAGTATTTGAGTATCAGACACCTGTATCAAGGTTTCTTATTTTCTCTCTACTAGTTATCTCAGGGAGGTTTTTGCAGGATTTCGACATTTACTCCAAAGAGATAAGCTGCATAAGCGTCATGTTCCACACTTTTCTGTTTACATTATAGATTTGGTGAATCCCGAAAGCACTGATGCTTATTTTTCATAGTTCATTGACCAAGTTTTAGTACCGAAACATAATCGACTCTCTTCACTTGATCACACTTGATCACAGTTACAACCTGCTGTGACCTTCCCAACTAATTCAAATATAAAAGCTTGTAAAAGACATACGAACATCTGAAGTTATGAGTTCGCAAAATTCAAACTATTTTGTATAAATGACACTCCCCGAAAAGTACACCTCTCATACGTTCAGAATTCATTTCTATATTTCAATATTTTAACTGTTTGAAGTAATCAGTTTAGCGATAAACTGAAAACGATTAATTTAGTTTTCATTAAAACAATAATTTTTCCGTTGATCGTTATTTGCAGTGCAGTGTAAAAACGACTCTGATTATCATTGCCGCCGGAGTGGACAATGTATTCCCTTGTCGAAACGTTGTGATGGAGTGGCCGACTGTTCAAAAAACGAGGACGAGTGGGATTGTGGTGAGTACAATCAAATAGTATTTTAGTGTGATTGATACGTAATCTCAGTCAATTTTATGTCATTACTGAAAGCCTCATTTTAGCACAGTGAAATGACTGAAAATATAATTATTCTTAGTGGATACACAAAATTTTTACAGTTATCAATTTACATGAATCAATTTTTTACAAAATGAGTGGGAATACTCTACCCTCTATCCGCTTCATTGGTTTAAGAGGGAGATGAACGTTTGGCGGGAATTGGTCGTTTTTCGCTTGATTAGAGGTTTCCATATGTTACGTATGCTTGACTGAATACGTTGTTGAACAACATATACGCGGCTTTTTTGAATTTTCTCCTTGACCAGTATTCCTCTTTGTGGATGATTTCAGCCTGAGCCCACTTGATGTTATGTTGATGAGTCCAAACATGCTCTGCTTTTCTGAATTTGCTGGTTTCTCCTCGCTGTGTGTGGTTCTTCGGCTCAGCAATGCGAACTTTCAATGGCCTCTTAGTTTCACCGATGTATGATTCTCCGCACTCGCAAGGTATCCGGTAAATGCAATTCTTGGAAACGCAGTCCGCGTTTGGTGACCTGGTTTTTGTGAGGCTGCTGCGGATAGTGTTCCCAGATCTGAAGCAGTTCCTGATGTTATACTTGGACCCAATCCTTCTTATCCTTTCCGATGATCCTCTGATGTAGGGAAGTACAACTACTGGTTGTGGCAGCTTCTCTTCCTTGTGGAACTCTTGATGTCTTCTAGCTAAAGCCTGTTCTACCATCATTTTGGAGTAACCATTCCTTTGAAGGTCATTTTTGATGATGCCTAGTTCCTTTTCTAGACCTTCCTTTGTATTACAGAGTCCGAAAGCACGGTCTAGTAGAGTCTTGATGATTCCTCTCTTACTCGATTGCTGGTGGTTGGATATTTGGTTCAGATACTGTCCTGTGTGAGTGGGTTTTCGATATTCAGATGTTTCCCATTTAGTGTCGGTCCTATTTACCAATACGTCTAAGAAAGGCAATTCGTTGTGAACTCCCTTCTCCATTGTGAAAGTGATGGAAGGACTTACGTTGTTGATGTGCTTCAGTGAAGTGTCTAGTTCTGCATTTATATATATATATATATATATATATATATATATATATATATATATATATATATATATATATATATATATATGTATGTATATATATATATATATATATATATATATATATATATATATATATATATATGTATATATATATATATATATATATATATATATATATATATATATATATATATATATATATATATATATATATATTGGCTATAACCGGTGAAAGTGGTGATCCCATTGGCAGTCCCTCGTCTTGCGTAAAGAATTCGTTCTTCAGTTGTAAGTAGCAGTTTCGTACACAGCATCCTAGTAATTCCATGATAACTTGTATCGGTAAGTTTGGTCTATCTTTTAGGTCCCCATCTTCGGATAGCTTCTTCTATATGATTTGAAGTGCTTCTTCGACAGGAACTTTGGTGTAGAGGATTTCCACGTCGAAACTGATCAGTTGGTCCTGCTCTTTGACTTCGATTTCCCCTAGTAGTTCAACGAAATGCCTTGAATTTTTCACAAAAGATGATGATTTACCTTGCAGTGGTTCAATTGCAGTAGTGGTTGCTTGTATGTTATTTTTTTGTAATTTCAGTTTTTCGTTCAATTAAATTATCATTTTCAGTTAATCTTTTTAATTTTTTTTCAGCGATTTCAAATCAATTTATATTATCAGTCCGAGCTGATGAAATACATTCTTCACTGAAGTTATTCCTGCTGTCAAACTGTAGTGGCTATTTTATTTTCTTTAGCAATAAATAAATAGATCGATTTATTTGATTGCTTCACAATAAATTTACAGCATACATAGAAAATAGTCATATAGAGACATGTAATATATAACCGGATAAAAAACTTTTCTCATCTTTCAGATTTAAAAAGACATTACAATATAACATAACATACACATTAAAATATGCTGTGAAAAGTGACATACTCGACAAATATGAATGTATAAGTGAATGATTATTGCTTTATATATCAATCAATGTTGTTGGATGTGTTGGATTATATACAGGTGTCAGTGCAGAATTCTTCACTGAAGTTATTCCTGCACATGCTGTTGGCGATATAACTGCCTTAATCGATTTCCAGTGATTGGAATATACTTGCAGACTGGTTTCGGGCTGTTTGGCCACTCGTCAGTGCAAAATAGTGTCTATTATCAACTTAAAGTTGATGAACGAATTTTTAGATAATTTGTAAAGTTTTCTTCCTTCTACGAGGAATTGGGAAAATTTTGGATATGCGGTTGGTTGGTTAGCTCGTTCACGGGCAGATGGGGCATTGACAAACATGTTGTTTGTCGTTCGCTTCTGCCTAGTTCGAGGAATGATACTCTGAAAGGAATTCGATTTTCAATTATCTGTAATCATCGACTTTATGTTGCACTGCAACTGACACTTGTCGGATATAATCCAACGCCCTTCGTGGTATTAGCCTGGGAATAGTTGATTTTTGATAGATGTGAGTCCAATAATTTGAGACTCTAATTTGAAAATGGTTTAAACGAATCGATCTTTCAGATAATTTGATGAATAAATATCATTGAATTATAAAAAATGGTGGAATCTGTTGCAATAAATATCATTAAATATATAGTTTTTGTTACAAGTGCATACTCCTATATGCACATAGACTAATACTGAATTAAATTAAACAAATACTGTGAAAATGAATAACAAGTTTACCTTTTATGGGAATGCGTGCTTCAACCTACCTTAATAGTCACTTATCCTTCATTGACACATATCCTGCAATTCAAGGCCAAAAATAAATTTTATTTTGTTATAATTATTCCATTAGAAAATTCTCAACCTAAAAATATTCCACTCATCGTCGCACAAAAGCATATGAATGAAAAATTCATGAATATGTTTCTATATAAGTATATTCAATCAATCAATCAATATATGCTTTATTGTCGGAAGATTAGTATCTTAATGACAAAGTCTTGTAAAGAAATCCAATGAGTGTCATGAAATATAAAGAACACAAACATAGCAATTTCACAAATAAAACATTAAGACGACAGATGAGTTTAGGTGAACATTAAAAAATCAAGTAGAATTCACAGGTTATCATGGTAGAATTCATGGATCGAATAGTAAACTTTTTTGATTAAAAGATCTTCAAATGTACTTCGGAACTTTTTGATATCCGTGCTATTTTTTAGAATGGTATGAAGGTGATTATATACTTTAATACTTTCATGAATCAGATAATGCTGAGCCAAGGTGAATTTTGGAATGTGTAGGTAAAGCATATGGTTCTGTCTGGTGTTGTGACAATTTGTTCCGTGAATGTACATGCTAGTTTTATTTTTATGAATAGAGCATACTGTTTCCATTATGAAAACATATGAAAAACATTATGAAAATATTTATCATTTGAAAAATTTCTATCTTCGTCGTTTCTGATCATTCGTATTTATGTAATCTGGCAACATTACTTGGTGTTAGGCTGCTATCGCGGGGAATCCCCGGTCAGATACATCCAGACTTCCATTTACTGGAAATCCAATCGAAGTATCACATGAAGACGGAGTCTCGCTTCATGTTCCTATATTATGATTTCTAATAGTATTTGATGATGAATAATAGTGTACCATAGTTTTAAAATGATAACTCGAGTTCAATAAGAAGATTTGCGAATTGTGTCGTAAAAAAAAATGACAGTACCTGTGTTTATTTTAATTATCAAGAATAAGGTAAGAAGTTATTATTATTCTTACTCTCATATTTTTTAAAGTTTTCTTCAAATAATAATAATAATATCGTATTTATTATCTTCTAATACATTTAAAGCAAATTAATCAGGAACAATTCATTTATTATATGAAGATAAAAGGCGAAGTTCAATTTACATGATGACAAGTCATCATTCAATTGCTCTTCCACTTAACCTCAATTACATTACATGACTAAAAATTATGAGAAAAATAGAAATGAGTTAGTTTGTACCGAATGAATGTAAGTATAATATCAATACAAGACAAAAAACAATATTTTTGTACCATTTGCAAAAACCAAATTAGCTTTCGAATCACCCGATCAGATGGCTCCACGTGCCTATAATTTGCTGCCAGATATAATCTTCAAATCTTCAAAATAAAACCCAAGGCTGTTCTTGTTAATAACTGTTATTATCGTTTTGAAGAATTTATGTGTATGAGTTGGTTCTTTTCATCAATTTTAGGAACTTCTAGTCAAAAAGAAAAATAAAGATTCATTATTAAGTGTTCAATAAGCTAAACAATCATCTTAACAGAGTGTTCTGGATGAAGTCTTCATTATTATCATCACTGTCACTATCATTGTTTTCATTATTATTTTTTTATCATTGTTGTCATTCAAAATGACCAAACGACTCCATACCTGAATACCTCCATTTTCATTAGTATCTCACAGTAACTCTTCGACTCATACTATACAAATGGTAGCTATAATAACTCCCCGCACGACGACATAATCACCTCGTAAATCTCCGCCGTTATCACTTCAACTAGGAGTTATATCTCGGAACAATCTTCATCTCCTCATCTTCTTGTTTCAGCTGCCCTTACCGATGGCAAAACATTAATTCTCGACAGTGATTTACGTCCCGAGTTGGCCATGAGTGGTATAATCACAATCAATCGGTTTGGCGTATGGAAACCCTTATGCAACGCCAACTCGTCACACAGTGATGCGGCTGTCGCCACGAACGTGTGCAATTTTTTGGGATTAGAGGAGTACCTTGGTTATGGCGGCATTGAAGTTGAAGATGGTCCACTAAGTGTAAGGTAAGGTAGATTTCAGGATTTCAGTTATTTTTCATAAAAATTTCTCACATACTTAGATCAGGTTAGGTCAAAAGTGAGTGGGTTTATTCAACCTTCCACCGCAACCCACAAGAGTCTATTGTGGCTCACATCTATTCATACTAGACCAAATAAACCCAGCTTCTTAACGAAACCGATTAGTTTGTATGGTGAGTAGTCTTTCAGGTCAGTTGGTAAGAGTACGGCTCTGCTAAACTCTAAAAACCTGATTCGGCCCCCAGCGGGGCAGGCCCAAAGTATGTGCTCTGGTGTTTCATTATTTTCCAAATAGAGGCGACACACACTGTCTTTCGACAGTCAGAGTCGTCTCTACATATGATGATTCAAATGACAGTGACCTGTGAGAAGGCCTGCGAGACGTCGTAGCCCAACAACTGTTTGGTATCAAGCTTATTGTATACGTTTGAAAATGTCCGTATAGGACGAAACTGCAGTAACGTTAGTTACAAATGAAAGTGGTAAAAAACATAGAAAGTTTCATTTCTCTTTTCTTCATTATGATTTAATACCACGTAGTAACGGCTACATCCATCATTTTATATCTTGATTGTTTGTGGTGCCAGTAAGTACCCAAACGTGAGAATTATCGTCTTCAAATAAATCCACAGGCAAAACAACATCTTTATACTTTAGGTCATGTTACTTTCCAGCTATTAAAAATTTTTGACACTTTTTTAAGGTATCCTCAGAAAATAATATTAAATTTTCATCAGATTTATCACAAAAAACACAGTTCAATGAAGTAGCCATTATATCTCTTACTCCAATAATTACTCCAATAATTTTTGAATGTTTATGCCAGTAGCTCGCGTTTCAACGATACAGAAGCTGCACGATCATAGACTAAATAGAGAACACGCTGAACACGTTTGGAGCATTCATGCCTATGAATAATTTCCTCACGCTCACACTCACAGGTAACGTATCATGGCGTCTGGGGGGATGATTGGCCCTTCAGATTGGTCTGGCCACATACAAACGGTCTCAAAATAGTACCTTAGATAATATATATAATATTTAGGTTTTTTCATATCCTTCAAGACGTCTGGCAGAAGTGATGGCCCACGGAATGTGTCTGGCAGTATTGAATTTTAATTTTAAATAACAGTCTTATAAGATATCTGAATAGTAGCGTTTCTATTTTAACGTAGGTAAGTAAGGTTTGTACTACGCGCTACCTGAGAACTGGCTCCGCTTTCAAGCTAACGGTTACGCATACCTCTTAACAAGACATTGTACTAATAATCCTGAAAATTTCAGCTTTGCTCAAATGACGTAGGTCTGGGGGCTCTGGGATCTTACTCTACAGGAGTCACCCGCTGATTACTATCACAAACTGCAGGTTCCAATTTCAATCAATTTATTTTCCTTCTCCAGAATGAAGAACTTCAAACAGCCGGATAGGGTCGTCCCAAGCAGCGGAGCCATCAAGTGCCACGGGATATACGTCAAGTGTTCGAACGTCTCATTAGACAAAGCGATACACAGCGTGCGTCTCGATAACGTTACGGTCGACGTCGAGCTGTACACGTCGCCATGGAATGCGGTGATTTATGCAGATGGTTTATATAGATGTATGGGGACCATTCTCAATCGACGGTGGATTGTCACGTCTGTCAACTGTTCTACGGAAATAGCTAAGTGAGTCATTTTCGAGTGTTTATTACCGGCCGTCCACGTCTTATTTATAGTCTGGTTCACGAGAGCTATTTTATCGAAAACCTAACCTCCAAGACAGAAACTGTAACCAAAGTCATTCGAATCGAATTGGAGTCTGAAATTATACAGTGCATTCCATTTAAAACGAGCCACCTTGAATTACTTTTGGTACAATGATTTTCTGGAAAAATAAAAAACACCTCAACAATATAACGTTCCCCATCGCACCACCAGAGCATGTCAGTATTTTATTTTTAATTGGATCAATTGTTTTGCATTATCAGATTTTCCATGATGAACATATTTCAACAAAGTAGAATACATTATGGTCTGAAGCTCATAGTTTGTAAGATAAAAATTATTTGAGCTGAAAACGAGCCACACTGAATGAACTTCTGTACAATCTGAGACCTAGGTTTCATAGATGTTTTTATAAAGTATACTTCAAAAATGTCTTATTGTGCCTAGTTAAGTTTGAATTCCATATTCCCTTCATTTTGTATTTGTCTCATTCTACAATAACAATTACCTACCAGGTAAAGTTACAATTGTTATTTCTGTTTTTGTGAACTCTTGAGAAGCAATGGTTTATGCGTCTCGAGAACGGACTGAAATAGTTTGTACTACCAGAATGGAAATAGTGCTAGAGCTGTTGTCCGTATGTTTAATGATAATCATCCAGGAAGAAATGTACGATACAAATATGTTTCGGAATTACTAAACAAATTTATGAAAACTGAATCTGTTAAAAATAAAAAGCATAACCGTTCAGGAGTTGTCAACAATGAAGCTATTTCTACCGCAGTTTAAGGGGAACGTTGGACTCATGGAAAATTCGCAATATCTTACTAAGTTATCTCGAGAATCAGAAATCAGTCGTACATTTGTTTTTAGGATCCATCATAAGACAAATTTCATCCATTTAAGATTATACCAGTTCATGAATTGAACGAAGATGATTTCGATAGGCGTATCGAGTTTTGTGAAAGTCTCACTGAACGATTCAGCTTGCATCAGAATATCTTGTATAAAATTTGTTTAGTTTGAATGGAGAGGTGAATAATAATTTTTCAAAACAACAGATTTCAAAACTTTTGAAAAAAATAAAAGAGTTTTTTGGAACTCAGTTTTCCGCATCCAATTTCAAGACAAATATATCTGCGAAATGATACTTTACAGACCCAGAATATTCTTTTATAATGTATGTTCTATCTGAACTCCGTGACTGATATTATTAAAAAGTATTCGTTCGTATATCTCTAATGAATATATTCAAGAACTACGCGATCGTGATTGAAAATCAATTCAACCTTAGAAAGTTATATTATCAGTGAGTAGCATGGGCTGTAATTTGTCAAAAAAATAGTCATTTGGAAAGTGCGCTAGGGGAGTCGTTAGTAAAACATTAGTACAAAATCCCCAAAAAAGAGGGTTTTCTATTCAAAATACGACATTTGTTTAAAGGTGGTTGACAATGTTTCATTTCTTGTTGGTAATTTTTATTTTCATCTCGCGTTAACTGTTCAATTTTTTGATTGTTGCTTGTATTTCATTTCATTGTAATTTCAGTTTATTTTGCTTAATATAATTGTTATTTTTTTCAGCTAATCTTTTTAATTTTTTATAGATGCTTTCAGGGATGAAGGTCCGAACTAATGAAATAAAATAAGATAATTGTTAACGAAAGTGTGTTAAATATTTCAAATAAGTGAAACAGTATGAATTACTTATTTTTCTTTTCAGATTCAATATCAATGTACACTAAGAACACCCTGTATAATTTATTACTTTCCAGCATGAATGACAACTGTGTTCAATAATTCTTTAACATAAAAAAATCTGGGAATTTTTCAGTTTACGAAGACATTACGTGTCTGTTCTTTTGGGGAAAGGAAAAGCACAACTTCAAGTTCAGGGCCCCCACGAACAAACCTTGAGAGTGGTCGGAGTCGAAAAATTTCCTGATAACGATATCATAATCCTGCGAACAGAGAAAGATATCATTTTTAACCGCTACGTGAAAAGTGTATTTCTTAATCCCAGGTGAGCTATCCACGATAATTAAGTTATATCACTGTTAAGATTGCTTTGATAGGATTGTTTCTTAATTAGATACAATAGTATAGTTGTTCGTTGTACACTGCAATGCTTTCAATAGATTACAACTGTTCTTTTGACAAGAAGGATCACTATTATACTGAAAGGAATTTCTTCGTAGCAGGAAGTCAAGAAATCATAAAATTGTTTTAAATAAACCCGCACAAAATGGTGATGAATTCGTAACAGACTATGAATAAAGTGAAAATAAAAATTGCTGAAAATGGAATTTTATCAAGCCCAGACTTTCAACTCTAAATGTTTTCAAGTTTTAAGTTTGAATCCAAATTTCTTCTTTAGTTTCCCTTGTATTTTCTATGCGAATTATACAAGTCTGCAACAAAAAAGCTTACTGGATATTTTCAACTGATTTCTATGTGTTCTGAAAAGAAAAAAAACCTCAAAAAATTCCAGAACGTCAGGTTATTTTACAAAACGCAAAAATATATAGGTAATAATAAAAAGAGTTTTTTGGGCTAACTTGAATTCATGAATAAATAGGTACAATTTTATTTTTATTACAGTCTTTAAATATATACAGGCCATAACCATTACTTTCTGTGCCCTCTGCCCTACTTTGGCCAAAAGGACGAGTTGGTTTATTGTACCAATATTGAATGTTTGATGTATACCTTCAAGATCTAATATAACCCAGCACAGTGGCGTATTTTCATAAATGCTTCGAAAAGAAGCTTTGAAGCAGTTCTGATTCACAATAACGATTTCTATGCCTCCATTCCTGTCAGTCATTCCATACACCTTAAGGAAACCTACAAGAATCTGAAATTGATTAGGATATAAAGACCACGTTTGGCAAGTATGTGGTGATTTAAAAATCTTGAGCATGTTGCTCTGACAACAATCTGCTTTTTCAGTCTGTGGGATAGTAGAGACCGATAGCAAATCACAGAAACGTTAAGCTCCTAGGGAGCTCAACGTTGGTGAAAAGAACGTTCTGGTTGAAATTTTTGGAGCCTCTTCATAAAATCCACCGTCACACATAAAGCTGGGATTGATGAAGGAATTTGTCAAATCAGTTCCAAGAGATGGAAATCTGAAATCTGTTTTTCCGTTAATCAGCTGTCGCCCCCATACGAACGACAACTCTCAGAAGTTGAGAAACTTGTGCGAGCTAAGGACTAACGAGGTCTTACCTATTGACGTGTGAATCCTTGCAATACTCAATATCAAAGTTTCCAGGCCTCTCAGGGGCAAAGTTGAAGGAAGGTGTTTTCGTTGGATCAGATATCAGACGGCTTATGGCTGATACACAATTCATCATAATCAAAACGGATCCTCAAAGAGAAGGATGTATTGCCTTCAAAGAGGCCATATAAACATTTTTAGGCAATAAAGAAGACCCTAACTACAAACAAGTAGTCAAAAGAATGTTAAAAGCATTTCAAGCCTTAGGTTGCCTAATGAGGTTAAAAATCATTTTGTTCATTACCACCTCGACTACTTTCCAGAAAATTCAGATGTCAGTGGAAAGCAATGTGAACAATTTCATCAACATATTCAGGAGATGACTGACTACTGTTGTACGCTTCACAGAGACCTTCCAGATGCTTTCTACAATCGAAAATGTACCAAAAAGAGTATCACTAGGAAAAGGAATGTGTTTGGTGCTCATTACTACTTCAGATTAAAAAAAATTAGTGTTGTCACGCAATCTATATATACTAATATAAATGTGAAAGTTTGTAAGGCTGCATGTGTGCATGTATGTTTATGGATCTCTCACGCCTAAACGATTGAATAGATTTAGATAAATAAAGATACTTAAGATAGATAAATACAGCTTATACATCACAGTAACATATAGCCTACAATTCACAAAGGTTTTGTGTAATTTTGGTCATAATTTAACGATAAGTATTGAGTAAGTCGTAAAAATTCTTGCTAACTGAGCTATCTTTTCGTGCACTGCCTATACCGTTGGAGATAATGTACCGTAAGATTGTTTATTTCAAATAGTTCTAAATAAAAGTCGGCGATAGCACATATCTACCTCTTATGTGGTAGCCAACATATACAAAATACTGAGCCATAAATAAAATTCAATTGGATACTTTTTTTACAATGCACGTTATAGAATATCTGTCAAATTCATATAAAAATGTATACAATTCTCGTTTTAAGTATTCAATATAGACAATATTTGTCTTTCACACTAAGTAATTTGGACGAATCGTTCAAAATTTATCACGATATGATTGAATTGACGCAACGCACTAAGCCATTACACGTCGCGTCTACTGTAAGACGACGGTGGGGGATGCGCAAGGGTAGAGGAGCGGTCTAAGCAACGAAGCGTCATCGCCGAGAATGCCACCCAAACGCTGGCAGCTGTGTGAGGGCAGACGTCATTGACCGTTGTGTTAGTTTTGCAAATTTCTTTATAGGTAACATAATTCTCGAAGCTATTCATTACTTGTGCACTTGGCATATTTTTTTTTAGTTCTGTATTTTTAAAGTAAAAATATGAATTACTAGATGTTGCCCGCTCTCATATTAACTTACAGCCGAAGCTACTGAACCTAGAATCTATGCAGATAGGTTATTTGTATTGCGTAAATAAGCATCAAGAAAGGGAATCAGGAATTTCCATCTCCAAGGGGGGAAAATAGGGGTTTAAAGATTGTATTGAATGTTGTCTGTTTTGAAGTTGGTACCCTGAAGTTTTGGGTTAACAAAAAATAATGTAACTATTTGTTTGAAATGATCTGTCACGAAATTGAATTCGACAAACCAAATTTTTCGCGGGCGAAGCCGCGGGCAACAACTGGTTATAAATATAAAATTTTCGTTAACCACCACGATCAATTTTTTCTAAAAAAAACAATTGTTTTCCTGCCGACGTTTCGAATTCAATTGAATGCATTTTCTTTTTTGAGAAAAAATTGATCCTGTTACCCAACCAACATTTTTTCAGATAAAATTTTTTGTTCCATAGCGATAACTTGTTTGCCATATTTACCTACAATTTCAGAAAACGTGACATTCATGACAAAATGAAAGTCATTTTCGAATTCAGCACAGCAAAAACACAAGAATTACGCAAAAAAAACAAAACAACTTTCAATTATTAATTTTGCAGACATTTTTTGTCTACTTATATTTTCATGAATGAAAAAATTTACATATCATGCATAACCAAAAAATCACATTCACTATTCAACCAGCCGTTATTTTTTGGGAAAGATGAAATAAAAGTTGGTTATCAAAACGTGAACCTAACTTCCCATTCCATTTAAAATAATGTATTTTTCTTCTTTGCATAAATGGCTATTGCCTGATTTTGATTTTTCGCAGAAGAGACAGACGACGAAAAGAAGAATGCATTGCTGTAGGGCTTCATGAAAGAAAAGCAAGATTCATAAAACTTCAACCAATCCAGAACTGCATCGTTGGATTTAGATGTTTCGAAAGCAAAATTACCGATCAATGTAAGGTATGTCTGATTTCTAATGATACATATAAGTTAGGTTAGGTTAGGTTAGGTTAGGTCCAAAGTGAGTGAGTCTATTCGATCCTCCAGGTCAGATGGTAAGAGTATGGCTCTGACGAACTCTAAAAACCGGATTCGGCCTCCAGCGGGACAGGACCAAAGTATGTGCTCTGTTGTTTCATCATTTACCAAACAGAAGCGACACACACTGTCTTCCGACAGTCCCAGTCTCTACATATGATGATTCAAATGACACTGATCTGTGAGAAGGCCTGTTAGACATCGTAGTTCATTCCTACTGTAGTCCTACAACTGTTTGGTATCAAGCTTCGAATAGTGAATAGATGCCTTGGAGAGAGTCTATCCTGGAAGATTCTGCCAGAAGTCCATAAATCTTCTTGCTATCCAGTTGTTTAATCTTAGTTTGGTAAAGCATAAAGCGATGCCAATGACAGGTACTGGTCCGATGAAGCTGCTTGCAGCACCGTACTTTGCAAGGGAGTCAGCATCCCCATTGCCTTCAGGGCCAGTATGGCCAGGAATCCAGACCAGACACAATCTGTTGAGTCTTCCTATTGAGGAGAGTCGTTTTTGGCAATTCAGATATTTCTCGGTAGGAGCCAAGAGCTCCAAACGCTGCTTGCCTGTCCGAGAATATTTTTATTGACTTGTGTATAAGGTTGGATTCTTCCAATCTCTTCGCAAATAATTCGATAGTGTAAATTTCCGCTTGAAAAACAGTTGCATAAGTTCCTAGGCAGGTTAATATCTGTCCTGGATCTGCGACTGAAAACACCTGTACCAGAACCGGAAAGTGTTTTTGATCCATCTTTGAACTAACAATTATCTGCTCCTAATTTTAAAATAATACATATAACTTGCTGCTGGATAAACGAGAAACATGTGCAAGATACGACGGTGGTCTGAAAAGTTTTCGACCTCAACCTGAAGATAGTAGCAATCGTAAATGAGAGCTAGTGAATTTCGTTGTTCATCATCACTCACCAAAGTTTCAGCCATTTTGGACTCGCAGTTTTTATGTAACAAACGTTTGAATGAGATGATGTAGGTGTTTTTTGAATATATGTTTTTGAAAGGCAATACGCCTATGAATTGGACTCTGTGAATTTTCGGGCAGCTGAATTTAAACGTGGCCGTGAGAGCTTGGGAGATGATGAACGTTCGGGACGTTCAAAAAACTGCAACTACCGCTGGAAACATCGTCAACGTTCACCAATTGGTACTAGACGACCGCCGAATTCAAGTGAGAGAGGTAGCAGAGATTATTAACATGTTAAAAGAACGTCGCAAGTTGAATCAGCATTCAGACATAAGAAAGCTGTCCGCGCATTTGTTGCCGCGATTGCTCACGTTAGGCTAAAAACGTGTTCGGATGCACATTTCCAATGTTATATTGGCGCAGTTTAGGCGCCTAGCCAAAAACTGGTTTTTGGCTAGGAAATTCATGGCGACTGTTTTTTGGGATAGTCATGGAGTTATTTCAATCGATTATCTTCAAAAAGAAAACCATTACAGAGGCATACTACACATCATAACTTGACAAAGTGAAAGCGGAAACATTCATATTCGCAGAAAAAAAAATCCTGTTTCACCAAGACAACACACCGTCTTACACCTCAGCGTTTGCCATGGCGAAAATCCACGAATTACGGTTTGAAGTGCTTGACCATTCGCCTATCTCACCAGATCCAGCCCCAAGCGACGTTCCCTCATCTGAAACTTGCTCTCGGAGGACAGAGATTCTCGTCAAATGAAGAGGCAATCACATACGTGAACAATTATTTTGCAGAAAAAACGTCGAGTACTATTTGGACGGGTTCCAGAGATGGGAACATCGCTGGGAGAAATGTGTAGAGTTAAAAGGAGACTGTGTAAAAAATAAAAAAAAACTGAAAGAATGTCTTGTATCTTTGTTGGGACGGAAAACTTTCAGACCACCCTCGTACAACCTCTGTGAGGTATCATGCATCAGTGCATACGCGTGGCATTGGCCTGGGAAGAAGTTGATTTTCGGCAGGCATTTACCAGAGCCTACTGTGTAGGTATAGTTCAAGTAAACGATATAGTGCAACCTACTTTCCAACAGCTCCCCTTTAAAAGTATAGTCAGGGAGCTAACTAATTTCGTTATTCAATAATCATTTCTGATTATTTAAGAATCATAATAACTATATTATATACATATAATAAAAATATATATAATAATATATATAATAAATATTTCCTTTATATAAAAAGTAGGGATTCAACTTACTCACTTACTCACATATATATACAATCGATCGCTTCAAAAACACTTCACCAACTTTCTTGGAAAGCTTCTGATAATTCCTCTTCCACATTCTCTGTTTCACTATCACTGTCGTCATTTAAATCAATAATTTATTTATTTTTACCATCAATATGGAAGTGTCCAATCTCCATATAGTATTTTTAACTAAAATTACTTTTATAAGTCCTTTTCCGCCAGTCTTCTTCGGTATTATTAGATACTTCTTCTTTAATTAGCTTTATTACCTTCTCATCAAATTTTGGAAAATTATTATTACGCCTGAGGCTTTGTTTCAATTTTCCCCAAATCAACTCGATGGGACTGAAAACACAAAAATGAGGGGAGAAATCTTAGTATGGTGTGTCCATACTTTTCAGCAATACCCTCAAGGGCATACACTTTTTCAATTGTTTTTGTCTGTGAAACTCCAAGTAGTTGATTTTTGGTGTAGTAATCTTCAAAATACAACGTGTTATCCATTAAAAAACTTTGTATTTCAACTTTACTCAAATTTTTATTCGGTACTTTGATGAACTGTCGCCGTATCAAGAACTATTACACTATTCGCATCCAAATTTGGGATCAATGTGTTTTCAAACCATTGCTCGAAAATATTAGCTTCCATTTTCTTATGATAGTCAACATTGTAGTCCTCAAGTTTTTTCATCATAATTTCAGAGAATTCGGAACCCATCCTTTACTTCCTCCGCAATGCACAATGATTAATCGCGATCCTTTGGCATGTTAGGTGAACACATTCTCGTACCATTAGTCCACCTTTTCCCAAATGTGTCGTGAATGTCATACCAAGATTCGTCCAAATAGAAAATTGACTGTTGTTCTTGTCTATATTTAATTATTTGTTATATTTGCCATTTGTTACGCAGTTTCCCTATTCTTCTGCTCTCCATAACTGCTTGAAGTTTGTTCATTATTTTGAATCTAAATACTAGTTTCTCTATCCAGTTCTGAAGAGTTTTGTAACAGCAGCTCACGTTATGGCCGAAAGTATTCGAATTCTTTCTTATGACTTCAGTTGTAGGAATCTCACTGCTTTTGTATATTCTTTTTTTTTGATGATTTTATTAGACGAACATCTAAAGGTTTTGGTAATCCTGTATCACATCGCGTCTTGAGTTCATAAGGTTTGTTTTCGACTATTTTAGGTACAGTTGAGAAAGGAATTTCGGTCAAATCTGATGTTGCTTGTAATAATTTGTTTCCCTCGAAACGAAACTTGAGATGTAGATTCTCATATACATTGAAACATACTCCCTGTGTTTCAATATTCAAATGCATCCGAATCTTTTTCACTGGTATTTCTTTTTCGCATTGCTCACCATCGCTATTGGAATCACTACACTGAGAAAAGTCTGCGTTGTTATCACACTCGTTATTGCTATTAGTACTTGCCTAAAGACGCCACATTTGAAACAAAATAACAAAAATTTCAAGTAATTATAACTGCACCAATATCGAATTTCAACACTCAAATCGCGATCAGTTCCTAAACTGAACACGTCGGCGATAACCATCCCCGCATTCCCGATTTCTATTCTTCACCGTAACATGACTTCAAATTTAATTTTATGACTCTTCAGCCAATCATAAAACTCGGTTAGAAAAAATTATCCAATACGAACCGCCACGTCTATAGTCCACGTGGCCTAGTTTGCTGCCGGTTCATTTCTATGTATTGGTTTTTTGGCCTTTGAGAGTGCCGCCGACTTTGAAAGTGTACAATATCGTTCACTTCGACTTTACCTTGGGAGGGATGAATGTTTCGGGATTTTATTTCGAAATATTTATTTTCTTACAAACATGTAACTTAGCAATGATCTATTTTGAATTTCAGCTCATCAGCAGTTTACCTGGTGAAATATTCAACTCGCATGCTCAATTTGAGGAATATAATGTTCTTAACTATTCTTCATGCTGCGATGAGAAAAGAATAGATGTTGATTTTTTTTTCTTATTTTATTTTTATTACATTTCTCAATGATATGTAAGACTCCATATATTTCCACTTAGTTTTCCTTCAGAGTCCTGATCCATGGAGTGGAACTATAGTTTGTGATTCCGGCAATGGGTGGTACCCAGCAGCGGTTTATTTCGAAAAAAACGGATTTTGTGGACTGGCTGCTGTCACAATATTCACAAGTATACCTTATTACAAGAACAAACTTTTGGAAGCCATGGGTAAGCTTATATATTATAGTTTCGTTTCATACTTTCTTCAAACAGGTGTTTCTGATATAAGCTGGAGGTCGTTGATTTTAAAAGAAAAGTACCTTTTGAACTTCTGTTGGTTATTCTCAGCTTTCACAAACAAAATCTGCAGAATTAGAAAGGTTACATATTTTGGTTTGACCCCGATACGTGATTGCTTAAATTCAAATCACAGATATTCAGTTACTTGTACTATAAACAAAACAGATACTAATCTAAACATTTTGGAGATCTCCGTCTTCAAAATTAAAAAAAATACTATGATACTATAAGTTTCTTTTTTCCTTCGTTTCAGTTTCCAGCGTTCTTGATAGATGTCAAAGGAGTTTTCAAATATATTGATAGCCAAAAAAGGTCAATGATACATTTTCCAGAAAAAATGTTTTCCATTCAATATCCCATCGATAGATGTTCATATTTTTATACAACAAGAAAAGGTAGAAATTCAATTGAGGAATAAGAGAGAATTTTATCAAAATGTACTGAAATAAGAGCTGGTATATCAATATCGTATATATAATTGCATGTCGCATCTTCAGTTCTTCACGAATAAAAAATATAGAAAGAGAAAGAATCGAAGTATGTTTTCGATGAACCGTTCTCCAATATAGCAATTTACGGTAACTCATATAGAGAACAGATTTCGTGATCTTTGATAAGTTTAAAAATCTGTTTTTCCGTTAACCAGCTGTCGCACCCCTACGAACCACAACCCTCAGAAGTCGAAACTTGTGCGAGCTAAGGACGATAGCAAATAAAAATCGATCGTTTAGTCTCGGGCTTGAACCAACAACCAACACGAGATATCGCTTGGGTTGGCTAACGCTTGGGCTGGCCTTCCACCTTCAGAAAATTGATGTTCAACAAAAGAATACTTGCCTTTGATGAATTTCCATATGGAATCAAACAATTTTTCTATACGGAAAAACTAAATATGCCTTGAAGAATCATTTGTTGTAATAATCTACATCATCATATTTGTTTGATTTTGACTACTTCCAAAATAGCCCTCTAAATTCGATATTTCCAAAACCAAAGGTCGTTTCACACAAACCTGATACACGTCGATTTTTAATTTTGATATTCTACATTTCATAACAAAATTTCATTCTACAGGATGATCCATATTAATGTGATGACGTCATTGGTAATTTTTTTAAATGCAACACCCTGTATTTGGTGTCAGTTTTAGATAATCCGTAACGAGTTGATTCCGAAAAGGTATGATACTTCAGAAAATTGATGTTCAACAAAAGAATACTTGCCTTTGATGAATTTCCATATGGAATTAAACAATTTTTCCATACGGAAAAACTAAATTTGCCTTGAAGAATCATTTGTTGTAATAATCTACATCATCATATTTGTTTGATTTTGACTACTTCCAAAATAGCCCTCTGAATTCGATATTTCCAAAACCAAAGGTCGTTTCACAAAAACCTGATACACGTCGATTTTTAATTTTAATATTCTACATTTCACAACAAAATTTCATTCTACAGGATGATCCATATTAATGTGATGACGTCATTGGTAATTTTTTTAAATGCAACACCCTGTATTTGGTGTCAGTTTTAGATAATCCGTAACGAGTTGATTCCGTATGATACTTGGGGTCTAACGGACAGAATTTGAAAGATGTGTGCTTAGAAAATTAATTTTATTGATATCTAATAAAAGTAGAAATTAATTAATTATTCTACATTTTTTCCTAATGATTAATTTAACAATGGGAAAGTAATCCAGTAATAAATACCTGACCTAATTTTAAATGTTCAAACTGTAGTCCCTGCTGTATTTGACAGTAACCTAAACGTTGAATAAATTCTTGTATGTTTGTTGTATGGTTTCTTGAGAAATATTGTTTATTTCTGTTCGAATTCTCTCTTTTAATTCTCAAATATTTGCTGGTTTCGTTTCATAAACGGCATTCTTCACATAAAGTAATCCAACGGATTTAAGTCTGGCGACCTCACTGGCCATTCAATATGTCCACGTCTGCCAATGCATCGGTTCCTAAACATTTGGTCGAGATACCTTCGAACATCTGCAGCATAATGTGGAGGCGCACCAACCTGTTGAAACCATAAACTTTCATCAAAACTTCCAGGATTAATTCTACTAGGGAATAAATTAATTAAAGTAGGTACAAGATTTCCTCTTAAAAACTGAAGGTATGTTGGCCCGTCTAAAATACCGTCGAAAAAGTAGGGTCCGATGATTCTGTTTCTTACAATGAAAGCCCATACATTTACCTTTTGCGGGTATTGTGTATGATGCTCACGCATCCAGTGGGGGGTTTCTTTAGCCCTCTACAATTCTGACGGTTGACCCCACCATTTAATGTAAAAGTGGCTTCATCAGAAAAAATTATATTTTTACGAGAAGACCATCTCGGTGACAGTTATCCTTCATGGCTTCACAAAATTCTATTCTTCTATCTGGATCATCCTCGTTTAATTCCTGTAGAAGTGCGATTTTAAAGGGATGCCATTTTTTCAATTTCAATATTTTGTGTACATTTGTTTTACTGACATCTAAATCACGACTAACCTTACGAACAGAAGTGTGCAATCTTCTTCAAAAGCAAGTAGAATATCTAGTTTTGTATCATCATTCACAGAAGGACGACCTGATTTGCGTGCATTTTCAACTGTACCAGTTTCTCGAAATTACTTTTCAATCTTACTTACTGCTGACGTGCTGCGTTATGCGTCTTTCTGAATATTTTTCATTAAATAAGTTACACGCTTCCATCTGAGTTCGCGATCTGTCTCCATAGCCAATCATCATAAGTATTTCAATTATTTGCTTTGCACTTAAATTCATTACCTAATACTTCAAATTAATTCGAAGCAATACTACAGAAAATTCATGAATTAATACAAAAACTACTGTCCTATTCAACAGTTACTGAACGCAAATCAAAATAATGACATTTCACAATAACAAGAAGAAAATAGCCGCCTAGTTTTTTGAAATCATTAAGAAATACTTGTTAGAACGGTTACTGTCAACTACAGCAAGGACTTCAGTTCGAACATTTAAAATAAAGTAATGTATTTATTACTGGATTACTTTCCCATTGTTAAATTAATCATTAAAAAAAATATAAAATAACTAATTAATTTCTAATTTTACTAGATATCAATAAAATTTATTTTCTAAGCGCAAATCTTTCAAATTCTGTCCGTTAGACCCCAAGTATCATACCTTTTCGGAATCAGCTCGTTACGGATTATCTTAAAATGATACCAAATACAGGGTGTAGGATTTTAAAAAAATGACAGATGACGTCATCACATTAATATGGATCACCATGTATAATGAAATTTTGGTATAAAATGTAGAATATTGTAATTAAAAATCGACGTGTTTCAGGTTTTTGTACCTTTGGTTTTGGAAATATCGAGTTTATATCATACTTTGCGGAAACTCTGTAAATGAATATTTCTTGTATAAGAGGTCTGTTCAAAAAATAAGGTGGATTTTAATTTTTTATCAATTCTTTAGTGCAGAGTTTTTCCCAATCTCGCAGTAGTTCTGATATGCACATTTTGCTATATCCTAGAGTTCTCTCAGCTATTCGCTATTTATCTCCTCAATCCTCGTAAAACGCTGTCCTTCCATGGGTCTCTTCAATCTTGGATACAAGAAAAAGTCGCACCGGGCCAAATCTGGTGAATTTGGTGGCTGAGGCATGATTACGGTTTTGTTTTTGGCCAAAAAATTACGAGTGAGCAGGTGCATTATCGTACGACCTTGTGGCATACACTCCTGATGCATTTTACCACGGTGAGAAACAGTGAGTGAAACCTTGACATTTGATCGAACTTGGCCTGCTTCTTTTCGTCTTGGCTCTCCTAGGCTCTTGATTTGAGACGATTACATTTTGGTTTCGATTTCATAACCATTTACCTATGATTCGTTACTAGTTATGACCCTTTCTAGCAAATCAGTACCGCCACTGACGTCATTCAACTATTCCTTAGCGATGCTCATGCCACGATTATTTTTGGTCAAAATTCAGCAATTTTGAAACGAACTTTGCTGCCCAAAAATTTCCGAAAAAATTGCTTGGCATGAGCCATTCGATATACAGACATCCTCAGCAACTTCTATAACAGTGATTTGACGATTCTCCATAACAATTTTCTTCGCTTTCTGAACATTTTCATCAATTGTAGATATGCTGGGTCGTCCAGGACGAGCGGCGTTATTCACATCTTCTCGACCTTCTGTGAAAAGCGTATACCACTCGTAAATATTTTCCTGACTCAGAGTACAGTTACCGTAGATAAATAGATATATAGATAGATATATCTTTATTTGCTCCGGCTACATATAATGTACATGTGTAAGGAATCACACGTTGAAAGGTAAGACCTCGTTAGTCCTTAGCTCGCACAAGTTTCTCAACTTCTGAGAGTTGTCGTTCGTATGGGGGCGACAGCTGATTGACGGAAAAACAGATTTTAAAACAGATTTTTTTAAACAGATATATAAACTCAGAGGAGTGTGGAACATGTCAGCAATAAATAACTGAATAACAAATCAAAGCTTCACATATATAATCAATATTATCACACAATTAGTTTTGAGACAAAAATAAAATAATCAGGCATATATAAATAACATTCATGTAGTTAGTATACTATCATTTAAGAATTCCTGCAAGCTATAATAAGGTTTTCCTATGAGGTAGTTCTTCAAATGGCATTTCATTGTTGAAATTAGATTTCTCAAGGTGGCCCTAAACGATCAATCTGCTTGATCAAACGATTCAGTCAATCGATTGACGCGAGCTTCAATCAACTGCAATCAGCCCATCGATCTTTTAATCAAAATATTCTTCTCACCAGAAATGGGACCAGTGCACACTTGTTGTTCTTTCGCTGGTGGTTCATTTCGGTGAGTAAGGTTTCAAACACGGATTTGGCCTTCCTCTCCCTTACATTGGTTGCCCTTAAGCGGAAAAAACAACAGAAAAAGAAACGACGGTGGTTGAAGGAGTGGTACATGGTAATGATGCAGTTTTCTTGTTCCTGTTGTAATAGTCCTTGCTCTTCACTTTCCATAACTCCGGACAATCGTGATATAATTCAATCAACAGGTTAATGAATTGCCGCCCAGAGTTTTCGGGAAGCTCGCTTTCCGTAGCGAACGCCATGGCCTCTACCTAATGACTGACGCAAGACGCAATGCTTGACAAAAATTGCCCTAGACGGTCAACCTCCTCCCTCAACCGCTTGAGTCATTCAAAATTTCTATCAATCACCATCAAGCCTCGCTTCAAGCGTCAAACAGGTTCCTACACGGTCAATCACGCTTGAGTCAATCGATTGACTCAAACTTTTGTTCAAAATGATTGACCGTCTAGAGCCTCCTTTAGAGTGAGTGGAAATTTATTGTGAATGTTTATAACGCTATATTTGACATTTCTCTGTATGTATATATATATATATATATATATATATATATATATATATATATATATATATATATATAGAGAGAGAGAGAGAGATTTATCCATTTCGAAATTTGGCTCCTACTAAAAGAATCACTGCAGCTATCGTTATATACCTGATACATTTTTTTGTAGTCTGAGTATCCTAGAGATATCAACAGAGTTTCCCCAGAATATAATTCAATGTTTTATTGAATATAAGCATGGTATGCAGAAAGTGCAGCTTCGGTTGAGACATGTTTCGACAGTATTCTCAATGCACAACAATATTTTGCAATATTTTTTGATAAGTAGTCTATGTGATTTTTCCAGTCCAGTCTCCTATCTTTTAACAGCCCCAAAAATTTTACTACCTGATTGCATATGTTTATATTTTGATTATTATATTCAAAAGTATTCAACTCTGGCAAGGTTCTATTTGCGAAATGAATTATTTGAGTTCAGTCAATATTAAGTAGTAGGTCATTTGCTGTGAAGAAATTGTTTAATACATCTAGCACATTTGTTGTCTTTGTCATGACCAACTAAGAGTTCTTTTCTTTTACGATGACCGATATATTATCAGCATATATAATACAATATCTTCATTAACTACATTTGGTATTTCATTTGTGTACAGTATAGGAATATGATAATGGGCCTAGGATGGATCGCTGTGGCACACCTTCTTTATCACAATTGATTCTGATTTAATTATTCCCGAGATGTCATTTTCAATCAAATACTACTGTCAATATTTCAAGTATTTTTGGGTATTAATTCCATCTTGTACATAACATTCGATGCAAATTCTTCGATCCATTTTTTTTCAAAAACATAAAATCACCTAAAAGGCAAAGCACTTCTAACTTTTATGCCTTTCACCAACAAACTAAATATGCTAAACAGCTCAGTGTGTGAACATATGTACGATCGGAGACGAGTCTACCACTTTCTAATATAATGTAGGTAGCCCGCAAAATTTGAAAATTCACCTCATTTTTTAACAGACCTCGTACATTTCCCATATTGCAGATGTTTGCAAATATTATTAATATTATATTAATATTATATTAAGTATATATATTATTGACTAAAAAAAAACAATAATGAAACAGTCCAACACACTCAACTGCTGTTTGAAATCACAAAACAGCACAAAAATTTCTGTACTTTATTTTCAGAAATGGAGGCGAAGAAGCCAACAAACGAAATCCGGCAATTTCAAATATGTTCAAATTCTCACCAAAATAGCCACTGATTGTCGCGAGTCTTATCTACCATTTCCTAAATAGAAATGAAAAACAAAAGAAATTGTCCCTATAATCTGACGAAAAACTGCTACTTTTCATTTTTTTTTTGTAACTTTCTGGCAGTATGACCATACTATATGCCTCATCATATAATTATACCATTAGTCCTCATAAATCAACCATGAGCATCCTATGATAAAGCATTATTACGTCCACCCCACGCCCTGATCCCTACACCCATTCGTATTATTTACAGCCCTCTTCCATCCCACATACGCATAATGTATGAAGATATACCCTCCGTGTTGAACTGAAAAAAATTTATTGACGTTTCGCATGTCTACGAACGATAAATCAAATTTCAGAACGAACCCCTTTCGAACTGGAAGGTCCACGGTGTGACGGATTCAGATGTGAGCTAGGGGAATGCTTAGAAAGAAACCAAATTTGTGATGGCATACCTGACTGCAGGAGCGGCGAAGACGAGCAGCCTGATTTGTGCTACGAGAAAGAACGGTACTGCCATCGTACGGGTGATTGCGGTAAGTAGTCAGCAATAGATGCAGGAATCTAATTTCGAATTTCGAAGCAGAAAACTGTATTTTCTGTTACTTTTTCTCTAATTTTTTCTGGTACTACTCGATACTAGATGTCGAGAGCAGCAAATCATAATTATTTTAAGAATAAATCTTCTTTCTTTAACAAGCGTTGATTATGTGGCCGTCATTTATCTAATAAGTTTTGTTATTATCTAGTGTTATATAAAATATGTGATGTGATTGGCCGATACTTGATGAAAATCCATAACTTCTAGGAACACACTATTGTGAGATGTCCAATAAACAGTTTTACAAAAAACGCAACAGGTGTTTCGCCATACAATACCTTCTTTAGGCATGTCTATACCAACTGAAATATACATATTCAATGCTTTTTATGTACTTTAAGAATTTGAAGTTCCTGAATATTTAGTATCTGAGTTTTACCTAGCCAAGTAATGTTGAAAATGTGTACCTGAGTTTGAGAATGATTCCATTAACATTTACGTAAGAAATTACTTACGAGGGTGGTCTAAAAATTCCCGAAGTCAACATGAAGATAGCAGAAATGGCAGCATCGCTGGGAGAAGTTTTTTTTAAGGACAACACACAAGCACTACAGGAAAATCCTTAAGGCGCTCTCAGAGCGGTGCCTGTGCGAAAGTAGCGATTCACATTGGATTTGATTTGCTGAAGATTAAATCCATTTTGAAAAACGTTCTCGGAAAGTTTATTACACATATACACAGTTCTGCAGATGAAAGAGTTCTTAAACAGTGAAGTTCGAGGTGTACTGAGTTGAACCTTAAAACAATGAGCAGATCACTCTCGTATATGCTCTCTCAGTCTGGCCCATATAAAATTTTAAGCAAGAGCCAATATTCAACTTATACAGTGTGTCTCACTTCTCATAGAAACACCCCCATATCTTCCGTAATATTCGAGATAGAACGATGAAACTCTCAGGACTGTTGAAAATGCTCAAAATGCACCTACCACCTGAATGAGGTTGGCAAAAGTGATATACACTGTCCGCCACTCGCGATGGAACACTCCAATTTCACGGTAAAACATATTAGGTGGCAAAATAGGCTCAAAATTCCTTCAGATTCGTGATCAGGACTACCAACTTACTACGAATACACTTTTTGGCCAAAGTGATATACACTGTCCGCCACTCGCGATGGAACACTCCATTTTTAGGTAAAACATATTACGGCGCAAAATGGTTCGCTTCCAATACCTGAATCCCTTCTTTCTATCTGGAGAGTACTCACAGGTATGAAAGATAGAGATGCTGTGAGATGCTATCATCCATTTTGAGCCTATCTGAGGAAAATGTCACAGCACCACATTCTCGAGATAGCGTGAAGCAGTGTATGAAAAATTATCGATGACGGCATCTATTATAACTGAAGAAGATTATTCGTAGAACTAATTCTGGTTGCTGAACATCCAAATTCTATCCCAACCAGAAGTGAGAGCTATAGATTGATGAGCAAAAACTGCAAAAAATGGAAAAAATCTATATTCAAAGGTTCATATCTCGAAAACTGTACAATTCTGAGCTTTGGCTGTGGACACTTTTAATCAGCACATCAAGAACTACAACATATCAAAATTGCTGCAAAATTCAAGGCAAGCCATTTCTCATAAGAAATGTGCGGGGTCCTTTATCAAAATATTGAGGAAACATTTTACCATCCGAAACAAAATTAATCTTCATACTCATTGCAACACCGAAACAACTGTTAATTTTTAAAGAAAAAATCGCACTCGGTGAACAGGTAGAATTTAGATTGTTTTACCTACTTGCTGAATTGTTGTCTGAAATCATTTGAAGGGATTGAATTACATCAGTTTCATTTAATCATGCGGTGCCCTGAAATCACCATGGAAAACAGTTGCTCATTGATATTTACTGTCAACCTGACAATATTGTTGAAAGATCTTGTTGTATTAACCCCCAGACCAGTTTTCATTGTATTTGTTATTTCTAGTATTGTTGTTTTTTGAATTACCATTGTTCCTGTTGTTTCTGCCGTGTTTTTGTTCCCATTGTGTTTATTGTTCCTGTATTTGTGTTGGATATTGTTCCTGTGTTCCAGTTGTTTTCTGTTCGTGAGTTCCTGTTCATATTTTAATATTTCTGAAGTTCCCATTTTAACTGATATCAGCTCATTTTGATTGACAAAGTTCAACATGGTACGTCTGTCACTTCAAGCAAAAATTGCAATTGTTTTTATTGTTGGTGAAGGGGTGAGGTCTTATCGTGAAGCGGCCGCTGAATTTAATAGAAGACACCCGCTAGGGGTATCTGTACACCCTGGAACTGTACATAAAATATATAATCTATTCGTGAGCACCGGCCAAGTAACAAAGAACAGAAAAATTGTAAAACATCATATTGATGATGATACGATATTGGCGGCTCATCAAGCTGATCCTAGAATTAGTTTGAGAAACATAAGGCATAAAGGCATAAAACGCATACGTATAAACCCAAATTTTTACATACTTTGCACGAAGGAGATGAAATCCGCCGTATGGAGTATTGTTAATGGATGCAGGGAAATTATCTCAATGACAGGAATTTTTTAAAGTATATCTTATACAATGATAAGGCTACCTTTACCACGAATGGTGTTGTATCTTTCCAGAACATGAGGTTTTGGGCTGAACAAAATCCAAATTGTGTGGTGAATTGTAGAGACCAAATATCTCAGAAAGTTAATGTGTGGTGTGGTATCCTGAACGAAAATATTATCGGGCCATTTTTTTTCGATCAAAATTTAAACGGACGGCTATTCGTTGATTTTCCGATGGTGGTTCCACTTATATTTCGCTTGCGTTTACGCAGCTATTATTATTGAGTACTTTCTTGGTTATTTCTCATTTTGTCTCATGCCCAATAGGCTGAAACAGCTGTCCACCGGTGTATCTTAAATTGAAATCAATATGGGAATGATCAAAAAGTACTTATCTATTTATTTTTTTATTTTTATGGAATTATTTTCCAGCAGCTTGACTGCATTAACCTTTCTAGATTTCATATCATTTCTAGAAACATGTGGATTCGTTTTCCGTGTTAGGAATCACACGTTAAAAGGTAAGACCTCGTTAATCCTTAGCTCGCACAAGTTTCGACTTCTGAGGGTTGTCGTTCGTAGGGGTGCGACAGCTGGTTAACGGAAAAACAGATTTTAAACAGATTTCAGGTTAGCTTCCCAAATTTCTGCTACCGCAGTTGTCGGTTGGTTGGTCAAACCACCAACACTGACATAAAAACTTGGCAAGTTGACTTGGGTGTCACACCAATAGGTGGTTCCACTTATGTTTCGCTTGCGTTTACGCAGCTATTATTGTTAAGTACTTTCTTGGTTTTTTCTCATTTTGTCTTCAATCGAGGACCGCCTGCCCGGTAATGACGATGCCCAATAGGCTGAAACAGCTGTCTACCGGTGGCTCTTATATTGAAATCAATATGGAAATGATCAAAAAGTACTTATCAATTTATTTTTTTATTTTTATGGAATTATTTTCCAGCAGCTTGACTGCATTAACCTTTCTAGATTATATATATATATATATATATTTATATATATATATATATATATATATATATATATATATATATATATATATATATATATATATATATATATATATATATATACGGCGCGATGGCGCGGTGTTCCATATCTCAATTTAGGAAACAGATAGGAATCTAAATTTCTATAATATTACCTTATTGCACGAGCCTGACAAAATAAAAATATTGGCGGTCACACAGGGTGTTCAATTTTTTCTGGGCTGATCCCAACTATTTTTTTTTAAATGGCAACCTATACTTTTTATTCCTTTTTCGGTTTCTACATAGAAAATAAAAGACACTTTATGTATATCTTCACTTCGAAAATTTTGACGGTTTTCGAGATATCTAGCTCGACAGGTTTTTTTTCCAATATTCGTCACTCAGAATATTTGAAATTATAAAGTTGTGCCAATTCCAATTGTATTTATTTTTTGGTCAAATATTCTACAGTGGTAACTCCCTCAAACGATATATCTGAAGTCGACCTGTGATATTCAGGGTATGAAAAAGCGCTTGTAAATAGAAATTTGCAGAATCATTCTTATTTAAAATGGAACACCCTGTATATTATTGATCCATAAGGAGCGTCAACGAAACCTCTTCAAATTTCATTAAGTATTCCCTATGCCTAGGTTCAATAGTTTTTCTTAAAAAACCATTTCTTTCGAAAAATGGTCGTTCTTCCTATTTCAACGCCATAAAAATATGGCACAAATTTCGAGATTATTGAAATTATTGTAATTATTCAAGAACGTACATTTTGCGGTGTAATTCAAAACTTGTTTATCTAGCAACAGGTAATTTTAGGCATGGGGCGATATTTAAAGGAAAGGCTTGGACAAAAACTATGCATCAAATGAAGAAATTGCACGGTGTTCTATTTAGAGAATGAATGTGTTATAAACATAATATATATCTCGATCACAGTCGTCACATATGGATTTCACAGTAAAAAAATCATTGATATTATGGCGATACAATAGAGAGTTGTCATTTTTAGAAAAAAATAAAAATAAAAAAAACTATAGGACACGCTATCATGTACAAAACTGAAACGAAATATCTTTCGTACATTCTTCAGTCGTCAAATGGATTTCGCCTTGAAAAAAGTCGAGTTTATGGTGTAGAAATAGGAAGAACGACCATTTTTCGAAAAAAATGCTTTTTTAAGAAAAACTATTGAACCTAGCCATAGGGAATACTGATGAAATTTGTAGAGGTTTCGTTGGCGCTCCTTATGAATCAATAATATACAGGGTGTTCCATTCAAAATAAGGAAGATTCTGCAAATTTTTATTTACAATATGTGGCAAGCGGTTTTTCATACCCTGTATATCACAGGTAGATTTCAGATAAATCGTTTGAGAGAGTTACCAATGTAGAATATTTGATCAAAAAAAAATCCAATTGGACTTGGCACAACTTTATAATTTCAAATATTCTGAGTGACGAATATTGAAAAAAAAAACCTGTCATGCTAGATATCTCGAAAACCGTCACTTTTTTTTCGAAGTAAAGATATACATAAAGTGTGTTTTACTTTATATGTAGAAACCGAAAAAACGATAAAAAATATAGGTTGCTATTTGAAAAAACACAGTTGGGATCCGCCCAGAAAAAATTGAACACCCTGTATGACCGCCATTATTTTTATTTTGTCAGGCTCGTGCAATAAGGTAATATTATAGAAATTTAGATTCCTATCTGTTTCCTAAATTGAGATATGGAACACCGCGCCACTGTTGCAGGACCCTGTATACATATGTCCAAAGTACAATAAGTACACATAATATCATCAACCGATATTTTCTCATTCCACAGAGTGTCCAGTAACGCACATGAAATGCAAAAACCACAGGTGTGTCCCCAAAAGCACATTCTGCAATAGACAAAATGACTGTGAAGACAACAGTGACGAACCGGATATTTGTTCCTGTAGAACTTACCTGGAACTGGCTAATTCCAGCAAAATATGTGATGGAATCATAAATTGCTCAGACAGGAGTGATGAAGACCCTGAACTTTGCTCTTGTCAGACCAACAGCTTTCGATGCGTCAGGTAAGTGATTCACGTATTGTGTATCCAAATCGAATTTCACAATGAGGATTACTTTTTATCTGTCAAATCCATGAACAATTGATGATTTTTGACATCAAAATATTGAGTATGTTAGAATTCAATCATTAGGGTTTCAATTTATAGATCTGTACCATAGAGGCAGTAGCGAATGTCCATTTCCCAGGATTTATATGAATAATAGACATAGTTTGTAAAAAAAAACATATTTTTTCATCGACCTTTTTAGGGTATTTTTTACCTTCCACAATCTGAAAAATATAAAAATTATAATGGAGAACTTTATACAAGTGTAGAAAGGGCAAACTTTTCAGTTCACCCCGATTAGTAACTGCGTGAAATCAAAGTATTTTTTACAAAGAAAAATGTTATATTCATCAGTAACTTGTCGTATTCAACAATTTTTGCCATCAAACAAACTGCTAAGAAATAATTCAATACTTATCTTCACGTTTCGGAGGCCAAAGTCTGCCTCCGTCTTCAGAAATGGACAAAAAAATTCTTTTGATCATTATTTCTTAACTTTTTCGAGAGATGTCACAGGAGTTTTGAAATATGAAAGTTTGCCCTTTCTACAGTCGTATAAAGTTCTCCATTATAATTTTTATATTTTTTTAGACTATGGAAGGTAAAAATACCCAAAAAGGTCGATGAAAAACTGATTTTCCTCCACAAAAAATGACTTTCGTTGAATAAAAAATATATTGTTGTAAATTATCCCCTTAAAATAAGAAAAATCCATATCTATCAACATATTTGAATAGAGCTTGTAGAGTATATAGTATACAGGGTATTTCACGACTAGCGTTCGTTAGGTATATATGGAGGAATATTCAAAATAAAAACTTGAAATTTCGTGGTAGTGGATTTTACAAAATGACCTTCTCAACTGAAATATTTTCAACTTCCAGTGTCATTTCGTTATACCGCAAGTTGAAGGCAACTTCCTTATTTCAAATTTAACACCCTGTATTTTATTACATTTTTGAATTTCTCAGCACATTTTAGGCCCACTTTAGGCCCACAATGCCTATACCCAAATTTGTTAGTTTTCGAGATGTTAATTTTTTTCTGAAAAATTTGACACTCCGAAAAAATCATAACTCATAGACAGTAACAGTTGAAAATGTAAAATTTCACAGAATCATACCTTAAGCATCAAGTCATAAACAGGAAGAATTTTAGAAAATAATTTACAGGATGGTCGAAATTTCCACCTAAAACATAACATCGAGAAAACTGATTAAACATGATTTTTTCAAATGGAAACCATACTCTATTCTATTATTTTTGGATACTACGAAAAAAAATATATCAAATTCATGAAGAATGTCCTATACCTAAAATACACCCCTGGCAAGATATATCCGATTTTGGTAAATATTTGAAATGTAAATCATTCGTGTTTTGGCAGAAAGATTTTCAAATTTACACAGACTCAATAAAAATATTCTGAGAAGACTTGTAAGAAACTGCCGTGATTTCAGATCTTTTTCGCCTGTCACACTCGTAAACAATGAGGACATCAAAATTGTAGTTTTGTCCTAGTTCACTTCACTTAGAATTTCATGTTCGTCCATAAACCGGATTTTAATCAAACATAATTGGCGTCCCTTTAAATATCACCAGGTTCAAAATCTCAAAACTCACGACTTACCTGCCCGAGTGGAATTCTTCGAATGATTTCTTATCAAGATACAAGAGGACCCTGAGTTCATGAAGAACATCATATGGACAGATGAAGCCAAATTTGCCATGAATGGTATGTACAACAGCCATAATATTCATTTTTGGGCAGCAGAAAATCCAAAGCTCGTTCGCCAGCGCAACTTCCAGCTATAAAGAAACACCGAATTTTATGTTTATATCTTTATGAAGAGAATTTGAATAGCGATAGTTATTCGCATATAATTAGGAATGTGGATGGTGAATCCATAAGGCATATTTCTGAACAATACCGTTTCAAGTTATGGTATCAGATGGATGGAGTCCCTGCACATAGTACTGATACCGTTCCTGGGTTGTTGAATGGGATGTTCGAAGATCAGTGGCTTTGCTACAATGGTCCATTTAAATTTCCTCCTCGCTCTCCAGACCTGACACCACTGGACTTCTTCATCTGGGAATATATCAAAGAAAATGTTTATGCTGATCCTGTGAGTGATAAAGAGAACATGAAACGAAGGGTTCTGAGAGATTTCAATAATTTGATTCCTGATTCCATACAGAAAGCTACAAATAGTGGTATGCAAAAAAGAATATATTCTTGTTTAGAACAAAACGGCAATGTATTTGAACATCTGTAGAAATGAACCACAATATTATTTGAATATAAAGAAATTAAGTTAAATTCTGAAATTAAAGAAAAATCTAACCTTAAAAAATATAAACAAAATAAAGTTACTGTATTCGATATCAATAAACAAAGATATAACACATCTCTCTGATAGCATTTTATTTCAATCGATCCATTTTCATGTGGAGTTACCTTTTACCAAAGACAGAGTTGCTATTAGTTCATTTGTTTTCAAAGCTTTCTTGGTTTGGTATTGCTTCGAATGATTTACATTTCAAATATTTCCCAAAATCGGATATATTTTGCCAGGGGTGTATTTTTGGTATAGGACATTCTTCATGAATCTTTTTTTTTGTAGGATGCAAAAATAATAGAATAGTGTATGGTTTCCATTTGAAAAAATCGTGTTTCATCATTTTTCTCGATGATATGATTTAGGTGGAAATTTCGACCACCCTGTAAATTATTTTCGGAAATTCGATGGACCTGTTCATTACTTGATGCTTAAGGTGTGATTCTGTGAACTTTCACATTTTCAACTATTATTGTCTATGAGTTATGATTTTTTCGGAGTGGTGCTGTAACTGTCAAATTTTTCGGAAAAAAATTTGATCTCGAAAACTAACAGATTTGGGTATGGACATTGTTATTCAAAATGATCTAAAATGTCCTGTGAAAGTCAAAAATGTAATAAAATACAGGGTGTTCCATTTGAAATAAGGAAGTTGCCCTCAACTTTCGGTATAACGGAAAGAGACTGGAAGTTGAAAATATTTTAGTTGAGAAGGCCATTTTGTAAAACCCACTATCACAAAATTTCAAGTTTATATTTTGAATAGTTCTCCATATATTCCTAACGAACGCTCGTCGTGAAAGACCCTGTATATATAACTTGCGTTGCCGAAGTGTAGATTTTATTTCTGAGGCCATTTTTCCTTAGCTGTTTATGATCAATTACTACATATTGGGCTATATTAACCAAACCTTCAAATCGAATGATATATTCCAGCTTGATATTTGTAAAATAATAATTCTTGTTAAATCAAAATTGAAACTATTGAATTTTGTTAAATAATTATATCGTAGTAGAGTAGGTTGAGAAACCTGCATAACATCAGAATAACCATTTGAAACCAATTCTTAGAATGTTTGTCGGAGAGAATAAAAAAAATCTTGTTAAAAAATGGAATTTATTAAAACAATGCTTTCAAATTCAAAGTATTGGTTTTGTATACAGAAAATATAAGAATTAGGGTTTTATTAAAATATAAAATCACAATGTTCATAGCAAAAGTTTTTCAAAAATTATTTTTCTCAATTGCTATTTAAATTGAAATCTATTGTTCTTTCCATAACTTCATTAGTCAAAATATAAATTCTGATTCGTCACAGTCATTCAGTTGACAGATTCATGATTCATTTTTGGATTTCAAACTTCTATTTGTGTTCCTGGAAACGTGAGTTCCAATACATGATTTTCAACTTCATATGGGTTTCGAAAATTAAATAACTTTTAAAAAACCGCTAGTGGCGGTTGATCAGACATTTTTCAATAAAAAATATTTTTGTCAGAATGTATATAGGATTCGTCAAACCCAAAGTTAGTAACGGAATGTTTTCGGTGACTAGTGAATGATTATTCACTGGGTCCGGTGCCATTTCCGTTACTGTCAAAATGACTATCTTTCGCGTCAGTAGTGCTGGGTTGACAAGTACATATGGTCACCTCAAGAGAGGGGGGAGTATTTTCTTTATGAGGTATAAGAGTTTTTCTAGATTTACAGTGTTTGCATACTTGCTCAATGGTGACGGACCAGTCTGGTTTACGCTCATTTTCGGGTGACACCTTAAATCTTTTTCTGGTTTTCTCTTTCAAACATTTGCCAATATCTTCACTCGTATTTTTGGTGCCTAACTCATTAAAATATTTTCTTATAATTGTATCTATACCTGCGGTTGCATTTCCATTCGAATTCTCGTTGGTATTCTTATCTAAACTTTTGGGGGAAGTCTCACTCAAGATTTTGCTTTCAGTTTTATTGTTGTCATTTTTATTATTTGAAGTTTTGCTGGTAGCTTCATTCAATCCTCTACTGAGAATTGCATTCCAATCTATGGCGGCAGTTTTATTCAAATTATTGGTGTCATTGTCATTATGAGTTTTGCCGGTAATCGCATTCGACATCTTGATGATATTTTCCTTCATAATTTCGCTGATTGTCTTCTTTTTCTCATCAGGATACCATACACTACCATCTGGTCGTACTGCTGTGAACGTAGGGGTGACTACGTTTGTCTTCGTCGATGAGGATGATTCAACAATTGGGTTAAGTTTTATGACACTCGTTTTCCTGGGGTTAGTTCTAGCGGCAGATCCTGCGTTCGTCCGTAATAACTTATGCGGAATGACATCTTCTTTCAAGCGTAAACGCTCACCCATCGTTTTCCATGCTGTGAAATTTTCCATATCGTTAGGGAGCTGCATAGAAAAACACATTCGAGATCAGTTTAACCAGTCAATAAATACAGGGTGTTAGTTGAGTATGTACCATACATTTAACAGACGATTCTTTAGGTAATTTTGAGACGAAATGTTCATATAAACATGGGTCCACATATCCTTCGTTCTCAAGATACAGGGTGTTGAAATAAAAATTAAAAAAAGTTATTCCTAAATATCTTAAATATCCTTTACCTAATTTTGTTGTAATTTGGCAATGGTATTTATAACATCAAGGAGCCTGAACGTGACTCAATTTATTAAGTCCAATAGCGTCTCGAGCGGGATTTGAACCAATATTTTTGACTTAAAAATGTACGCCACTTACTTTTGTGCAATTTTCATTACTTCATTGGATTGAGCAATTAGAAATACAACTTTCTTGTCTCGTGAATTTTTTTCGTATCTTGCTTAGTTTTTAAGAAAAAAAAGTCGACCTAATTGTATATCCCTGGACCTCACAAGGAATAATAATATGGGAAATTAAATGTTTCTTTTAGAAATTATTATTTTTACAATTTTTCATTACTAATTATGTAACAATAACAACAAATATAAAATAACATTAACATCTAGACTAACGAATGGCACTAAATCAAGTGTTGGAAATGGCCTCTTTCGGCTTCAATAAAACCGTCTAGCCGCCGCATTATTGAATTTCGCACTCTTCTGAAAATACCATTAATAATATTCAAGTGTTGCCTTGGAAAACGATTGCCGCATTTAATAAACAACTTGACAGTTGTTGTCAACTTTATAAGCTTTTAATTTACAATTGTTATCAAAAGTGTGTTTAGGGGTTATTTTTCGAACCAATTTTGTAAACATGGTTTAATTTACTTAAAGTGAAATGGCAGATATGCATTTCTCTTATGGAATGGCTCACAGAAACTCAAATGCTGCAAGACGCATTCACCATGACATATTTCCTCAGTGTGTAGTGCCTAATAGAAGAACTTTTGTACGTCTCCTTGCACGACTTTCTGAAACAGGCAGCTTTAAAAGATCAACGGTTGTCATTGGGAGGCCTGCAACACTACGAACAGTTCAAATTGAAGAAGCTGTTTTGAATGAGATTGAAGTCAATCCTCATACCAGTACTCGGATAATAGCTGAAGAACTGAATATTACCCATGTCACAGTGTGGCAGATTTTAAGAGCCCAGCAGCTTTATCCCTATCACATGCAACATGTGCAAGCTCTATTGCCTAGCCTTTTCTAATTGGTTACGCGGTAAAATAAGAAAAAATCCAGGTTTCCTAAGTCGAATATTGTTTACACATGAAGCTTGTTCTTCTCGCACAACAATCACATTTGGGCCGAAAACAATTCACAGGCCTTGATAGAAAATAATTTCCAAGAACAGTTTTCTTTTAATATTTGGGTTGGAATTGTCGGTGACCATCTCATTGGGCTTCACTTCCTTCCACCTAGACTTAATGGAGAAGAATACCGAAGGTTTTTAAAATTTGTTTTACCTGGACTTTTAGAAGAAATTCCAGTCATGGAAAGATTCCGTTTGTGGTACATGTACGAAGGTGCTCCACCACACTTTAGTGTAGTGGCACGGCAATTTTCGGATGAAAATTACCATAATCGCTGGATTGGGAGAGCAGGCCCACACCCATGATCACCTCGCTCGCCCGAAATGAATGCAGTAGATTATTTTCTCTGAGGACACCATAACTGATATTCAAAGTGAAGAGGATTTACGGAATAAAATCATTAATTCATGTGACATAATGAAAAATACGCCAGGTACTTTCGGAAGAGTACGAAATTCAATGATGTGGCGGCTAGACGGTAGTATTGAAGCCGAAGGAGCCCATTTCCAACAGTTAATTTAGTGCAATTCGTTAATCTAGATGTCAATGTTATTTGTTATTTGTTGTTATTATTACATAACTAGTAATGAAAAATAGTAAAAATAATAATTTTCAATAGAAACATTTAATTTCCCATATTATTCCTTGAGAGGTCCAGGGATGTGCAATTAGGTCGACTTTTTTTTCATAAAAACTAAACAAGATTCGAAAAAAAATCATGCGACAAAAATATTGTATTTCTAATTGCTCAATCCAAAGAAATGATAAAAATTGCACAAAAGTCAGTGGCATACATTTTTAAGTCAAAAATATTCGTTCAAATCCCGCTCGAGACTCCACTGGACTTAATAAATTGAATCACGTTCGGGCTAAATTAGCTCATTAATGTTTTGAATACCTTTGCCAAATTACAACAAAATTAGGTGAAGGATATTTAAGATATTTACGAATAACTTTTTTTTTAATTTTTATTTTAACACCCTGTATCTTGAGAACGGAGGATTTGCCGCCCCACGTTTGTATGAACATTTCGTCTTAAAATTACCTAAAGAACCGTCTGTTGAATTTATGGTACATACTTAATTAACACCTTGTATATTTACAAAATCAGAAATTTATAACACTTATATCAAAGAATGATTGCATATACGCGGTGTCAATTCGAAAACTTCCCACCCTCAATATCTTCCTTCGAAAACAGGTCAATTTCATAGTCAAGGGGAACATTTTCAAGGAATATTTGTAGCCCTCGTGGTGCAACCCTCAAGAAGGGGTTAGGTTAGGTTAGGTCCAAAGTGAGTGGGTCTATTCGAACCTACACCGCAACCCGCAATGGTTTATTGTGGTTCACACCTGTTCATACTTGACCAAATAAACCCAGCTTCTCAACGAATCCGATTAGTTTGTATGGTGAGTGGTTTTTCAGGTCAGATGGTGAGAGAACGGCTGTCCTCAGCGGGGCAGGTACAAAGTATATACTCTGTTGTTTCATTGTCAATGAGGTAGTCGGATAGCCTAGGTGCAAGATTCCCACCTTGATACCCGCGACAACCTTCCCATATGAGGATTTCTGCACGTCAGCTACACTGCTTACCTGCTCATGGGGGGTTTGTTCCTCCACCTGAGACAGATTATGCGTACGCCGCTCAAGAATTTGGAGTCGCCAGCTCGACATCCAACCCAAGGAGGGGTAGATGTAACCCTTGGAGTTTTAAATGGGAAGAGGTGTCAAGTGGCACATCATTTTGAATGTATTACTCGTGGGAATTTTCATTTGTTGGCTATTGTTCTTTAACAAAATAAAACTTTAATTGCCAGAGACATTTCAAACATAAAATCTACTTACCTGTTATTGAGCCTCTGCTAAACTACCTGACAGTATTTTTAAGGACAGACACACGCACTACAGGTAAATCCTTATGGCGCTCTAAGACCGGTGTCTGTGTAAAAGTAGTGATTCACATTGGATTTGAATTGCTGGAGATTAAATCCATTTGGAAAAACATTCTAAGGAAGTTTATTCCTCGTAAACGCAGGTCTCCAAATGACAGAGTTCATGAACAGTGAAGTTCGAGATGTACTGAGCAATAAGCAGTCACAGTCTGTCGCATATTTCTGGATCAATTCAAAAAAATTTAATTTGGGGTAATACAATTAATGCATGGATTCTTTATTTTCAAGTGAAATTGACAAATGAAACTTTCGAAATGACGACTGAGCCCCATAGTGATTAGATATACCTGATTGTTGACTGTCGCCTATCTTAGCTTCGTTCATCAAATAAGCATCCGATGATAAACGCTGTCTGTTCAAAAAATTAAGTAAATTTTCATTTTTATCAAAAAATGTCCATCTATTTCTATTTTGTCGCCATCGAAATAGTCCCCCTCAGATATAATATACTCATGCCAGGGTTTCTTCCTATCCTCGAAGCAGTTCTGATATTCACTTTTATGTATGTCTGTGAGCTCTCACAGCGATTTGGTTTTCACCTCCTTAATCGCCGCAAAAACGCCGTCTTCTCATGGATCTCTTCACTCTTGGAAACAAGAAAAATTCGCAGGAGCCAAATCCGGTGAATAAGGTGGCTGAGGCATGATTACGGTGTTGTTTTCGACAGTTGCATTATCGCTTCTCGCAAGCGGCGCATCACTTTTGGATAATAGTCTAATCAACAAGCTCAAAAACATGAAAAATTGAAATAAAGGTCATTAAAATATGAGCGATAGCTCATTCGATTCGGAATCGCTACAAAAATTTTTTTGAGGGATTTTGGTGCAGGTAAAAAATTGCAATTATTAACAAAATAGGTAAGAAAAAATAGTACGGCATGCGCGCGCTGCCGCTATAGAGTTTATCAAAAGAAATAATTTTTTTATAACATATAATGTCATTTTAAAAATTTGAAAAAAATCTAGTATCTTCTTAACACTTGAATTAATCAAGTTCCTTAGAAAAAGAAGTTTCATCACAATTTTTCAATTGTTAACTAACAAATAATAGGATGGAAGGTATAAATAATTGGCCTATAAATTTTAAACTTCGTGGAGCCCTTTTGATATATATATACTTCGTACGATCCTGTGATATAAAAGTTCATAAAAATGTATTAATTTGTTAATTATGATTTCTTATTGCAAAATGAAATATCTAAAAATTGTCGATAATTTTTTTTTCAATTGATATTTAGCTTTGTCGTATTAATTTTCAATTGTGGATTTTTTTTATATTTTGATTGTTTAAATAATTAGTTAAGAAATAAATTTACTTTTAAAAACCATAATTTACACTTTTGAATAGTTTGCCAAAAAATATTTTTTTTATTCATTATTCAATTGTTTATCAGTTCAACAATTTGTTATGAACAAATATTGACCAAAGTTATATTTTTCTGAAGCAGAAAAAAAATTATAAAAACAGCTATGTATGAAAAAGTGACAAACATTTTTTTTATTTACCTATTATAATACTTTCTAATATCAATCAATTAATAATTTTTATGGCACTTGTTTATATATATATATATATATATATATATATATATATATATATATATATATATATATATATATATACATATATCTGTTTTTATAATTTTTTTTTGCTTGAGAAAAAAAAATAACGTTGGTCAATATTTGTTTATAACAAAATGTTAAACTAATAAACTATTGGAAAATAAATAATTTTTTTGCCAGACTATTCAAAAGTGTAAATTATGATTTTTTAAAGCAAAGTTATTTCTTTACTAATTATTTAAACAATGGAAATATAAAAACATCGATTTGAAACAATTTAAAATTAAAATTAGGAAAACATTTTTTCAAAAAAATCATAATTAGGTATCTCTAGACAACAAAATAGCGAAAAAAAATTTCAAAAATATTGAATTTCTCTATTTGTTTAAAACAGTTTATGATGCACTGTTTGGAACCTTTGGTGTAGTAATGAATATTACTGGAGTTTTTTCCCAACATCAAATCGTTATTTTTCAACACCTCGACACGTGTCGAGTCAAAGAGGAAATTTAATCTTCCTCTTTGAAGATGATCACTTGGTGATCGAAACACGTGTCGAGGTGTTAAAAAATAACGCCTCGACACGTGTCGAGTCAAAGAGGAAGATTTAATCTTCCGCTCTGAAGATAATCACTTGGTGATCGAAACACGTGTCGAGGTGTTAAAAAATAACGATTTGGTGTTGGGAAAAAACTCCAATAATATTCATTTGGAACAATTTAATAAACAAATTGCGTAAAAAATTCATATCCTATGTAATTAACTGCCATTGTTTAATGTGAAAACAGACATAGCTAAATATCAATTGAAAAAAATTTCATCAACAATTTTTAGATATTTCATTTCACAATAGTTATAAAAAGTCATAATTAAAAAATTAATAAATTTTTATGAACTTTTATCGCAGGATTGTATGAAGTATATATATCAAAAGGGCTCCACGAAGTTTAAAATTTATAGGCCAATTATTTATACCTTTTATCCCATTATTTATGCCAACGGAGATTGGCAAAAAAATTGTTAGTTAACAATTGAATAACTTTTTGAAAAATGGTGATAAAACTCGATTCATTCAAGTGTTAAGAAGATACTAGATTTTTCCAAATTTTCAAAATGACGTTTTATGTTATAAAAAAATTATTTCTTTTGATAAATTCTCTTTAGCGGCAGCGCGCGCATGCCGCGCGGAACCCCATTTTCAAATTCAAATTAAAATTATAAATAATGAAGATAGAGTTTCGGGAGTTGGGACTTTTTTACCGGAAATTTTCCCCTCTTTAACGATCTTTTTGTAAAATTGCAGAGTTATTAACGTAAAACTAAATACCATTTTTCAAATCTTATTTTGTTAATAAAAAATGCAATTTTTTACCGGAACCAAAATCTTTCAAAAACATTTAAGGTGATTTTAGGACCTTCAACTCTGTTTTTCATGTTTTTGAACTTGTTGATTATACTATAAAACTTCTTATTGATCGTACGACCATGTGGCGGAAAGAACTCTCGAAGCACTACACCACGATATTCGGAGAATACAGTGAGGAAAACCTTGGCATTTGATCGAACTTGGTGTGCCTTTTTTGATTGCGGCTCTTCCATTGGGACGGTTGGACTTTGGTTTCGATGCCATAACCATATACCCATGATTCGTCACCAGTTTTACAATTTTAATCCAAAAGCAACAGTTGTGATATACAGTTTGTAGAAGCCAAATGGATTCAATTCATTATTTCGATTGCGGTACATATTTCAACAAAATCCCAAAGCACATTAAATTTAAATTATGATTTGACATACTTCAACGAAAATTGCTACCGCTACCTTCAATCCCTGTCGTATGACAGGTACAACCCCCATTTTCTTCAATGGGAAATATATGCTTGTGATATATCGTTTGAAAGATCTCCTCATTCTCTATTCAAAAATGTTATCGCTTTCAAGTTCATTGCAACAATTAAGATACAATAAATTAAAATCATATTGTTACCGAAATTCGATAAAATACACTCAATAATCATTGCAATATACTCAAAACTTTTTTCATGTTGAGGTATTGATAATAAGAAAGTAACCAAAAACCATAGCAATTTTCTTTTTAAATGGTGTCCTTTGAAAAACTGTAAATAATTTCCATTACAACGTTATTTAAAACGCTTTGTCATCTTATTTTGTATGTTACAACATTAATTGTCAGTATTTCAATTCAAGTTTAAAGTTCGTTAACTTCAAGTCTGACAAATTTAATGGTTAGATTAACGGAAATGCATACGGTTACGAAGATAAAACTCGAACACAACAGGAAATAGCTCGCCTATTTCTTGAGAAATTTTCCAATTTACGGCTCATATCTCAAGAAACAATTAACAAAATAGAGAAGCAGTTTCGTGAGCTTGTTCGTGTGGGCAGATAAGAAAAAAAGCTGTCAATGGAATGAGTGATGAAAACTCAAATTAGATGTGATGCTTGAGTTTGAGTATCCACTACATTCAATGTTAGCCATACGTCGATGGTAAACATATTTAAAAAAAAATAAATGCATTTCTATAAAATAATATCTACTCAGGAGCTCATGGATATGTTGGATAATAATATCATCCAATTAGAAGGCGTTATGTTTTCTGATGAGTGTCTCTTAACAGTCATGCTTATCGGCCAAATTTCCGCTACTGGTCAACATAAAATCCTCACTGGATGAGAGGACACACGTAATGCCCTCAAGAGGTGAATTCTGTGAATTTATTCATTGAATTAGGATTCTCTAATATACAGGTTAGCTAACTTAAAATATAATGCAATCAACAATTTATATAAATAATACAACTTTATGTACATAGGTACATAATTTGAACTGAACAAAAAGGAATTTTTCAATTTCCATCATGAATATATTTTGACAGTTCGCTCTTGAAAATCTTTTATGATCGAGTAGTTTTTTGTAGTTTTTGTATTTGTTGCGCTTTGTTCAAATTAAAAGAGAATAAAATAGATGCACAGTAGTCAAAATGGGGCTGTATTATTGATTTTTATACCATAATTTTTGTATCTGTTAATAGTTATTGGCGATTCTTGAGAGGAAATATAATATTTTGCAATCTTTTTTTCAATATATTTGGTTAGGTTAGGTTAATGTTTGGGCAGGGATTGTAGGAAATCACATCATTAGTCCCTTTTTCATTGAGGGCAACTCAAATGGCGATAATTATTTGGCACTACTCCAAAATGATGTCATTCCAAGTTTACCAAATTTATATCCCGATCCAGGAAACCCTCAAATTCCAGTGAATACGATAAAGTTTGAGCAGAATGGAACACCACCACATTACCAAGTCAATTTCCGGCAAAAACTCGATTCAACATTTCCCAATCGGTGGATAGGGAGGCGAGGATCGATTTAATGGCCAGCGCGATCACCTGATTTTTCATCATTAGATTTTTTTAATGGGGATGTGTAAAGAGCAATGTGCAAAAAACTTAACCTTCAAATTTGATTACTTAAAAGAACGAATAACGCTTGCGAATTGGGTATTCATGTAATACTTGTAAATTCGTTCTTTTGCCTTTCAGATATCTTGATAATTCCAGCTGATTTTTTGTAGTTTTATTGCTACTTTCACTGGTACCCTCAGTACCCTGTTCGTTCATAGTACTACTACTGCCTACAATGCCTACTTCTTGGTTATCTTGGGAATCCGTGAAATCAAAAAAGTCGTCCACATTTTGGTCCCCGCTTTCATCTGATTCGTTGTAAGATTCAAATTCTGTCTGTTTTTTTGCAACATTTTTTATACATTTTTTAATATCTTCCAAAGATTTTTTTGGATTTTTCACAATGTTATACCACTTTAGTTTAAATTTAGGAAGCAGAACTACTGCTATAATTGAATCTTTCCATTCCAAATTTAATATTTTATCAAAACGAGCATTCCAAATTTAATATTTTATCAAAACGAGTATTTAAACTTTTTATGCACATTTTTGCCAAATGTTGTCCTCCATATATCAATTCATTTTGGGTCTGGGCAATGAGTTTATCATACTTGTTAATTGGAAATCAGACTGAGTGATATGTAGTTCAAGTTCACACATAGCAATATTAAATTTCTTTGTTGAAAAAATGCATAAAGATAGTAAGACTTTAAGGTAATTATTGAACAAATTACCTATTGCAATTGAGTCATAAATACAGTAATATAGGAAAACTGAAAAACAACTAAAATTAAAACGAATATTTTATTTTCAATTATACAGAGTTATTGAAAAATGGATACAAAAAATGTTCACAAATGAAATGAATTTTATCAGGGTTCTTCATGAGAAATGGATAATTGATATGGGAATTATGATTCAACGAGATTGATTGGTACTTGGTAGTAACTCATTTTTTGAGGTGGTAAAGTGCCAAAAATTGTATTTCACCGTTTTCGAAGATGCCCGACAAAATGCAACAAGATATGCCTGCATAAAATGGGGCTGTTTGGTCTGGTTCTCATTCATCGAATAATTTAAAAGTATCCGAAGATCGAAAAAAGTATTCGGTATTCGGATACTTGCAAATTTGGCCACGGATACGAATACTGAATACAAAATTTGAAAAATATCCGAATACAGCTTTCGAATACATAAAAAGTGTCCGGATACTGTATCCGAATACAGAAGTATTCGGATACTACCCAACTCTGGTTTGCATTACATTTTAGTTTTTAAGTGTATTTTATTTCGGTTACCACATGATTTTTATTTATTTTTATCTAAATTGTTGCAATAAACTTGGGATCGATAACATTTTCGAATAGAGAATGAAGAGACTTTCCAAACGAAAGGTTTCGTAAACACCTACAGTAAACACCTAAATCCCCTCTATATTTTCAATGATAATTATATAACTACTTATCTTTGTGACTTTTCAAATCTTCATTCTTCAATCTTAGTGTTTTTTTTGTTTATTTTGTATCCCAGGTTCACGAGGAAGACCAGTCTTGACTGATCTGGCTCCTTTTAACCATACTATTACTTTGTTGTTACATTTCATACACATATGGTTAATAAAGGTTACCTTTTTTTATTTTCTAGACTAAGGTGTCTTCAACACCTTAGTCTACCGCGACTGCGCCTTACCTTAGTCTACCGCAACTGCGGTAGACTAAGGTGTTGAAGACACCATCCTAGCAAGCCATGATGAACCCCTCAGTTTCCGACTTCCGCCCACTCGACCTGAGAAAAGCGAAGGTCAGGCGCTTTGAAAAGCCAAGGTCTCCATTGTTATTGAAGACGACCCCATGCATTGGCTTATCCTTGTGTTTCCGCAGAAGTAAGGTGATCTCTGCGGCTTTTATCTGAGCTTTTTGCTGAACAGGTTTCAACTCGGTGTGGTCACCTCGTTCAGTGTCGAAAAATACACCGAGTTCATCTGCTGCTCGGGCAGCTGCCCTAAAGAGAAATGCTCCAATTGCTGCTCTCTCATGGTCACGGACCATGCAGAGAAGGGGATCCGAACTCCTGAGGACTTTACAGGCTGTATCCAGCACCATTCTGTCTACATGACACACTGTCTACATGACCACTCCCCACACCGTGGAGTAAGTGATCATTGGGTCCGAGAATCATGTGCCCTGAGCAAACGCAATGCGCCAAGAATGACAGCCTTCTGCATCTGTGCGGCTAAGATTTCTGCCCTAGTGCGGCAAGCCGGTATTATTTTGAGATTCGAGAGTAGGGAAGACATAATTTCCCAAAGGACTCCAATAATCAGAACTCACTATCCAGATCACTCTTGACAGAGTGATCTGGATAGAGTCTGCGGAGTTCGAAAAGAAAATCTCGATATTTTATCCTTTTTCCTCCTCTTTTCTGACGATATTCGTCTCACCAGGAGCTGAAAACTCCACGACAAATATCGTTTTGTTCTGGTGGTCGAGAAGGACTACATCAGGCTTATTTTTGCTGTTTTTTTATTATTATTACTATATACCACAAACCTATACTTCTCATTTAAAAAGTTGGGAGCTGAACCTGTCATTCGTAGGGAGTTGAAGGTAGGGGTGGCATTTTTACTTTGAAGAATGTCAAATTATAATTTACATTCAACGTGTTTCGAGATTTTTTTAAATATGTACGGTAACCGAAATAATGAATTTGTTTCATCTGACTTTCACACACTGTATAATATGTTGTTGGGAATACTATAAATAATCTATTTCGAGATTTTTCTGTCACCATTGTCTTATAAGACTCTGCTGATATTACTTACGTCAAAGTGATCCTCGCATATAAATAGTTTGGCATTTGCTGGAAGTACTTCATGATTCAATCTTGCCGCTTGAAGCCATCTTCTTCGTTTGCTTTCATCTGTTGGTACTCTGATAAATGTTTTTGAGCGTGTAGTTGATGACGTATTGCGGCAATTAGTTACCATGCAGACTCGGTGAACCATTTTGTCTTAAAACAGGAGATTGGCGAGAAGAACGCAAAAACACATACACTCAATGTACTAGAACAGAACAACAAAGCACATGTAGGCACCAAAGCTCCTTCGTTCTAAATTGACACTGTACTTCACGTGTGGTGTTGTTCAAATCGTTGATAAGGATAACACGAGATTCGTTGGAACTTGATTCGTATAGAAAATAGATCTACCGGATGGTCAACCAAATAGTTATCGAGAGGTGACCAATTTTTATTTCGAATGATATTACTAGTGAACCATATGAAATTACCTTGAGGTATTGGGTAAGTCTTATGAAAATTAGTGTAAATATTCGTTTTGAGGGCACCCGGCGATTTTGAAAAAATGTTTGAGTGTACTTGCGTATTTTGATGCGTAGATTACGAATTCGAAAGAAAAAAGCGGCGCTCTCCCTTATTAACAAAGTTACGGCCGTTCAAAGTTCAGAAAAGGGCAACTTTTCAGCCTTCTTTTTTATAAGATGAACTATTTAAAAACACAAGCATTTATTCACTAGGTCACCTTTACACATTATTTCTCCTTCCTTGACACTTTACACTTCAACAATCAACATTTTTCCAATAAAAATGTTAAAAAATGTACGGAGCTGCTTTTTGGTTATATATCTCGTAGACCTGTCCGAGATGCTGTCAAAATTAAATCAAAATGGCGCCTGTAGGGACACATGTTGTTGGTTCTAATGGAAAGAAAACTAGAAAAGTCCATAATCAACTTGTGTTTGTGAGTGATTGTGTTGCTGCTTGCTGAAACTCGTTGTTTGAGGCTGATTTTACATATCAATCGTCCTTCATAAAATCATGCCTACAACGTGTTGTAAATTGCGGAAGCCGTGGGGATCGTGATCGGGTGAACTTTTACAAAATACCTAGTGAATTCTTGCTTTTACCAAAGGAAAGAAGCAGTTGAGTTGCATCCAATTGAATTAGAAGCAACCAGAGCCATTGCACATGTCAAGATTCATGTAGAAAGAGTAATTGATTGCATTCGTCAAAAATATAGGATTCTATCAGATTATATGCCAATTTCTTTGCTTTTTTGTGGTGAAGATGATACGATCTTGGATACAATAGTGACTGTGTGTTGTGGATTGATTAATATCTTCCCACCAATAGTACCTTTGAGTTAGATTGAATTTATAATAAAAAACCTTATGAAATTTTTGGGAAAGAAAGTTTTTGGCTTTCTATTACTCCATCTTGATACAAAAAAAAATGAGGGAATCTTCCAAAGGAAGGAAGGAAGTAATCAATTTGAAAATAAGTAACTCTATACATGGATGTGTAGATCATGCAAAGAAGTAACTTTCAGACACAAACTGAAAGAAAGTCCTCATTTAAAGTAGAACTCATGTGAATGATATCTGATTTTTATTCCACAACGAATGTTTGAAATACAAACTGAATAGAGAAAAGTATCTTCAGTATAATTCAGTGTTCATATAGAAGTATTTGTTTCGAAAGAATTTTTTTCTTTCGTATAATTCAATGTTAATATGAAAGTAGCTGTTTCAGGAGGACTTTCTTTCAGTTTGTGTCTGAAAGTTACTTCTTTGCATGATCTACACATCCATGTATAGAGTTACAAATTGATTACTTCCTTCCTTTCTTTGGAAGATTCCCTCATCCTTTTTTTGTATCAAGATGGAGTAGTAGAAAGCCAAAAATTTTCTTTCCCAAAAATTAATCACTCCTAAAAATATAACCCCTTCAATTCTTATGAAATTGTTTTTGTAAATTGTATATACTTAGTCTAGATTTATATTTTTGTTCCAACTGTCGTGATATGTTTTATTTTATTGTATTATTGGAAAATCATATTTCAGATCATAGAGCTGAATTATAATAAATTTTTGATATATTCAATTGGTACGTAGGTCAGAAACTAGGTTTCGTTAGTATATAGAATATTTTTTAGTCCAAACACTTTCAAAGATACATTAATTCAATAAAACACAAACTAAGGTCATATTGTTTTGTTTATTCTCCCCGTCAGACGAGGAAGTCAGTTTCAATACACATTCATTGAACAAATGATCCACAATAATGGTTATTTTGAAAAAGTGATTTCTTACATGGTGGTTCATAACAATATGAAAACTTCAATTATGATTTTTCAGTTCAAAGAAATGTTTACATACATAGCATTCATTGAATGAAACTAAGCATTCAACAAATGATCTTGAGAAGTCAAAAATCAGTTAACAAGAAATAATTGGTTGATATATTGAATTGGTTGATATATTCCAGGCCATACAATACAGCAGCAACGTGACTGCAAACTTCAGAATGGCCTGCCTGGCAGGTACAATGAGCTGAAATTATTGCACCATCATTCTCGAATATAATCCAGACTTGCAGTGCAGTGTTCATCCTCTGTGAATGCTTGACCTGAAATCAAGATAGATATTGAGAAAAAATTATCAATAAATCAAGTTTGAAAAATATCTAAATACCTTGGCAATTATGACAATGTGCTCTCCGATTGACTTTACTTCACAATCATGTACAAATCCAGCTTTAAAATATTTGTAGCCAGTCAAACTTTTGTAGGCCTTCATCTGCTGACTTGTATAGAAGCTATGAGTTAGCACCAGATAATAACTCATATCGAAAGCAGTAACTGGTGGAAAACATTCTATAGAACTGTTCAATCTGAAGTGAAAGTAAAAGCATCCATGCACTGTATCACTGTGATTTTATCTTTGTAACGCACAGCAATGTCTTTGTTTTCACGTTCCAATGTTAGTGAATAATCACTTTTATTAAAAACAGCCATCATAATCATTTTCACAGCTTCCAAAGATAACAAAACACGAAAAAACAGTGAAGGACCTATGTCATTGTATTCATTGTGTGCCTACAGGCGGCCATACTGTTCGAGAATTGGTCACGTGTTCTGAACATCCTTGTATTTTACGTTTTTAAGGTTAATGGCATAGTTGATACGACTGAAGTAAGCATTCATTTTTAAATTAAGTTTTTTATAAGAAAAATGTTGATTGTTGGAGTGAAAAGTGTCAAGGAAGGAGGAATAAGGTATAAAGGTGACTTAGTGAATAAATGCTCGTGTTTTTAAATAGTTTATCTTGTGAAAAAGAAGGCTGAAAAGTTGCCCTTTTCTGAACTTTGAAGGGCCGTAACTTTGTAAATAAGAAAGAGCGCCGCTTTTTTCATTCGGATTCGTAATACGCATGAAAATACGTAAGTACACTCAAACATTTTTTCAAAATCGCCGGATGCCCTCAAAACGAATATTTACCAAAATTAGATTTGGATCTCAGTGATTATAACATAATTGAATTAACCTTCTAACGATAAAAACGGGTCAACAAAAATTACGAGCAAACAAAATCCCAGAACCGAAAGTCATATCAGCTCGCATAAACTACATCTTGGAAATGAATGAAAGTAAAGGAATACAATTAGGAAAAAACTGCAGTCTACTGCTGGCAGTTGAACGATACAGTCGATTGGCTCGTGAGAAATTCCACAAAAAGTATTCAAATAGTTTTTATACTCAGTCTTAGCGGAATCTTGAAGTGATAAATTCACCAGCTGTATACAGGGTGTTTCAAATTCGACCTTCACCATTGGGATCTCGGAAATTATGAGAGATACGACGATGGTTAAATGGAGGCTAAGTTGCGCATTTACCTGACTAATAATATACCGTTGAGAAAGAAAATTCCCAGTATATCCGGAGATATCCGGAAAAAACAGAAATTTCGGAAAATGGTTTCTGTTTCTCGGGCTTTATTTTTGTAGGGTTCGAAAATAAATTACACTTTCGCATTGCCACTTTTCCTCTGCACGAAAATAATGTTTTCAGATTTGCTATCCGACGTTTCGTCTTCCACCCACCATCATAAACTTTATTTTTTCCTATGGGCGCTATATTATATTCTTTCTGTTTTGAATGGAACCAGATTTTACCTTTTCAATGACGTATCATAAGTTATCTTTTTCGAAAAATTGGAGATATTGAAACAAAATAATTCTTATCATAATAGGCTTTGACTTTGATGTTTCTAAATTTGACTTTCAATTTATTACAGTCAATGACGTTTTGTGATTGTGTAAAAGTCATTGAATTTTTGGTGAAAAGTGGCATTCACGAATGAAGAAAAAAGAGATATGATACAAATTTATTACAAGCCAATAGAAACAGTGTTAGGACATTAATTTCGGAGAAAAATTGACGTGTAGATTTCCCTGGGTTCATGTTTACCTGCAAATTATTAATTTTTATTGAAAATGACACAATGTCCAACTTACCTCATACATACCTCATTTATTTTCTTTAGTTTCCTGGTCCATTCTGTCTTTGTATTTTTTCCTCGGCTTTTCAAATGAACTAAACTCGGTGAGATTTTGATCCAATAACTTGAACATAGTTCGAGGTGGTTATCGTCTTTCGACACATTTCCGATATTCTACCGTATTTGCTATCAATTTGTATCATATCTTTATTTTCTTCATTAATGAAAGCCATTTTTCGCCAAAAATTCAATGACTTGTACAAAAACAAAATGTCATTGAGTGTAACAATTCGAAAGTCAAATTCAAAAACATCAAAGTCAATGCCTATTATGATAAGAATTAATTTTTTTCAATATCTCCAATTTTCCGAAAAAGTATGATACCTTATCATCATTGAAAAGATAAAATTTGGTTCTATTCAAAACAGAAAGAATCCAATGTAGCGCCCATAAGAAAAAATAAAGTTGATGATGGTGGCCGGAAGACGAAACATCGGATAGCAAATCTGAAAAACACCATTATGTAGCAGAAAAGGAGTGGCAATGTGAAAGTGCAATTTATACTCGGAATTTCAAAACTTTCTCAACGGCATATTATTATTCAGGTGAATGGACAACTTTGCCTCAATTCCACACTCTTTCTATCTCTCCGAGATCCCAATGGTGGGGATCGATATTGAAACACCCTGTATATCTGGTAGGTACCAGTGAACCTAACCAAATTGTTGCCAAGCGTATATTTTAGCAAGACCGTAGTTGGAACTGATCAGGTGTCATTAGAACGAACCTCCGGAATCGTTTCAGATGACAGACATGTTCAACGAAAGGGATATTTCTACCAATCAAAAATCAACAACCAAGCCGAAATTCCAGAAATACTTCCTATATCAAATTCAGGCGTAGTAAACCAATTAAAATTTTCTTCAAAAGAAAAAGCCATTTTATTTCCGGCCTCATGAGAAGTCAGACTGCAGAAGTATATAATTGCTCTCGGCGAAAAAGTACAACGTGAAAACATAATATTTTCGTCTTTTATCTCAAATAACAGAATATGTATTTACCTCACCAGTAAAACACATGTTGATAAATGTTTATGCGAACATGGGCACATAACAATAAATGAAGACTAGTTTTCATATCAAATCGTCTACTCTTATCCATTGTCTGCCCCATCATTCCCCACAATGTCGTAGAAAGAAAACTTGAAGAAATTGGTATGAATATACTTTGCCCCATTACCTTCCTAAGAGTTGGAACTCCTAATCCCGAGTACAGACATGTAAGTACTCATTTTCCGAAGACAGATATATTTCAATCCTTCCGCCTTCTTGAGCATGAAAATACGTCATACCATATTTTTCTATCCGATGACGCCCTCAATTGTTTCAAATGCAGAAAACACGAACATATTGCAACCACTTGTCCCGAAGTCAATCCTCAGCAAGTGGAGACTCAGACAATAACAGAAGACAGCAACATCGCTCAAGAACAAATAACAATACCTACAGAAGACATTCCAGAAAATTCTGATAAAAGCAATCCACCAACCGCTCCTGAAAGCTTATCGGAAATAATTATTCCATCAACTGCTCAGAAACGAAGCATGTCCACTACACCAAGTCCTTCCGTTGAGGATGAAATAAAAACCGACTGCATTAGGTCTCACAAACCAAAGATATTAAGTCAGGAAAATACAATGGCAATGGAATCTCACATCATGCCAATCAAAGCAACAATTGAAAATAACAACCCCCATTCATTCTGAATTTTGACCAATTATTTTATCAGACTTTCTGGAGAACTCGCTTGGCGCGTCTGACATCCTAAGTGTTGCAAGAAATTATACTGAAAATATCCATAGTCTGCTTGGTATGCTATTGAAGATATATCCTTCAATCACGGACTGTAGAATCATATTATCATTACTGATTGATCTCTCAAAATTATCTCAAGTTTACAAATTATCCTACATTGATATTGCAAGGAAATATCTCACTCTCCAATATTTACTAAAAAAGGAAGCTCGACGTATGTGTGAAAATCCACCTGAATAGCGAAGGGAATTATGTTTTAAAATATGCCAAACGTATCCATGTATTCAATTCAATTTAATGTATACTGATGCGGTTGATGCGGAGTGAAATCGGAATAAAAAAAAATTATAAAACTATTTATTTTTGGTTAGGTTAGGTTACGTTAGGTTAGGTTAGGTTACGTTAGGTTAGGTTAGGTAAGCCATTATTTCAAATATCACCAAGTCTATGGTTGCAAGTCGATAGGTTACGTTAGGTTAGGTTAGGTAAGCCATTATTTCAAATATCACCAAGTCTATAGTTGCACCAATAACTAGGCGAAAAAGTTATTTAGGTAAACTACGAACAAAATAGACCCCAATACAGTTTCTTGGGGTACCCCATACATTATTTTTCACTCTTCGCTTATGCATTTTTCAACTATCATTCTCTCCAAGAAAACTTGTGAGGAGCATTTGCGGTGAACCTCTAACTCCTGTAGGTATCCATAAACTGGGATATTCTTTTTATTTTTCAAAATACTTTGGTCTAGTTGAAGATAAGAGCTATAGGTCTATAGTTGTTCATCTCACATTTATCGCCATTTTTATTAATTGCTGCAACTATACATAGTCTTAAAATACATGAGGAGATGCGTTATTATAAGGCCGATATTGAATACTGAAGGTTCACTTATATATTCTATAATCAACTGCAACTTTTTTAATATCAAACCATCATAAAGTGAAGCTTTTTTTTAAGCGTAGAAATTATTCACCAATGAAGATAATTATATAATTATCACAATGAATTTCATTTAAAACACATTTTGTTATAGGTTATATCCATCAGTTACTGGTACGGACCAGTAACAGATGAAGCTACCCTGTATAAAAACGCTTTTAAAATAAAATTTGTTTCAAAAATTATATACCTAATTATTACTACACGGTATACCGCTACACGGTAGCTGTCGATCGTTCATATATTTTTTAAGGAGAAAACATAAGCACAGGAAAATCTATAAGGCGCTCTTAGAGCGGTGCCTATGCTAAAATAGCGACTTACATTGGATTTGAAATGCCGAAGATCAAATCCATTTGGATAAATATTCTCAGCAAGTTTATTCCACATTAACGCAGATCTCCAGATGGAAGAGTTTTTAAACAATTTAGTCTGAGGTGTACTGAGTTTAACCTCAAAACGATGAGCAGCTACAGTGCCAAGTCACGTGGACACTTTCCGTGAAAGTATCTATGGAAGAGATACAATGTTCTAGACTTCTAGACTATCAAGGTTGTAAGTGATGTTCGCGTCTCCAATCAGGCGGATGGCTCTTTTCTGGATGGAATCCAGTAGCTTCAGGGTATGCTTAGAGGTGGAACTCCATACATGAGAGTAATACTCCAAAGAAGAAGAAGCAGGCTTTGCAATTTCAGCGATATGATTGTGTCAAGACATATTGATGTCCATTTTAATCTCCAACAAACATTATTATATCCGGTTCGGAGATATTTATCTTTTTGAAGAAAACGTTGCCTGGATTTTTGTGGCATTGAATTCGACCTGGTTGGTTTCACTCCAATTCGAAATAACTTCTAGATCCTTATTGATATATGCACCTTCCTGCTGCCGGTGAAGATGTGCATCCGCAGCCGATGTCCTGGAATCCAAATGGAATGACGAGTCAAGTGTGCTGTCGTCTTGGTTTTTTCCAATAAGTCGTTGATGTACAATAAAAAGCACTAAAGAGAGTTTTGGAGACAATATGGATTTCTGGGGAACACCAGCGTTGATGGTAAAAGTATTCGAGAGATCCATCGACGGCCACTAGGAAAGGTTCTTTCAGGAAGTTGGAGAGCCATATACAAAAATGTCCTGATAAGCCATAGCATCAAAGTTTGACGAGCAAATCCTCATGCCACACAAGATCAAAGACCTTAGAAATATCAAGCGCAACAGCTCTTGACTGTCTGTGTTTCTCGATTGCGTTATTCCAAATATAGGTAACAAACGATAGAAGGTCGCCGGTTGATCGTGGGGTACTCACTTTCCGAGCATTTTGACTTTTCCAATACGTTTCAAACCATCGCCAAAACCGTATAGGTGCTGACGCTCAGTTCTTCCGTCATCCCAGGCACCGTTTGCGATGGATCAGTCTTCACCGGAGTCCTCAAATCCTTGTCCTTGATTACTTTAGGTCGACCACTTTGAAGCTAGTCTTCGAAACTAAAATATCTGGAACGGAATTTCGCAAACCAACGTTTAAAATCTGTTTAAAATATGTTTTTCTGTTAATCAGCTGTCGCCCCCATACGAACGACAACTCTCAGAAGTTGAGAAACTTGTGCGAGCTAAGGACTAACGAGGTCCTACTTTTTAACGTGAGATCCTAACACGTCGAACAGTGCGTTCATTAATTTCATTATTGCCAAATACCTGATTGATTTTTCACGATATTTCGACAGCAGAGTCTCTAGTCATATACATCAGTATATTCCATATTTATTGAGATATGGAGCTAAAAAAAATGAAAGACATTGAAACGGACAAAACTTTTGAAATAGCCTAATATATTTTGTTCAGTTTTATTGGAACGAAAATATATATTTTTTGCCGTGAAAAATAATGAATTCCTTATAATGATTATTTCATTGTATCTTCTCAAATCTAAAAACTCGTAAGCCAAAAACATGTATTCCAGCAAAAAAACACATTTCCAAAATCACTAATGAATACAAAACAACCAAGGTCGCAGATCGAATTTCTTATGAACTTTATTTGAAACCTGAAAGCAGAAGTTCAAAAAAAGATTGTGTTCCATGTCTTGCTCACGCACAAAAACTAATGGGGAAAAGTACATCATTTATACCCGGCCATAATATATTAGATTTATGCATATATAAAAATCATATACAGAGTGTTTCTTGAGTTTATTCAACTATTTATTATTTTGCGTGAGCTGCAAAATAAGTAGAACCGAAGCTTCTCCATTTCATTCATAAGTAGATGAATAAAGTAAATTGTTTCAATTGCAATATAACTCGTCAAAAAAAGTTTGTGTGCCAAAAATCACCAATATAAAACAGTAACAGATATCAAAATGGATTCCATGTTTGCAAAACTGTTCAAAATTTTTTCTATTCGTTAGATTGATGCAAAGCCTTGCTTGGCGTATTCACAGATAACAGCACAAACATTTTCAATGTTGAAGTGAAGTTCTTCCACGGTAATTACACCTTCATCATGATACATCAACTGTTTCATATAGCCCCACAGAAAAAAAATTGCCAGGCATTAAATCGATGATGGGTGCAGGTTGAAAAATGGATATGTTGTGTCCTATTGATTCATTCGGAAAATTATCATTTAAGTAATCACGAACAACTCTTTTCAACTGTGTTGAAGCTCCATTATGTAGCAACCACATAGTCTGTCTCACATTCAGAGTATAATAACTTTTTTAATAATTAGTGCAGATTGAAAGAAAATCTAAATAAATTTCAACTGTCAGGCAAGGTGGAAAAAGTGGGGTCTAATAAGCATTGCTATTACTACGCTAGCTCATTCGAGGAAAATCTATATTAAAAACGATTTATTTTCCCAAAATACGGATTTTCTACTGTTCAATCATGATTATTGTAGCAACTGTATACTTCAGTTCGTGAAAATGTAATCTGGACTGTACACAAATCAATTTTGTACAATCTTAATTTCTCTATGAAAGCTATTTTTCGGGTTTATTGGTCGTGATCTACAAGTTTTATACCTGACGATTCGTCTATTATTGCGGTAGATATTATCACGGGCGAAGAAGCAACGGTAAAAGTGCTCGGGTTGTTTCTATTGGTTGGACTTTGTTTCTATTGGTTGGATCAAATTGCCGTATTAGTGTTCAATTGAGGACAAGAACCCGGATTTTAATTTTGTTGATTTTTCTTTTCTATTGAAATATTATCTATGTTTTTGCTGCCCAATGCGATACCATCCGTTTGCTCGTAAGAAACACCATATTACTGAAAATACGTTGATGATAACAAGTAAGTCGAATATAGGTCCTAGAGCATGAGGCTGTGAAACCGTTTTGTTGGCTGTGTCACTTTAAGGCTATACCACGTTCGTGATATCCACAATGCCGAAAATTACTTTTCGACGCCGTTTAATTAGCATGTCTTACAAGGAAAGGGTTTTTCCTTCTTGTTGGAAGATTGCTCGCGTTCAGCTTACTTCCAAAAAGGGCAAGAAAAATCTTTCAAATAACTGTTGACCAGTCGCTTTGTTAACAGTGATCCTGAGCGATCATCAATATGGTTTTTGGAAACAAATATCAACAGGCGACCTTTTGTCGTATGTCACCCATATTTGGAATAACGCAATCGAAAAACATGGAGAGTTAAGAGCTGTTGCGCTTGATATTTCTAAGGCACTAGTACAGTCATTTTAGGGGGTTTGCCTAGGAAAGTGGACATACCCAGCTGTAAATTTGTAATAACATTGTATTTTGGCATCATAAAAGTATTCTAAAAATTCCCATATGATTCGACGGCCGCAACTTCAAAAATTAGGGGTCAAAAGTAAAAAAAACGACTTTTTGCACGTTTTTTGCCAATATCTCGTTTCCAATGGGTTTTATGCTAATTGTATTTATTATCAATATTGTAGAGAATCAAATTGTCTACAACTTTTGTTTCGAATATTTTTTCATTTGTTGAATCGTTTTTGAGATATAGGGCAATGCGGGCGCATTTTAAATATTGAGTTAAATATCTGGTTGTCCCGATCGAAATCAGCTCATTTAAGGTTTATAAATTATTACTTAATAAATAATTATGGATAATTTTCATTTTTCATCAACAAAGACATCATGTTTAAATATTTTTTTCATTAATTATTTATTTTCAATTAAGTATCAATTTATTTAATAACACTTACCTGCCCGTGTGGTTATAAATTTTTAGAGGGAAAAGATGTTCTTATAACATTATACTTAAAATCTAATATATAGTAAGTATTCTTCAATAAATAAAAATAAATAGGAAGGAAATAAAAAAATTAAAAAAACACATAAAATAATTAAAAGAAAAATGAGTTTCAATTTCAGTTTTCTTCTTCTTCATCGTCGTCGTCTTCTCGCAGCTGTAAAAATTCAAGAGCGTTATCATCTTAATTGTCATTCGTTTCCAATTCTTCCATGATTTCTGGATCAAAAGACATATCTTCGTTAACATCGGTCTCATATGGTACAGCATTGAGACAAGCTCGTCCATTACACTGGCCACAAGCTAAAGAGCATTGCAACACCGCTTTCCTGCATCCACATCTAGGACCACAACCACTTTTGCAGTTACAGAATACCACCTGGAGCAGGTGGTAAAATGGTCATGATAGGTTCTAGCAATCCGTTACGCATTGTCCAACCCCATTCCTGGGGTTCCAAATCATATCCTAACCAAGTTTGAACTTGGTAATAAACTCGATTGAAATTTTGGTGAGCTGCTCCAATTGTTGGTGGGATATTTGATAGCTGCACAGGTTTATTGAGCTTTGTTAGCTTGACATATTGTACATAACGAAGATGATCGATAGTATCTACAGACTTTGGAGCATTATAAACAGCTAATAAAGTTTGCAATCCACTATCAAATAATCTTTGAACCGGGCAGTTTTCTTCTTTAAATGCTGCGGCAAGTTCATCCAAATTAGATAGTTTCTCGAATGTTCTTAAAAACATTTACAATCAAAATGTAATCAAAGTATATCCCTTAATGACTTACAGGAATACATGAAATACAGGAATAAATTGCATTATTGAATTCATAGGTCGGTTCATTAATGAAAAAAATATTCGAATATAATTTATTTGTTAATAAAAAATGAAAGTTAATTATAATTATTCATCAAGTAATAATTTATAAACTTCAAATGAGCTGATTTCGATCGAGACAACCAGTTAATTTCAAATAATATTTAATCTGTGCCCGCGCTGCCCTCTATCTCAAAAACGATTCAACATATGAAAAAATGTTTGAAACAAAAGTTGTAGACAATTTAATTCTCTACAATATTGCATAAAACCTATTAAAAACGAGATATTGGCAAAAAACCTGCAAAAAGTCGGTTTTTTAAACTTTTGACCCCCAATTTTTGAAGTTGCGGCCGTCGAATGATATGTGAATTTTGAGAATACTTTTATGATGCCAAAATACAAAGTTCATATATATTTACAGCCGGTTATGTCAACTTTCCGAAATACAGGCCTAAATCGACCTAAAATGACTGGACAAACGAGGCGTGTGTGGCATGACGGTTTGCTGGACAAACTTCATTGCTATGGCTTGTCGTATCGATACTTTAACCATCAATGCCCTGGGATCCATATTGTCTCCAACCCTCTTTTCATTGTATATCAGCAACTCATTGGAAAAAATAAAAAATCCGAAATATTTCTTTGCTGACGACAAAACACTTGTACCGTCATTCCATCTGGATTCCAGGACATTGGCTGCGGATGCACATTTTCACCGAAAGCAGGAAGTTGCATGTCTAAATGAGTATCTAGAGGTGGTTTCGAATTGGGGTGGAAGAAATCAAGTTCAATTCAATGCCACAATAACCGAGGCATCGGTTTTCTCCGAAAAGATGATAGTCTCCGAACCGGATGTAATAATGTCAAAACAGACAATTTCGCTTTCTGATTCGATTAGTTTGTTGGGGTTAAGCTGGACACCAATATGTCTTGGCATAATCATGAAGCTGGAATTGCAAAGGATGCTTCTCAGAAGCTTGGAACACTGTTCCGAGCCAGAAAACTGTATACACCTCAGCAACTTTTGATTCTCAGATCAGAGCCTCTTTGGGGTATTGTTCTCATGTATGTTCAAGAACTCTTTCATTTGGAGAACTGCGTTTATGTGGAAGAACGTTTTTCCAAATGGATTTTATCTTCAGCGATTCAAATCCAATGTGAATCGCTTCTTACGCACAGGCACCGCTCTTGGAGCGAGGGTCATGGATAGTGACGAATATTATGGGTTTATGGTTACGAATCGAAACCAAAATCCAATCAACCTAATGAAAGAGCTCAGGAAAGTCAAGCCCGAAAAAACACGCCAAGTTCGATCAAATAAATGTCAAGTTTTGCCCAGTATTTTCGTCGATTGCCGTGACATAGTTCATCAGGAGTTCTTGTCACATGATCGTATGGTCAATGAGGAATAGTATCTTGAAGTCATACGTCGCTTCCGAGAAGCAAAGCTCAGAAATCGTCCGGTATTGTGGAACAACAATTCATGCCTTTTGCATTACGATAATGCACCTGCTCACAACACTGTAATCATAACTCAGCCACCGTATTCACCAGATTTGGTGCCTTTCGACTTTTTCGAATGGCTGAGAAAGCTCAAGGGCATACCAAAAAGTGCATATCAGAACTACTTCGAGGATTGGAAAAATCGCCGGCACAAGTGTATTATATCTGAGGGAAAATAGTTTGAAGGGGATGAAATAGAAATTGAGAAAACTGAAATTTTGTCTTATTTTTTAAACAGACTGTGTAAAACATAGGATCACATCTGATGCTGCATTTTATTGGCATTCTCCGAATGTTAATATTATTCAGTTTGTTTTCATAAACGTGGGCTATTTTTTCTCTCACAGTAATAAGAGAAATAAGTTTCAGGCCCTTTGAAGGGCTAATTTCAAGTGGTGTAACCACTCGTAATTAAAAACAATAATTCACATAGTCTATCTAGATGAGCGATATCAGTAATAAATGAAACTAAGTTTTTACACGGCAGTGGACATGAAACAAATTGAAACTGATTCATAAAAAAATAATATTATGACGCAACTATTATAAAGGTGATTTCTGGTTTGTCAAATTCTTTCGTTCTACAGTCTCAACTTTTAAAACACCCTATAAATAATGACTTCGCGGGTGAAAGTGGTGTTTTAATCCAAACATATATATTTTTTATAATACAACAAAAATTGAAAATGTATTTTTTTTTTCAGTTCTAATATGTGTGTAGCTCAGGATATGATCTGCGATGGACACAAAGACTGCCCTAATGGCGAAGATGAGCTGATTTGCTACAACTTATTTTCAGAAGGTGAAAAAACGTAAGTAGTATTAGTGTTACCCAGTTTATACATATATGCATATTTTCATAATATAAATCAAAAATGAAAATTAGGTCATAAGAAAATTTACTGGTAATTCTTCAAAAAATATTTTCCAGATTCTATTTCCATGAATTGATTATTGACTACATATTGAAATGAAATTCTTCGTGTACGGAGACAGCCTAATAGTGAAAGTAATTGATCATATGCCATTTGCTCTTTCCAAATGACTGAGTGTGTTCAATTTATTGAAGTTTTGTGTGAATTGATTGAGATATGGACGATGTTATGCGTGAGGAGTCGTGGCGATGGTTCAATAATGGTGATCTATTCAAATACAGCTGGCCATTCGTTAGAATGTTTGAAGTTTTGTGTTCAATAATTTCCATTACATCCAAATAATTTTGCTTTTAACCTTCATTTTCTATGTTTCAAAATTTCGAAATATTTGTTAATGATATGATTTTCTTCTGAACTATTATTTGAATATGTTGAACTTGTTTTCTTATTTACATAGCTCACATGATGTGCCTGGATACGATTCCTGAATGTTCTGCCAGTTTGACCAATATCTGTTTAAATTTGTTCAAAATCTATTTTCCGTTAATCAGCTGTCACCCACATACGAACGACAACTCTCAGAAGTTGAGAAACTTGTGCGAGCTTAGGACTAACGAGGTCTTACCTTTTAACATGTGATTCCTGACACGGTAATATATACCTTACGACAGGTTCCACACTTCAGTTCTTTTCATACTATTTTCTACTAACTTTCGCAACGTATTATCTGTTCTATATGCAATTTTAATACTAGGTTAATCAAAAATGAAGCTACTTTCTCTGTTGTTTGTCCAAAATATATTGAATCTTTATAATAACTTATCAATAGAAAAAACGTTTCGAATCGCTTTCGCTTAGACTTTTTTGGAAAGTATTTTGTCAGGTAATTCAGCTTTGAATCCGTTTTTTACTGCAATTTGCTTGACGATATTGAGTACTTTATTGAAATTATCTATTGAAAAAGGAACATTGACTGATCTAAAAAGCATGCTATTGTGAGATCCTACTTTGTGTTGATATGGATTGGTAGAATCATAATGTTTAATAATATCTGTATCTGTAGAGTAGACACTTAGGCCACATGTTACCCATTGTACATCCTTCCGAAGAGTTATCCTCCTAGGTCATCGTCCATCCTGTCCTTTCCAGGTGGAACAGGTGGACAGGTCACTAGGAGATATCTCCTTTATATCGGCAGGTGTAGGCCAGGACTGGCCGAACACACACTCTCTTATTGACGATAACTCCGGACACTGGCATAGGACATTCTTGACAATTTCTTCTTCCTGTTCACACATCCTGCATAGAGGTGTATCCACTAGCCCCATATTATGGAAGTGTTTCCTTAGTTGACAGTGGCCAGTTAGAAATCCTAAGCGTAAGATTTTTCCTCGCCATCGCCAGATATTTTTTTCGGCGCCAGCTTTCCAGAGTCGCCTAGGGTGATCCTGACAAGATTGCATCCTTTGATTCTGTCCCATCTCTTTAGGGATTGAGCATGGGTGTGACGTTTGGATAGTTCCGCAATTGTCATAAGGCCGTAGGCGTCAGTGGGTTCTAGTAATATTCGTAAGGGAAGGTTTGTGATAAATTGAAAATTCATTTTTGTTGTTCATTCTGCTAATCGTTAAGTCCAAACTGATGTGATCCTTTGATAGAGAAAAATGTAGGCAAATATGCCGATTTTATATCGAAATATAAATTTAAAAAATAGTTATGACGTTCTGACTTTTTGAGTGAAAAGTAATCTCAATAAATATTTGAAACAAGAATTAATATGAATATATCCATCGAGCATGAATTGAGTCTACCTTCGACAATACCCACTGTAATGCTGCTTGCCTATATCGAGGCTTGAATTAATCATAGCTCGGAGACTGAAAAGAAAGTTTATCTGGTGATTATTATATCGACGAGGAAGGAGTTTTGACGATCATGAAATAATTGCATTAAGTCAAATAAATGAGTTATTAGGAATATGGGATTCGCTTTTCCTCCTACAAAATGTTCATGTCAGAAGTAATTGGTATATATCGTGTTCTTTTCAGTTATTAATGTATTTTCAGATTCTAATTTGTTTGCAATAAAAACCCATTTTTCATTATTTATCGTTTCATATAATACAGTACTAATTCATATGCATAATTTTGAATCGATAATCCTATGATTACAACTTTTATATGCCATTACATTTTTTCATTCATTTAGAAACAATTAATTGTTTTCAAATTTCTAAGGAGAGTTTTTGAATGTTTTCTCATAAGGACAAAACACAAGCACTACAGAAAAATCCTAAAGGTGCTCTAAGAGTGGTGCCTGTGCAAAAAGTAGCGATTCACGTTAGATTTAAATCGCTGGAGATTAAATACATTTGGAAAAACGTTATCAGGAAGTTCATTCCACGTAAACGCATTTTTCCAAATGGAATAATTCTTAAACACTTTCCGTGAAAGTTTCTATAAAAGAGAAACAAATCCCCAACCTTTCTTCAATGTCCAAAACTATCAAAGTTGTAAGTTATGTTCGTGTCTTCAATCAGGCAGATAGCTCTTTTCTGGATAGAATCCATCAGCTTTAAGGTATGCTTAGGGTATGTCCACATACATGTGAACAATACTTCAAAGAAGGTCTGATCTGAGCTTTATAAAGCATCAAAAGTTGCTGAGTTGTATACAGTTTTCTGGTTAGGAACAGTGTTTCAAGCTTTTGAAAAGCCGCCTTTGCAATTCCAGCGATATTATTGTGACAAGACATATTGATGTCTATCTTAATCCCCAACAAACTTATCGAATCAGAAAGCGGAATTGTCTGTCCTGACATTATTACATCCGGTTCGGAGACATTTGGCATTCATTTTCAATAGGTGTATGGATACAGGTTTCTGGCCAACAGCACTAAAAAAACAATAGTTATTCCTTTATTCAAGAACGGCGATGAGACAGTGGTTACAAATTACAGACCCATTTCCCTTACTACACACCTGAACAAAGTTTTTGAAAAAATCCTTAAAAAAAGGTTAACATCGTACGTCTCGAAATATAACATAATATCTAATTGTCAGTTTGGGTTTCGCGAAAAAGTATCCACTCAGGACGCAATCATAGCTCTCATCACAGATATATCATCAGCTCTTAATGAAAATAAACCATGCCTATGCGTATTCATCGACTTGTCGAAGGCATTCAACACAGTTGACTATGACCTTCTATTGAAATCCTTGGAGGATATTGGTATAAGAGGCAAAACTTTGAATTTGTTCAGAAGTTACCTCACTGATAGATTCCAGTGTGTGAGAATTGATGACGTGTTGAGTGACACGCGAAAAACTGTTATTGGGGTTCCCCAAGGCACGGTTTTAGGACCAATCCTTTTCAACATATATGTGAATGGACTGTACTCTATCGAAAGCAAAGGTAAAATATTAGGTTTTGCAGACGATACGGCTATTTTCTACAAGGCGAATGGCTGGGAGGAACTGAAAAGTATTGTTGAAACTGATCTCGGATCAATAAAAAATTGGCTTGAACATCGATTGTTGACAGTAAATTTCGATAAAACGCATTATCTACCCTTCAGTTGCAACAATTTCAGTAATCCTTCTTTTTCACAATTGAAGATTGGACAACATGTAATACTTCCCGAATCAAAAGTGAAATATCTAGGTGTGATAATTGATTCACATCTCAAGTGGAAGGCACACATTCAATATATCTGTAATAAGTTACGTTGTATACTATACAAATTCAAATATTTGTTGAAAATACTGACATACTCTGATCTCAAAATTCTATATCACGCACTCGTGGCGAGTCATCTGAGCTATGGAATCGCTTGCTGGGGTGGAACATTCCATATACACCTTCGTCCACTTGAGGTGCTCCAAAACAGGTTCCTGAAATTGATACTATCAAAACCAACCACATTATTCAACAGAATCATTGTATTCCGAAGGTAAAGTTTTCGATATCCGCCAACTGTTTTACTATAATATTGTCATAGCTTATTACAAGAACAGATGTTTCACTCTTCCGACTCACTTATACAACACCCGTAAAAAAAATATCCACGTTATTCCTCAAGCGCAAAAATCAATTTTCCATTATTACAATTACCTTGCTCCTAAGCTGTTCAATACTATTTCCGACGAAATGCGCAGTATCACAATTATTCATTTGTTCAAGAAAAAATTAAGATTATTCATATTATCTCAACCAAGAAATTTTTTTGCTGAACTTGTTGACAAAAAAAATATTTGAAATTTGTGTGTTATGTTTGTTATATACCTAAACCCATATGATGCATATGTTTGCATGTACATCATTAACATCAATTCATTTAAGTATAAAGCAGTTTTATAATATAATGTATAATGCGCGTTATTATTTTTTGAATTTTTTTACAACAGTACCTATTATGAAATGAAAAATATCACCCTTCTGATCGTTCACCTTCTAGGTTTACAATTTGGTCATTTTATAGCCTTAACATTATTTTAAAAAAAGTGTCTGTATGTATGTTAAGTTTTCTTTTTTAGGCAAAACAAGTGCTTCTGCACTTATTGCCATTTTACTTTATTCAACATAGCTATTATTTGTTTGTATGATTATAATTATTCTTTTTTATGAATAAAGTCATTATTATTATTATTATTATTATTTATCTTTCTGGAGAAAACCGATGCCTGTGTTTTCGTAGCATTGAATTGAACTTGGTTACTTTCACTCTAATTCGAAATCACCTCTAGATCCTCATTAAGTTATGCAACCTCCAGCTGCCGGTGAAGATGTGCATCCACAGCCCATTGACATGTTCCATTATAATGGGTACTCAATATACTCCAAAGTGAAATTTGTGAATTATTCCCTTTTTAGACAGAAACGTTTCAAATTCAATTATGTTTCAATAACATCCTCCGCATTTTGAAATGATGATTCTCTACTTTTTTCGAAGAACAGAGAAAACTATCTTGAAAACTACCTTGTCATCTTGTGGTCGATTTTTACAGAACAAACATTTCCACTGTCACTGTCAAAGAGTAAAACTTTTGATGTGAGCATATTGTGGAACAATATACAGTCCAAACAGTGGACTGCAAAGGGGAACCAGCTCCAAAAAGAGCAAAAACTTTTTTCCGGTTGGGATAGTGATGGCGACTGTTTTTGGGATAGTCATGGAGTTATTCAAATCGATTGTTTTCAAAAAGAAAAACCCATTACAGGAGCATACTACGAATCATTAGTTGACAAGCTGGCGGCAGAACTTGCGATAAAACGGCCACACAAAAAATCCTGTTTCACCAAGACAACGCACCGTCTCACATCTCAGCGGTTGCCATGACGAAAATCCACGAATTACGGTTTGAACTGCTTGACCATCCACCAAACTCACCAGATCTAGCCTCAAACGATTTCTTTTTGTTCTCTCATCTAAAAATTGCGCTGGAAGAACAGATATTTTCATCAAATGAAGAGACAATCACCTTTGTGAACAAATATTTTGCAGAGAAAACCGCCGAATGCTATCTGGACGGGTGACAGAGATGGGAGCATCGCTAGAAGAAGTGCTTCAAGTAAAAAGTAGATTATGTTGAAAAATGAAATGAATTGAAAAAATGTCTTATATATTTGTTATGTCGGTAACTTTCCAGACCACCCCTATTAGTAGGTTGTCAGAATTCTCCAGTCTCTTCCAAGATATAACAATCTGTAGATATCATTTCTTGAAAAAGGAAATTCAACTAGTCATTAACACTATATTTCTCAACTTCAAAATTATTTTTCTCTGTCCAGAGATATGATAGGTTCATAAGAATTTTTTTTTCAAATACATTTTCGTATATGTTTTCAGGACTAATGCAGGAGAGGTCATGACTCGTACTGGCGGCATTTGGCACCCCGGTTGCTTCAACTCGCACTACACTGTGGCAGAACTGGAGGAAATCTGCGATAAGTTAGGCTTTCCTGACAGCAATGCTAATCAATTGATACCGCCTAGAAATATCGGCAATATTACGGCCCTACGTCCTGTAATCGATCACTTCAGCATGGTATGGATTTACAGAAACCCACAGTACAAATTCAAGTTGGGGATGAGAACAGGAAACGAGCCATACGTTAGTTTCGTGGAAGATGGGAATTGTTTTAGGTTGTTTTTAGCTTGTATGTGATCTGAATAATGAAATTAGTGTTGATTCAGTTTGTTGCTTATTTTGTTTGTTTTTCAAATGTGTATTACAAAAAATGTATTCCTATTAACTGAAAATCGGTATTGAAAATTCAATCAAAAATTTCACAATTATAAACGATATAAGTTACCAGAAAAAAAATTCGTTCGGGCTTTTCATTAATCTGTTTGTTCATATTTATCATAATGAAAACTAAGACCGTTATTTCTCGTAGAAAATTCTACACAATCTGTCAAATTGAAGGCTGACATATTGAATAAAACCCTCTTTTTTTAGTATATATAATATAATAATAAAATAAAAATCGGTTTAAAATCTGTTTAAAATATGTTTTTCCAGTAACCAGCTGTCGCACCCCTACGAACGACAACCCTCAGAAGTCGAAACTTGTGCGAGCTAAGGATTAACGAGGTCTTACCTTTTAACGTGTGATTCATAACATAATAATATAATACTTCGAATATAATTATCGAATTTTAAATGTTTGCATATCAAAAATCATTCATGCAACTTTATAATGATTACACACCTAACTGAATCTCTTCAATAAAAACGAAAGGTTATGGAAAAACGTCAAAGAAAGGAACTGAAATGATAGATTTAAAAAAATAAGTATATTATCCTCATAAGTTTCTTTCATTTATGAAATTAAAAAAAAATTATCTAAAGCAACTTTTTTTGTAAAGTAATCGACTAAATGGGCACGAATGCATGAAAAATATTCTAGTACAGCCCCGAACAAACATAATGATATTGATGATTACAATCCAAATTTTACTGACCCCAAATTTTTGGGATATGAATGCAACCACGAGAAAAGAACTATAAATGAAATGAGTCACATTAAAAAACACCAAACGAGATGAACAATAGAATAGATATTAGTAACCTAAGCCAAATCTACCACACTGTTCTTCAACTCAAAAAATTAATCAAAAAGGTTCACCTTACTTCAAAATTAAACCATCCCACTCACCCCTAGACATAGAAAATAAACATCCCAAGAAAAGAAAAAACAACTGGGAAACGAATCAATTTTCTATTCGATAAACTGCAGAACCAAGGCATTTCACTGAATCCAGAAGCAGTGTTTGTTTCAATCGAAATTATCATTCTAATCATAATGAGAAAAGTATCAAAATACAGATATAAATCAGAAACTATCGTCGTTGATGAGGTATGTAACCCATATATATAGAAAATCTCATCCTTAAATATTGTTTTCCTTTTTATACAATTCTACAAAATATAACCACTTTGTTCATTGAATAAAAATACTGAAGATGCCTCTGACCATTGGCGAAACGTCTAATTGAAGATTTTTATTATTATTTTTATTTCAACATGAGCCCAACATCCCAAGAAAATCAACAAAAAAATTAATAATCACAAGAACTTAAGAACTCTAATAAATACTAAATTACAAACACATGACTTCCTTACTCGAAATGTACAATGAATATTCAAGAGGGCTTATGGAAATAGAAGTATTCTTCAGTGAATAATTGTCTCAACTGCTTCATTAAAAACTTACGGAAAACTTTGCAATAAAGTTATTATCTTTTGATATCCATTCACGGCTACTTGCAGGGAATGTTCTTTCAGGGAGCAGGAGAGCCGTACACAAAAATAATTCGACAACCCACATCATCGAAGTTTGGCCAGCAAACCTTCATGCCACACACGGTCAAAAGCCTTGTAAATATCAAGCGCAACAGCTCTTGACTCTCCACGTTTCTCGATTGCGTTATTCCAAATATGGGTGACATACGATGGAAGGTCGCCTGTTGATCCTTTTTTCTGAAAACCATACTGATGATCGCTCAAGATGTGTCGGTTTTCGGCTTTCTCCATGATTTTTGATTTCACTAATAGCAAACTGACTGGTCTATAGTTATTTGTAATATTTCTTTTGCCCTTTTAGGGAATTGGGCTACACGCAAGCAATCTTTCAACAAAAAGGAAAAAATCCTTTCTTGTATGAAAGATTGAAAAGTCTGAAAAATACTGGTGCGAATTCATTGGCACCCTTTATAAGTACGATGACGGGCATTTCATCAGGACTAGGAATATTGTTGATATTGAGCTGTTTTAAAATTCGCCTGACGTTGTCGAAAAGTAGTTTTCGTCATTGTGGATTCTAGTGTGGAAATAGTGGGTAGTGTCTTTCCCAGAAAATAAACTGTGGAGTGGGACGCCAATTATTCAGCTAATAGATTCGCTTTTTCGATGGCTGTTGTTGCAATTGAACCATCCGCTTGTATCAATGGTGGAATTGTGAATTTTGTAAAGTTTTTCGATCAACATCTTTAGCTACCGATCTAGACCCGTTGGGACTGGCAAGCAGTTTATCCCTAATTCTCTGATTGTGCAGTTCTTTGCTTTCATTTATTCTAAGTGTGCAGCTATTGCGAGCATTAACAAACTAAGTTCGGTTTTCAATACTGGGATTTTTGCGCCACTCATTAGACATATGCCATGTCATTTCTCAAAAAAACTGTTGTCATAAAACATATTTATATTCATGGAGGACATAACGTATGGTAACAAACATGAAAAACTTATTATTACATATATTTTATTTCAATGTTTGACAGAAAATATAGTTGTGCAACAACAGTATAAATTTTTGTAAAGACAGAAAACATATTATAGAATAGAGTTCTTCAAAGAAAGAACCAATTTCTTACTTAATGCGGTTTGTTATAGAAGCTAGGATTTCAGATGAAAAAACACGTTATCAATTCCTCATCGGCAGTATTACTACTGTGTGTTGAGAATTCCAAAGTTAACCCCCTGATCCTAAATACAGCAAATACGAACAGTTTTGATGATAATTATTGACTTGCTAATTGATCGATTCCCTGATTATATCAACAATTTCAATTCCAGATTACAATACACTGGCAATAAATATTATGAAAAATGATAAATGAAACTTCCTATGTTTTTATGTTACTTTGTATTTGTAACTAACGATACTGCAGTTTCGTCCTATAAGGACATATTCAAACGAATACAATGGAATAGGAAGTTTTAATTCTCATTTTTCATGATGATCTCCTACCGCGTAGTATAACGGCTACATCCATCAATTTTATAAATGTTGTGTGTGTGAATTGTAATCCAAAATAATTCTAGAAGCATTACTTAAGGTTCATCAAAGCTGTTATAGAATATCATAAGCATTACATAAGCTAATAAACCAGGGTCGATAATTTTTGAAAAGAAAACCGTAGGAAAATAACCGTAGCATGAAATCTAATAGAAAAGGAGATAAATATGATGAAAATGCAAGGAAAAATGAATTACGGGCGATCTAAGTTCGGGAAGTAGGGGGGGGGTGAATTTTCAAGGAAAAAATATTGTTTATCTCGATTTCCGGCAAAACTACAAGTCCTATGGAAAAAAGGTGAATAGCGGAGGTGAAGCTAATAAAATCATCTACAACTTTTGTATTTACAATTTTTTCACATAACCTCAAAATTTATGTGAAAAATTTAAAAAGCCAAGTTTTTAGTTTTTCACTTCTAACTTTTACAAAAAAAAATAAATCTACGATATTTGATGAAAACTCACCTCTTAATGTCCCAAATAGGTACATTGTTATTTCCCGAACTCAGATCGCCAGTAATTTAGTTTTCCTTTCATTTTTATCATATTCCCCTTCTTTTCTAAGGGGTTTCATCCTATTAATATTTTTATTCACTTATTACCATTTTTGAAGGCCTTCAGCCTTGTTCTATAATCCCTTTGGATTTTCAGTGATTGCATCGTTTGCCTTGAATGGTTTGATTCCACCAGTTCTTTATTGAAATAATCCTTTTCGTCGGCTCGCTCCAACTGTCACTATCCATGTTGTGGTGATACGTCATTCATCCGTTTACCGCATGTCCCAATTGGGCCATGAGCAATACTTTATAAGCATTCCAGGACCCTGCTCACTGAACGGTTTCTCGGGTCGACGTACGCCCAATAAGTCCATCCCAGTGAATACGGACTAAATCGGTGTGTAAATAATCTGCGCTTTTCAAACCAGTAGCGTATCCATCGTCACTGAACCGAAGCTAATAGTTGAAAACTACCCAAAATCCAAAGAGGTGAAAGTTAACCGAAAAACAAATCCAAACTGAGAATTAACTACATCGAATTACATCTTTATACTCAAAAAAAAACATTTTCATAATTTCTTCAGATTGACTCTTACAACACAAAGACTACTTGCTACCACACCTCCAAAACTGCAACACTTTTTTCCAGCTGCTTATCATCAATCAAACTCCCAAGCTTTGGAGATGAATTGTACTTAATCCTTCTTTGCCTATGTCTCTCTAACATGGCAAACCTCCACTCGTACTTTTCATCATGCATAATGATATTTGAGTACGAACTGCCATGAAATTTTTCGCAAAAAATTCATCGAAATTCAACAGTTTGGTTAATAAAGAGTGAACACTGGGAAAGTCTAGTGGCAAGTAGTGGTCTCACCTTTAGGCAATATTCAATTATTCTACAGAATATTCCAACAAGGGCTCCTGAAATTTGACAATTGATAACGGCCATCTTGTTTATTTATTTATTTATTTATGTATATACACGGGCAAGCAAGTACAGTGCTATGTAGTACTTGATGGAATACAGTGGATTGGAAGTAAATTATAAGAATAATACAATTTCAAAGTAAGATAACAAGTGGATCATTCAAGAAAAATTGAAATGTATAACAATATAACTAATATAATTCTTAAAGGCAATTATCACTAGACACAAGCAGAGAGTATTAGATGTCTAGTTGAAGAATATGGTTTTTGAAGTAGGAAACTGATATATTAAAGATTTGAAGGTTATTTGAAGAGTTAGCTAATCGAAAAGTTCTGGAAATAAAGCTGTTGTATGAAAAATTGAATCTGTGAAAACAAATGTAAAAATTTTGCACCTGTCTAGTTGAACGACTGGGGACATGTAAATATATTTTGGAAAGAAGCTCGGGGCTGATACGTTGATAATTTTGAATAGAAGTATTGAATATCTATGTTTTCTGCGAGCCTCAAGAGAAGGTATGTTGAAAATTCATTCCAATACAGTATAGTCATAGTATACACGCATCTTGAAGGCGATATGTCACAGGATATTGTGCTGAACGGCCTCGAATTTCACTTTTTGTGTAACATAGTGAGGGGACCAAACTGTGAAACAATATCAGGGAAAAATAAAGAGATTTAATAGCAGTGATGTTGGTGAAATCACGGGTGGTTCTCTAGATAAAGCAAAGCATCTTCATAGATTTTTGAGTTACAGCGAAAATGTGTGAGTTCTAGCTAAGTGTGGAGTCTAGGATCACACGTAGATCTTTGGTTTCAATAGCAGAGTGTACGGTCCGATCATTTATACTGTATTCGATGAAAGCGAATAATTTGGCATTTGGATAACCACATACCATTTTACGAACACCAGTTAGATAGGCGATCTATATCGTTTTGTAGACACAATGTATCAGCTTCACTTTTAATTATTTTAAAACATTTTAAATCGTCAGCAAATAGCAAAGCTTCGTTTTCATGGAAACAACTGATTAAATCGTTGATAAAATGATTAAACAACAGTGATCCCAAAAGTTGAACCTTGTGAACAACCCGATGTAACTGCGATGGTATGAGAATAGTAATAATTAACTCTAACAATTTACGTTTTTTCCGTAAGAAATCGTTTGAGCCAGTGCAGTATTTACCCATCAACACCATATTAACAGAGTTTATGAATCAATAGCTCATGATTAACTTTGTCAAAAGCTTTGAAGAGATCAGTGTACACAGAGTCAACTTGCAAACCCTTCAACAGAGCATCAGGCAAATAATCAACGTCGGTAATCAGACCCAGTTCAGCTGATTTTTGGATGTAAATCCGAATTTTTGGTTCCCTATAATTGGGAGCAGTCATGAGTATGGTAATCAAAAATGATGCTCTCTTGCTGAAGGTAAATCTGTCAAAATTCAACTGACCCAGGAACTGAAGGTAAACGACGATATACAACGACGTATATGTTCGCTGAATGGGCTCTGAAGCAGTTTGCCGTCAGTCAAATTCAGCCTGGTTTATGCACCAGAGTCATGGAAAATTGGACGATAAAAATGATGGCATAAATATGTCTTTCAAATGAATAAATAATTTCGATAATATCTCACACACACTTTGTTTTATTTAAAATAGACACCCCATGCTCCTCTGGGGTTGAGTGTCCACGGTTACTGTGTTCAGAAGGTAGAATCTCGTCCATCTACCGTCACTTATTCCTGAGTGGACCTCAACCTGCTGATGGGCACTTCAGCACTTCTGTTTAAAATATGTTTTTCCGTTAACCAGCTGTCGCACTCCTACGAACGACAACCCTCTGAAGTTGAAACTTGTGCAAGCTAAGGACTAACGAGGTCTTACCGTTTAACGTATGATTCCTAACACGGGTTGGGCGATAGCAAGTGAAGATCGATCGTTCAGACTAGGGCTTGAACCACCGACCAACACGGCAGTCAATTCGAGTGAGTGAACAAATCACCCACGCCGAACCGCTTGGCTACCGACCGACCAAACTTCTAGTCTCCAATATCGGTTATATGCTCTGCATATTCTTCTAAACGAGAGTCAGCTGGTTAACGGAAAAATATATTTCAACAGAATTCACTTAATAATGAAAAGAGGAACGAAACTTTCTAAGTTTTTTTAACACTTTTATTTGTAACTTAAAGTTACTGCAGTTTCGTCCTACATGGACATTTTCAAACTACAGTAACGTTAGTTACAAATAAAAATGGTAAAACTGCAGTAACGTTAGTTACTGAAGTAGTAAAAAAACAGAAAGTTTCATTTCTCTCTTCATTATGATTTCCTACCACGTACTAACGGCTACATCCATCAATTTATTCACTTTATAGTTCCTCTCAATTCAACTTATCGAAAAATAATGAAGTTTGACAAATTATCTGTATGTATCGTCAAATATTTATAAAAAAACTAATTTCCACAGTTTATTGTATGGTATTCACTAAAAAGAGTTTTACAAAAACCGCGACACGTGTTTCGCTATACAATAGCTTTCTCGAACGTGAACAAAAAATTGATTTTAAATTACAACTATTTGATACTCTAACATATCACCTACTTGTATGCATACTTTCCAATAAATGAATTTCCAAAGTGATCGACCTACAGTAATCCATGAAGAGAATTTGAGGACTTGAGTGGACTGACCCATCACAAACGTTGTGTGCGATGGTGGAAGAACTGGGCGTCAGCTTCCATGCGGTTTTTCATGGTTAAAAACGTATTGGAAAGGTCAAAAAGCTTGAAAAGTGGGTGCCCTATAATTTGAACGATCGACAAAAATGGTTACGTTTCAAGGTCTGTTTCTTCTACGACAATCTTCTACGACAATAGAAGATGTCCAGGATAGTGATTGGACACCGATGAACCACACAAGTACTTTTCAAAGACGAAAACTCATAAAAAAAGACCGTGGTTACTGTATGGCGGTCAGCTGTTGGTGTGATTCACTATAACTTTCTGCAGTAGCAGTCGTCACTGGTCAAAAGAGGAGGTCTGATCATGCTCCACGATTTCAACTTCAATATAAGTACCTCTCCATCCAGTGTTCTATACTGGAGGACATACTATTTATAGAAGCTCTAGGATCTGTTGAAGCAAAATGTATCAAAATCAAACCTATTGTGGATGGAAAAAGTAAAGTTATGAACTTATCCTTTTCCTCACTGATTTATGTTATTTTTCAGCCCATGAATAGAAAATCTATAAATTGTGAGACAGCAATAAAGCAATTTCACAGTTCTTGTTATCATCAAACCAGAAATACTACTCACGAAGCAGATGACTACTTTAGCTGGGTTCTGCTAAAACGCAGATTTGCCTCTCAGAAAATAATTTATATTCTTCGAAATGAAACCAATAGTCACTTGACGAATTAATTCTATTGGTTGCCTGAATTCGTTCAATCTCTCACTGGAGTCTAGTGATCTATCAGACATAGAAGGCAAGTTCCACTCTACAATCAGACAGAAATATCCAGAATATTTTCAATGTTATCTTGAAACCGGGCCAGCGATAATTTTTCAACTAGTACAGCCATATCTTCGGAGAATTTCTCGACATTTTCAATACCAGCTATTCTCTCAAGTGTGATGTACAGAACTTAAAGTGTCGTTGGTTTGTGATACTCTTGATACTGAAATTTTTCTCATTCCTAACTCTTATATCATCCACATTTCAGCCATCGAAATATTCAATGCAAACTACCTGTACATCAGAAAATAAACTATTTTCACCTGTGCTTGGCAATTAAATTCCTGGGCTAATTATAGGGAATTGGACAACACAAAGTGAATTTACGTCTTTGCTATTTATTGTTCAGCTTATATATTTTTATTCTGAAAAAGCGCGAAATATATCCACGTAATTCTTATTTCAGAATATAAATTTCATGGAAAGTCGTTCTCTCATGAAACGCTTAATTTACATAATGTCTGTTAATATTCTGGCAATTTTTCGCAAATGAAATTTTCATTCCTGACGCGTTTAACTAACAACATAGCTTCATCGATAGCTACATCACTACCGATGAAGCTTCGTTGTTAGCAAAACGCGTTTAGAATGAAAATCCTATTTGTGAAAATTTATCAATCATCATCCTGTATTGGTGTATTTATTTCAGAACATATAAGGATTTATCCTGAAAACAATTAAATCCTTCATTAGATTTATTTGAATGAGTGGAAATATTATTTCCTACTTTACTTTCATTGTTTGATTTGGTTCCATTTGGTGATATAATTCCTTTTCTTTCCAGTTCCATCATATTTTCTACTATTCCTTCAACTATTTTTTCTTTCAATAATAATCGAGTGCAACACTGTAATCTGAACAAAAATTGAAGACTAATGAAATTTGAAAAAAAAACTATGACTCCACAAGGGAATGTGTCAAATATACATACAAAATTATTTATATCAATAATTTTATTGTTTTCTCCTCTTAAATCTATTCTATACACGACACTGTACAACATCGTATTTAATATTCATCGGATCGGCACCTGCCTTACGGTAATCACACTAGACCAAGGTATGTAAGGGAATCCTAGGTACACAGTTTGAATACTTTGGGTTATATTATCTGTTTTGTTGGCAGGTGTCATTATCTTTCCAGACTCACTGGGGTGTTCACAGTTCAATTGTGTTCCCCACTTTTGAGTCTACAGATTTATAGACCGTTCATTTCAAGGAAATTTTTCTGAATCATTTGAGTTATAAATATGATTTTATGGCGTTGAAAGTTTTATAAGGCTTCAATTTTAAAAAATTTCTAATATCGGGTCAAAAATATTCAAAAATTAACATTTCTGTGTTTGTGTAGAAAATATTCAAAAATGTATGAAGTGAAGAGATATTTATACGAGTAAAATGTTTATGTAATTTATTTATTATTTATTCATTAAATACATCCAGCAGGCCCAAAAGGCCATTTACAGGTGCATACAATTAGAATTATGATCAATTATACATATAATGAGATCAATTTTGAATGAAACGGAGAATATCTTTTTTGAATTGTACGAACGTTAGAAAAAATATATCTACACTAGGAACATTATTAACACTTCTAGATATGGTAGTTATAGGCGAATGAATATGAAGTTGAGAAACGTGTGCGAGTTAAGGACTAACGAGGTCTTACCTTTTAACGTGTAAATCCTAACACGGTACCCTGTATATGTCAAAGAAAATAAAAAATATGTCCACAGATTGATATGCATTATGCAGGAGGTAATAAGTAATTTAAAACAGCAATAAAAACACAAAAAATGAAAATATTTGATTATGTAACAGGAAGACAAAGCCGTGCACAGTAACGAGTTAATAGATAGATAGATAGATAGATAGTTTATATAACCACGTTATTAACAAAAATTGCATTTGTAGCCAAAACAATAATGCTTGAGTCATACAAACATATGAACAACCAACAAACATTTCAAATAGTTTACAAATAAAATAAAAAACACAACTATCACCAGTGGTGACGCAAATGAATATGAGAGACACAAACATGATGTAAATAAAATTGAAAAAAATATATGGTAAATAAAGGCCACAATTAAAGTGATTCAGATTCAAATATGTGAGTTGGTGTGGCCAGGTACTCGTTGACACTATAAAAACAATGTGTTGTCAAGAAATTTTTGGTAAACCTCTTGAAACTGAATATAGGTAGATATTTAACAATGGGTGGCAATATATTGTAAATATTACATCGAGTGTATTGATCGAAGATTCGTGCAGTTTCAACCTGCGTGGTCTTGAGAGATTGGCACCTCTAGTGCAGAGGCGGCGTAAGGCGTGGGCGATGTGGGCAAACGCCCACGGCCTCGCGGTGCAAAGGGTCTCGCGTCTCAGAGCCGAAAATAAATTCAAAAAAAGTTTGGAAAATCCAATAACACTTTCAGCTCTATTTAATTTATTTTTTCATTTTTAACTCCTGACGCAAAAAGGGAGTTACAAGTTTGATTTGTGTATCTGTTTATACGAATATTACCGGAGTTTTTCCTAACACCAAACCTTTATTTTAACACATTGACACGTGTTTCAATCACCAAGTGATCATCTTCAAGAGGAAGATCAGTTTGATCTTCCTCTCCAGTAATATTCATTACTACACCAAAGGTTCCAAACAGTGCATCACAAGTATCTGTTTATACATCTGTGTGTCTGTCTGTGGAGCTGTAGCTCCTATACTAGTAGACCAATTTCGATGCTGTTTTTCATTCAATAGCTTATTTTGTCCGGATGGTTCTTAGATATGTTTCATGAAAATCGCTCCAGCCGTTTAAAATTTAGCAGCCCGTTTCCATTATGGTTTCTAATTATTTTTCTAATTATGATTAACAATACATCCACTTGACTGATCGAAATAAAAATTCGATATTTTTAGGAGAATGCACAATGACATTTTTACTTTGAATTGTTGCTGTAACCAAAGGCAAAGGACCAACTCCTTGGCAATATACAGCAGACGTGACGTGTTTGGGCTCATTTTGAAGGTATCAGTGAGTAAATAGCCGCAGTGACTTTCATACGGCGACCCATACATGATGTTTTTTCATTATTTTCAAGTCGGGTTTTGTTTTTTAATTTTGTTTTTTAATGAACCGAAAAAGTACATCAGTGAAAATTTTGGTGTTTCTTAATGAATGAAATATTGTTTAGTTTTAAATGTTTTTTTTAATTCAATAAACCCTTCTTCTTGCATCATCGGAGGGCCTCGTGAAATGTATCTTGCCCACATTAAATTCAGGTCTTGCGCCGCCACTGCTCTAGTGTTATGTTCATGAACCTGTGAATTGTTCAAATGTTAATTTTTGTGGTTATGAATTTCCAACAGAGACTGATAGATAGAGATACAGGGTACCGTCATCATGTTTCGTTTTTTGAAAAGAGACCGGCAGGTATCTCTGAAACCGGCATTTGAAATTATTCTAATAGCTCGCTTCTGAAGTAAGAATATTTTCTCAGCATTGCGGCAATTTCCCCAAAGTAAAGTTTCATAGCTAACATGGGAATGAAAAAAAGCATAGTATGCTGATAGAAGAGTGTTCAAGTCGACAAAATTCTTCTTAAACAGGTTTGTCCACTCCTAATTTCCTATAAGAAAGAAATCACTACACTGCTCACATCAGCGATCTTCATCGACTGGGCTATAACGCACTTATCTGGTGTGTTGTTATCTCGAAATTTCCCGTAATCATGTCACATGCCGAAGCTCGCTTGAAAGAATCACTAGGTCAAGGTAAATTCTTCCTCAATTTCTTTTCATGTAGTACCAGAAATTTGAAATGCGTGTAAACTCAAACAAAGTGTACGAATTTCCGTTAATTATGGGTGATTGTAGTGGCCATTTGCATGTCCTGAATACATGTTGAACTATGAACTTGGGCAGATACATATTCATGAGGTCATGAGATTTCAGGTTATATCAGTAATTTTGAAAAATTGCAAGTATCTTTTATGAAAAATTCACATAAATCTAAGTTCGAACGTAATTAATTAAATAATCTCTGTACCTATTGAAAAATTCGCAGGTAGCATGAGAAAGATTTTTCCAAAACGCACTTCATTCATCAGATTGATCGATTTTCAACTTCAATATAATAATAGTAATTATAAATATGCTTCATTATTCAAAGAGTTACTCTTATAAACGAAACAACATTTGCGATATAACAGTCATATATGTTTAAAATATGTTTTTTCTGTTAACCAGCTATCGCACCTCTACGAACGTCAACCCTCAGAAGGAGAAACTTGTGCGAGCTAAGGACTAACGAGGTCTTACCTTTCAACGTGTGATTTCTAACACGCGTTGGAAGATAGCAAATGAAAATCGAGCTTTCAGCCTGGGGCTTGAACCGTCGACTCACACATCGGCCGATTGTCTGAGTGAGCAAAGCACACACGTCGAATCGACCGGCTACCGACCGACAGTACAAGAAAAAAAATTGTGAATATCAAACATCTTTATGTATAGTCCAACACTGAAATTTGTTACATAGTTTTACATCTTCTTAAAATATTAATCGTATTGACTATGGGGTTGCAATCTGGTGGTCAGGTGGTTATAACCTGTTATATTTCATGTGCCGGCCATAACATTCAAAATAAAAACGTTTTATTAAGAATTACCTTTCAACGTGTGATTCCTAATACAATAATAGTATGTATTCAGTTCTGTACCCATTGTACATCCTCCCGAGGAGTTGTCCTCCTAGGTCATCATCCATCCTGTCCTATCCAGGAAGATGAACAGGGTACTAGGAGACATCTTCTTTATTTTGGCAGGTGTAGGCCATGACTCGCCAAACACACACTGTCTATAGCAACCTTGAGGTGTCTCACGGTGGCCTCCGCGAAGGTTTTGGAAGGTGCAGCGATGTTACTGTCGTTGCCCGGTTTCTTCAACCTCCTTGGGGCTCCCTTTGTTGAGGTGCACAAATGAGGGAGCTTTCCTGCAGGGGCAGCTGGTTCTTTGGCGCCCGCCGCAGGAAGTGACCTTGCTGTTGGAGGTGATCTGCTATGTCCAGCGTCATTCCAAGTGGTAGATTGGGATGGACATATCTGTTCATCTCCAGCCACCGCCTTATATTGAGGTGAGCACTTCTGTCCAGCCTCGGGATTGGTTTTTGTTTTTGTTGTTTCTGTTTTCGTGTTGTTTCATTCATGTGTGTTCCCACGAGTAGCAAGGGAAGAGTTGGTCACCTCTGGCAGAGCCCCGCAGTACCAGAGTTAGGCTGATCACAATGAGGTTTCGCCTAGTTCCCCAAGAGGATCTTTCGTGACCGCATATCACCCTGCGGCTATTCAGCTGTCGGCACGATTCCTTACACCTTACCTTGGGTAGGCTGGTCCACGGTGACAAATTTTGCAAAGGCCTTTGAGGGGTTTTACTTCCCCTCACCCTACTTATTTCTGCTAGTGACCAGAAGACCGGCGACCCCATCCCGGACAGGGCCTCCAGGGCCTGAATGCTGCGTTACTGTTTTCATAAATAAATTCATATGAATAGTGAATTGAATTGATGAAATACAAAAACATTACATGAAGAACATTAACAGTTTGTGGTACCAGTGAAATCTGCGATACTGTTTTCGCGAATATTTTTATTTGAACAGTGGATTCAATTAATGAAATACATAAATGATTACCTCAAGAGCATAAATGAGTTTATAGTATTATTGTAAGATAAGTTACAGTTTTCATGAACGTATCAGTTTGGAAAATGAATTCTCTCCGTAAAATTGATTAGTTGAATGGATAATAATAATTCATGTTGCTCATGTATAAGCAACTCATAAAGTAGTTTTGTGGATTTTTATGAACGTTTCATGATATTCATGAACACCAGTTAACTGTAACCATAAAATAGTTCATTAGACAAATAAGCTAAATTAATGTATGCTTTCAATGAACGTTTTAATGTATAATACGTACCTTTTTGCTTGAGGGAAGATGTTGAACATTTATAGGAAGTTTTTTTTCATGTAACTTGTGGCAATTGCAACCAGATCTACATAGGATAAACCAGTAGATTTATCAAAGACAGAATCAGGGGACATACAAGGGATTTCAAAAATAATAAAAAAAAGTTGCCCTTTAGCACAACACCCCATCAATTTTGGCCACAAAGTATCATATGACAGTGTCAAAATATTAGACTACTCTATAACAAACAATGATTAGAGTTTGAAGAGAAATTGTAGATAGATTCAATAAATGACTTTTTCCTACTTTCCTAAAGAATCAGATACATTTCAGATGAAAATAAAGTATTCATTTCCTACATTTTCTGAAAGCTCGTAGTATGGACTATTCTAGGATGTACAGGGTGTTCCATCTGAAAAAAAATACTGAGAAAAAAGCGATCCCGAGTTTTTTTTACCAGTGTGTAGAAAAATGCGCCGAAAAATGCGGTAAACTTATGAAGACGAAATAAGAATACACTATCTTCAAGGATATTTGGTTGACAAATTTCCTCATTCCATTTGATCGAATAGGAGACATTTTGTGGTGAATTAATCCATTTTTTAAAATAAATTTCACTATAACTTTTGAACCACCCAGTATAAACCCAAACAACCCCATTCTTGAGAAACACTCTGCCCAAGAAATTCAATTTAATTAAAATATCTGAAGTATTCTCTTTGAAAAAACCTAAGTATGATCTGTCACACATTTATTGGACACCCTATATTAGTAATAATCATCACAACATAGTTTCCATTAATCCTTACAATTTTTTCACAAAACATTTGTATTTTCGATAAGGAAGCAGCTGTCGTTCACCCAATTATCGTTGATACACACTAGACACACATGTGCATATTATCTATATCAGTTTTTTGTTGAAAAGCTGGATTGTCGCAGACCAAACTTAAGGAAAAAAGTTCCGTTCTATTCATTTTCGTCTTCGTCGTTCATCTACAGCGAAAAATCAAAATAACCAGGTTCACAAAAAAAGATGTTCAATTTCTCTTACATTTTTCGAAGACCTTTTATTATTATTATTATTTATTATTATATATACTTTATTGTCCTAAGAAAAAACTTTGTTGACAAAGTTAGTGAAATACATAAATGTCTTATGATTATAAGAATATAGATAAAATATAATGTAAACTAAAGTATAAAAACACTGAATAAAACAACCACAAATAATGGTTGAAACATACATACACATAAAACATGCTAGGTTAAAAACGATCGGTATAAAACTCAGTAAAACTGTAATAGGGTCTACTACTCAAAATTTCTTTAATAATTTTTCTGTTCCGATTGTTATCAATATTTATCTCTTTAGTGTAACTGTGCAGATGGTTAAACATATTCACACCATTGTAAAATAAGGAGTCCTTGACCAGAGAGTTTTAAGGAATAGGTAATTTTAAATTTTTTGCATGCTCTGACGAGTTATATAGTGATGGGTGGTAACCTCAAGTTTCACAAGATGTTTCTTGATTAAACACACTGTCTACAGAATAAAAAGATCTACAACCTTCAACATTTTTTTATCTATAAACAGTTGCCTGCATGAGTCACGAGGTTTAGCTTTGCATAAGTATCATATACATATACAAGTATCATTCTGTAAAATACAGACTAAAGCAAATTAAGGCTACACACACCCCAAAAAGGTATACCGTACCTTAAGTGAGACTTTACCAAAGCGTGACATGCTGTTTTCGCAGTATAAACTCCCAGTTCTCTAGCAAAAACTCTCACTGCATAACAGCCGGTGAAAATTTTACTTTTAATTTTTCTGATGTGAGCGTCAAATTTCAGTTCACCGCCTATATACACTCCCAGAAATTTAGTACACTCTCTGTTCTCAATCGTACACCGGGAAAAATGATTGAAATCTACCTCGGAATTTTCATTTCGAACGAAGAAAATTACTTCAGTTTTATTGAAAATATACTCTCTCTATTGAATAATTCACATTCCCGAGCGTAATTTCAGTAGGCAATGTACTTTTCATTGAGAATTAAATATTCATCTAATATATGTGTGAAATCATAACGTATTATTTCATGTGAAGAGAATTACTAACTGGACGATGGGTATTCTCCCTTACTGAAATGTAAATTTTCGCCATCTCCTTATCGAATGTAAAATTACGCTTGTATTTGTGAGCGATTATTGTATTGTTCATTCTTGTCTACAGAAGCGCATCGGTTTGTCTGACGTGTGCATTAGAATATTTTTGTTGTTGGTGAAAATAAGTAAAGAAGGTGAGTACATTTCTTGTAAAATTTCAATAACTAGTCCAATAAACAGATGAATTCATTGAGTTTTCTCGTTATGCATTATAGAGTGTTTTTTTATTACAAGTATATCCTAACCTCACATCGCGAATTATTTCATACTATATGGAATAGTAGTACAACATATTTTAACTGATTTTCAAATAATTACAGAACATATATTTGAAAATGTTTGTGATAATTACTGAATGGTATTGAGAAAAAAAGAAAAAGAGATATACTCGATAGCAGTGGCTTGACTCATCAGTGGCGCCATATGCACGATCCATTTTAAAAATGAATTTCGATGAGGAATAAAGTTTCGTATTGGTGGTTGCAAATATCGGACAATGTTAAATCGTAATTTTATTCACCTAAAAAATATATGAACGTTTCATTCGTATCTCTCATAATTTTGGATGAATTTGAGGATTTGTGATTCTTATTATTGAACTTGAAAACATTTTTGCGATGGGAGGCAAGTTGGAACTCAAAATTGAAGGAATCGAGAAACACTTTAGGACCTTTTTGTTTCTGTTCAAGAGGTGAACAAAACACTTCATCACCACTTCATACCATATCATTATAGCTATATTTGCTGTATTTCAGAAAATGTTGAAAAAATCAAATTTTTTATTTAAACGGTTGAATATGTATCAAAAATTTTTGAGAAATATTAATATTGAAGTCAAACTAGTAGTAGTTTTTCTCTAGGAATGTGTGTTCGTCAACTTACTGTGTTTTTAGATTTCTAAACCTATTCATTTGATGATATTTCATTTCTCTTTTAGGATAATAACAGGAATTGAGGAAAATAGAAAAAGGAATATTACTTTCATTTCTCTTTCCGAATAATACCACCATGAGCAAGAAAGAAAATGTGTTAATTTGAAGAATGGTTTTTTTATTTTGTACTGTTATTTGACTTTTTTGAAAATGAAAAAAAATGTTTTGTAGAATTTCATTCCAAGAATGTATATGAACTAATTTTGTATATACATATTTTTTTAATATATCAATGTGTAATATGTCTTGTGCATTCAATTATCTAAATTATGAGGAAAAATGGCCACTTAAGAGTCAAGAGTCAACATCCAATTGAGGTATCATTATCTTCAAAACTACTCTGAATACGGACCTTCTTACAACGGAATATCCCAAGGTAATATACCCGTAAATAAAAAATTACACCGTAAAATTTTATCAGAGTATAGAATTCCACTGTGAAATTATATAAGAGTGTAAAATTCTACTGTAAAATTCTGTCAAGAGTGTAATATCTCGATATAAATTTATATCGCAAATTTACCATATAAAGTTTTATTTCAACACAAAAGTACACTCAAAATGAAAAATTACACTGAAAAATTCCACACTTGTCTTCGGGGTAGAATTACAAAATAATATTCCGCATGGAATGTAAGATCACACACGAAAGTAATTTCTCGCTAATATGGGCGGTAATTAAATTGCCACCGGTACCGTTGGAAAAATTTTTACCAGTGTACCACTCGCTGCAGATAAATTCTGAAGTCAACATTTGAAAGTCATAATATTTGTTTTAGAAATATTAAGCGAGAGTAGATTTGAATCACACCTAGACTTGATTTTTTGTATATCATGAGCTATTGTCTAATTGAGTATTTCTATACCTTTACTATGCCACAATATACTGGTGTCGTCAGCGAAAAGAGTAAATGTTCCAGATATACTTATGTTCATCAAATCGTTGATATACAACAGGAACAATATGGGACCAAGAACCGATCCCTGTGGTACACCAGTATTTATGTCAATACTGTTTGAACATTCAGTCGTGTTCACAATCTAACTGCGACCATTGAGATACGACTCAAATCACCGCAGTGTTATCCCTCTACATCCATATTTTATGATCAACGTAGTCAAACGCTTTTGTGAGGTCACAAAACGCTGCTGCAGCAGTATCTCCATCATTCATATTGGAATACCTACACCTCAAACAGGAAAGGGGATATTGCATGTGTACTCTTGTTGCTCTGGAATCCAAATTGATTTTTCCTTATAATGTGGCGAAGGAGATATTCGTCTTTTCTTAACTAGTTTTTCAATTATTTTTGCAATAGTAGGAATGAGAGATATTGGTCGATAATTCAAAGGATCATCTACAGAGTTACCTTTATATAAAGAAATCACTATTGACAATTTTGGAAAGGATGGAAACCTGCCATTTCTGAATGAAAGATTGATTAGTGATACAAGAGTTTTAAACGCTTCTATTGAAAGATTTTCAATAATTTTGATTGAAATTTCATCATAACCAAATGTTGATTTATACCTTATATCACCAAAAACTTCAAACAGTTCATCAATATTCGTATCATCCAATTGAAGAAATTCATTGATTGCAACATTTTCTGAATTAATAAGTTGGTCATATGGTACCACAATATTTTGACTGAGCTTCTGTCCAATCGAACAGTAGAATTCATTTATATCGTCCACTCTGATTGGTATTTAAATATCTCTGCTCTTTTTGGTACTATTTCTCAAATCATTCATGACAGACCATCTTTCTTTCATTTTATTGTGTGAGTAATCAATTCAATTTTTGAAGAAAATTTCTTTAGAAAGTCTGATGGTATTCCTATAAATTCTCCAATAATTATTAAAATATAAATGAAAGTAAGGATTATCAGTGAATTTCGCAGATGGTGTAAAGAGCGAAGATTTCTGAAGGCTTTTTATTTTTTGTTTTCATCTTTTGAAGAGGAAACAAAAAATTGAACACTTTGATGAGTTGGTTGTGGAAAACAAGGAAGGGATCATTTTAGTATAATATGTTTTTCCAGTCAAGTTCAAGACAGTTTCGGTAGAACCTATTATAATTCGTACTGCTGTAGAGTCTTTCTTACTTTTCATAACATATCGAGATCTATGGTACATTTAATGGCTTCATGATCTGAAACTCCTGAGGAAATAACTGTGCGCTTAAGATTTTCCAAGTGAAAATTACTCGAAATATAATCAATACAAGACGACGATTATTGAGAAATGCGAGTATATGAATTAACAAGCATGTACAAACTGAAATAGTTGAAGAGATTATTTATGAAGTGTTTGGGTGGTCGGTGAATTCATGTCCATATAATCTATATTGAGATCTCCAGTCACAACTGAATTTGAATATATCGATAAATCGGTCAAAATTAACTCTAATTTATCTAAAAATAACAATCCATCGGCAGAGGGCGATCTATAGAGGCACATAATATACAATTTAATTTCTTTGAAATAGCAAACAATTCATAGTGAAAATGGTTTTTGCATTAACTATTCAGAAACAAGTCATTGCCGAAGACCCGGAAAGGAACAATTTTAATATCCGTAAAACTGCAGCATTGTTCCTCGACCAAATCTCAAGGTTCCTTTCCACATCCACCATCGAAGTCTCTGGCCTGCTGAGACAGAAGTAAACTTAGATAAAATTCGCAATCTCGACACTCTCTTCATATGAATTCTCCTGTAAACATATATCACAACAGCATAAAAACCAAATACACTTGACCAGATGAAACGCAAGTACCCATTAGCTACATCGCGCACTTTCAATCATTGAAGGAAACCAAATGAAAATTATTTATAGTACTGTCCGATAAAATGACAGCAAAAGCTCCCAGTCAACACTACAATATGAGCCTTATCCTGCTCTGAAAGAAGCAGCAAATTAGTTTAACACTAAGGCATTGTATTGTCAAGAAAGATCTCTGTGAGGTGCGTACGTATACAGGTAGGCAAAACTTGTTTCCCACCACTTACCTGTCTTGAGGTTGAGTACGACTTTCAGTATTGTGTTACACTGAGGAGAGAAAGAACGACTGAGGTACGCGAGTTTAAGTGTCCAGTGAATATACCGTTGCTCGCTTGGATTTCCTCAAGGGAATTTGACTGAACTGTTCACATGTGTATCAAGTGTCGGTGAAAATAAAGAAAGGTAAGTGAGAACCCAACTGAGTCTACAAGGATGTCCTGGTAGAATGATAGATACTCTACATACTTTGCACAATGCGGCTTACTACCTGCTTCTTTTATATATGACATAAAGGCCGAATATATCCAAAGGTTCGAATAAACTCCCAATCACATGCCCGAAAAGTAATATTCCTTCACAATCTTCATTTTAAAGTTATTTTGAATTCAGGTCATGTTGATGCAGGAAGGTTGTTAACTCCTCAGGCTAAATGTCTTCTGAATTCTTGAATCTATCACAGTCGGGCTGAACCTCTACATAACAGGATTATTTGAATATTCAAAGCATGGGAAGTTTATCGAACATTTCATTTGTGCTAACCGAGTTGTTATTCTTCGAGGCATGCTTGGTGGAATTTTACCGCACCTTAGCCATTTATTCTTGAAGGTTTATCTCATTGTAGTGAAAGAGCTGAGTAATTCTTCAACTATTCGGTTGGCAACTTGGTGTAATGTTTATTTCAGTCATTGACATGGATAGTCTTTTAATTACACATCCATCTTTTTTCATCTCTGTCTATGGGATATGACAGTACATAAGGAAAAGAAAAGGGACCTGAGGATTAGTTCGTACCTTCTCACAAATTTTGGGCTTTTAACAAGTAGGCCAAACTTTTTGCCTTGGTAGTCGAAACATTTTTTTCAGAGTTTCGTGATACCGAATTAATTGTACTGTGAATTTTTAGTTATGTAGTTCATTTGAATTAAGTTATTTTATCTCGTTTTACACACGCTACTGTTGAATTTTAGAAGTAAAAAGATGAAGCGTTATGAATATCTTTGAATATACTGGGGCTTTCTATTTCACTCAAAGATTCATTTATCTGACAAGAAGGTAAGATATAGAGAGAAAAAGATAATTATTTTCATTTTGTGTTAGATGTATACTCTCGTACTATATATCCCTTTGATTACTTCTGTCCAAAAGTAGATAATAATAATGACTATCATTATAACAATCGCCTCACTTAGTGTAATATTTGACAATCGAAATCAGAAAGAAAACTATGTATTTCTGTTTCACTTTTCCTTGTGATGATATAGAAAGAAAATTAAATGATGAAATGAATGTATTTGGAAAAATTGAATGTTCAAAAATGGATACAGCACCAGCTGTTCAATCTTAATCATATATACTGAATAAATCTAAATTGAGAGGAATAATAATTGCAGAAATGCATAATAGAATGAATCAAGTAAAGAAATTACGGAAGCACAGGGGCGCCATATATTTTTTATTATTTGTTTCTTGGAAATTACTACTTTGAATCTCGAAATTTCGACTTTTATCTCGAAATTTCGACTTTCATTTCGAAATTTCGACTTTCATCTCAAAATTTCGACTTTTATCTCAAAATTTCGACTTTATTCTCGTAGTTTCGAAATTACGACTTCAAACTCGAAATTTTGAATTCAATCTCAAAATTTCGACTTCAATCTCGAAATTTCGACTTTAATCTCAAAATTTCGACTTCAATCTCGTAATTCCGAAATTACTTCAATCTCGAAATTTCAACTTTAATCTCGAAATTTCGACTTTAATCTCGAAATTTCGACTTTAATCTCGTAATTTCGAAATTACGACTTCAAACTCGAAATTTCGACTTTAATCTCGACTTTAATCTCGAAGTTTCGAGATTGAAGTCGAAATTTCGAGATTAAAGTCGAAATTTCGAGATTAAAGTCGAAATTTCGAGATTAAAGTCGAAATTTTGAGATTAAAGTCAAAATTTCTAGATAAAAGTCGAAATTTCGAGATTCAAAGTCGTAATTTCCAAGAAACAAATAATAAAAATATGTGGCCCTTCTGCGCTTCCGTAAGAAATGAATTGCACTTGACAAAGAATTTCAGACACGAATAAAACTGAATACAATTTCAAAGAAGGCTCCACAGGTAGATTAAAAAAATTATACCTGTAGGACATAACGATTTGAAAGGTATGAATGGAAAGAAGTAAATTATTTTATGGGCTAGCCCACAATATGAATGATCAACTACTGCTATCCAGGTCAGATTAATTATAGGTTAAGTCAAAACAGAAAGACCTAATATAAATAACAAATCAAACAAAATGATAGCTACAAGTATAATGGTTGTGAATAGTATTTCCACTCTCAGCCTTCATTTGATTTTCATTTTCATATTTATTGAAACTGATGTCATATTTAGTACAGCTTGTAAAACGTAGGAAGAGCTTTCTGATTTCCGTTATTCTCCCGCCTATTAGATGTGCGTTCATTAGGAGATTATGACAGCGAGAGAAAGATAGAATTTTCTTCCTAGATTTGACAAGCTCTACATCTGATTATAAACAATTCTCAAGCAAGAAAGAACAGTTTGGCTGTTTACTCGGATAAACATCACAGATGGTTTTTGGTTCCTCTTCAGTGCGAATAAATCTTTCGCCTTTTACTAAAGACTTCTGTGGAGAGAAGCCAAACAGTTTACTAATAACTCATTTTTTTTTGGAAATCGCATAATTTCAAAGTAAAAATTTAGAAGCGACTTAATCACATGATCCCATTTCTGGAATTGATTTCTATTTGAAAAACAAAAGTATTTATGCAATTAGATGATTTGCTGTTTTCACGGAGCATCGTCAGGGGATGACTGAACCTGATCATGTTAACTTGATTAGCAAGTCGCGCGTCGAGAAACATATTTTTTCATGATATATGTATTCAGCTTATTTGCTTTTCAATTCTGATTTGGTTCTATCCTAACATTTTCTACATACTCAAACTTTTCATTTCCACATTCAGCAACTTATCGGTCTCATTTTCAAGCTTTTTTCAACCCTAAATTAAAGACACAAACAAACAGAAACCTAATAAAATTATTTGGTTATTTCTCTCTTCATCTTTTCTGCTTTTTACTTTCAAATTTATATATGAATGTGCACATTTTTCGAATAGAAAGAAATCAATTAAAAATGCTAATAAAAATATTTCTAAAACGTATAGATTTCACATACACAGATGTTTCTTTCGGATACAAAAAGAAAAAACCTTTTTCCTACTCATTTTTTTCACAATTGTATTCTCTCCTTCAATTACATTTTCCCATGAATGTATCTCATTCATCTACTTCTTTAAAGTATGTTATTTGCATATAATCTACAAATTGACTATCTAGTCCTTTGAAAAGTGTTTGTAAATTGATTATATTTGATTCGAGTGAAGGTAATTTTTTTCTTTAGGATCACTTTCAATTAATTCTACGATTACATCAGAAAGAGAAGTAATTCGAAAATGTTTACAATAGAAAAAGAATATTTCAGATGGATATTGACACCTGTTTCTGCCTTTGTTTGCATTTTCTCACCTGTTCTTTGGATTATCTCGTACCCTCGTAACACTTAATCCACAAATCCTGCCAATGTCCAAATTACTTAATGGTGGCCATAATACTTCACTGAGTAGTCTTACCGGTGTATAGCAATTAAAATTAATGATTGTTTCATGATTTCAATGTTAAATAGTGCGAACAGTACCGTTTGGAGACTATAGCAATAATTTAATAATTATCTTATTGTAAGTTATTAGGAACGCAATAATTGCAAATTATTGAATGATGCTCTCCTAAGAACTTCTAGGCCATTGTTCTGTATTGGATTCGTATAATAATTGTGAAGAATTGGGTGACGAAGGATACAAATTGAATATTTGATATCAGCATTTATCAATCGATATTTTTGATAGAACAAGAGACTGATCGAATAATCATTTTGTTTCAAGATGCCGATTTGATCCACAATTTTAATATTGAATGAAATGTCGTGAAATAGCTCTGAATTTGGAGGTACATATAAAAAATTATCTGAATAAATAGAGAAACAAATACTATGCTAGAGGTTCATTGATAAAAAAAATAATTTGAACATATATCAACAGGGTACTGAAAGAAAAAACCTTTCTATGATAATCTTGAAATAACACTAGATAGATACTTTTTTGAAAAGGAATTTCTGCTGTATTATATATCTTTTAATTATAATTGTTCATTATTGTCACTACACTGAATCATTTCAACGAGAAGCATGGTATAGAACTATTTTTTCTTAAGGTGAAAATAATTTTTAAAAACGTTATTCCTTTCTAAGCAAATCTGGTCTTTTGATTATGAGAAACAAAATGAAATTCGTTTCGTTTGCAACTCAGGAAACAATAATTTACCCAATTTTCAACAATAACTCATTTGAGATAAAAATTCATTAACAGTAAAATTGTGCAATTAAAGAAATCTGGATACGTTATGAAATGCTAACACAAAATTACACCAAACAAAAAATTAATGTTTGAAATATCTCACATTACGGCAAATATGCCTCTGCGCTTTTTCTCTTGGTCGGGATTTTATTTATCAATTCCACAAGAAAATATGATATGATTTATTTCTCAAGGAAATTAACCGTTCAATCGACATTTGAAAACGTCATTGAATAACTGACAAATTCTATTTGATGAACGAAATCACACCAATGAATGAACGAAATGCAAAATTTCTGACATTTTATTTGAATATTTTCAAAGTGGTACCAAATCTGATAATTTTTTCTGACCCAGTCCGATATGGTAGGTCAGTTTTATACACCTTCCTTACTTCATAATCTGAGTATTTTTTTTTCTATTGATATATTTTTGGTGGAAAATCTCCCTTTCCATTTTTGACTGTCGTAATATCTGCAACAGAACTTGATGGTTTTCATTTGAGTCTATATCCTGTAAAATTTTCATTCAGCTTTTTAAATTCATTCGATGAATTGGAATCCTATTTACAATTTTTTCAAGTTCCCTATGCATTTTCCTTTGTGATTCTATAAGAACCGTTTCCTCTTTAATGTCATACGATTCATTTGATGTACCTGAATCTGAAAACTACTCAGAAATATTTTCTTCCACTCCATATTTTTTTCTTCGCAACTTTCTGCCATCTAATTGGTCTTGCAACTTTTCTTCATTCCTTCACTTCTTCCAATTCTTTTTTCTTCTTTGGGTTTTTGGCATGAAACGCATTACAAGTCGGTGAAGCTACTACCAGAGGTACCTCTTCAGTTCGTCTGTTCCTCATTTCCGATGTTGATCTGAAAATTGAAAAATGTTTTTCATCTGTAACCTTTCATTTGATTTCCCAAATACTGTTGCCGTTAAATTGCAATTTCAATATGGTTTATAAATGAGAACAATTCATCAACTTGGGATGTGGTCATATGTTGAACTGTATTGAATACCCACATACATTTTAGTCATGATACAATATTTGTGAATATTCAAAATGCGGTCAAATACTGGTTCGTCAAATCTGGGAAAATCCAACATGGGAAAAAAAAGCATACAAGTTACCTTCAATTAGGAATATAAGAACGTTTTCATAGACAGAATCATAGGAGAAAGAACAAAATCATTGCTGATAGACCGTGGAACCTGTTGTACCAAACATCCCGTCTTCTACTGCGGCAGACATCGTCAGTGGATGAACCTCAGCAACGATTGATTGAAAATTTTTCTCGAAAATTTGTATTCGAACCAGTGAATGGCCACCCAGTCATTTGCCACATTTTTTTTACTGACTCACTATAACTCCTATCAAATACCCACACCAGTAATGACTATATGCGAACCCGAAATTCGTTTCGTTTACTAATACGTAAACAATAGACATATGTCAAAAATGTTTATGTACACAAAACGAAATTTGCTTCTCACCTATCAGACCAGTGCTGAAGCCTTAAGAAAAGGTAAAAAGTGAAAAAAAAATTATAGTAGGATGAAACATCAAAACAAGAAAGATAATATAACAAACATGAAAGGAAAAATCAATTGAGGTCGATCAGAGGTTGTAAAGTGTAGAGGGGGTGAGTTTTGAAGGGTACAAATCGGTTTATCTCGATTTCCGGCAAAACTATAAGTCCTACGGAAAAAAGTTATCAGGCAAAGTTGTAGGTGATAAAATGATCTACAACTTTTTTACTCACACTTTTTTCTTGTATCCCCAAAATGTATGTGAAAAATTCAAATAAGCAAATTTTTGGTTTCTTATTTTTATCTTTTATAAAAAAAAATTACTTTTTTATGTACCAAATACACTGCGATTTTTTGGATTTGAAATATTCATTTTTTCACCTCATTTTGATTTATTATTGCAAAAGCACCCTAAATTCCAATAAAAAATCAAACTTTTTTTTGTAATCTTTGAATGTTTTTTTTATTTTTTGTAAACTTATAAAACAACAATAAAAATTAATTGGCGCTCCGAGGCCACTTCATTGATTCCAGTGACGCATTTGCTTTTTCAGCTGTACGAAAACCCGAAAAAATCTGCAGCACCACATCATCTGAAGATCTTTATCTGCCAATGTCCTCTCTCTCTCTCTCTCTCATAAAACAAAACATAGGGTGTCTCCAGAGGCTCCAATAAATTCAATACATCGCCAGAACACTTCGTGACACGACTATCGTCAAACTTAAACCCGCCCATTTCGTCTTTGACCAATGCGTAATAATGACCAAATTCAACGCCAGAACCGCAATGAACAATGAGTGCATGAATATTATAATAGTGGTCTGCTAGATTGAAGTGTTCATCTATTTCGAACCTTCTGTCAGATTGAGTCTTGTTTGAAGATCATCAGTGTCAAACTATCTGCTTTTTTGAAAAAATCGATGGGCTTTTCGTTCGTTGAAATCTCTACTTTCTGATAGTGTAAAAAACACATTATTGTGGCAAATGTTCTCAGAAAATGCAAAAAATTAAAAAAACTCGAATCCAAAATTTGATCTGATCATTATGTTCAATTTTGAGCTATTTATTGAAATTAACACGTTAATTACTCCTATATTGATTCTGTTACATTGATAAACAAAAACTAGAAATCCATAAAACATTAGGATTGCAAAAAATATGTGAAAATAGTTTTTTAAAATATTGAAAATAGGATTTTAAAGGAATTTCATCTAAAAAATGTGACTGCTACAATTTTTCTCAGTGAAAAAGCTGGTTTATTAAATTCTTATCACATTTTTGTCATAGAAATCCTCAATTCACATACCTGTGAATCGTACTCTTGAATTTAGGTACTTTTAACTGATTATGTATTATGATATTTTTAAATACATTAGTTATTGTCTCTCTGATGGTATTCCTTCCTCGTTAGACTCGACAAACGTTTTTGATTCTAGCAGATCTTCGAAATCTTCAAGACCATCACCGTCTTCGTCTCCACTATTATTTCCAGTCTGCATTGCTACTTCATCCACAATTTCTTCTGAATCATTAATTTACTCGTAAGCTTTCTTCATCAAGGCAGCCACATTTTGAACTGTTTCATACAGTTTCACAGTTTCAATCAAAATAAGGTGTGTTTGGTACACAAAAAGACGAGTTTTCATCAAATTTCGTGTTAATTTTTTTTGTAAAATATGAAAAACCGTAAACTTGGTTATTTAAATTTTTCACGTAAAAATTGAAGTTATATGAAGAAATTGTGAATGCAAAAGTTGTAGGTAAAACTTTGTTATTTAACTTTTTCCATAGGACGGGATAAACCGATTTTTATCCTTTAAAACTCAACCTCTCTCACTTTCCGACCTCAAATCGACCGTAATTAATTTTACTTCCATGTTTGCTATGTTTTCTTCCTTTATCAATGGGTATTATCCTACTGTAATTTTTTTTGGTTTCAAAAATTGTCGAACCCTGGTCTACATCAAATACGGGTAGGTGAACTCGTTTCAATCTCAATCCTCATCAACACACACACGCTAAATCATTTCCGAAAATTCCAGGTCATTTTCAAACTACTCTTCTGCGAAAATTCAACTGAGCAATGACTAAGGTATGTTATCGACGAGTAGAAATTTTGATTTTTTTGTGTATTTTATTGCTTAGTTAGTTGACATCAGTTAGAATTCTAGAAAAGTGTGGTGTGGTTAGGAGTCGGATTGTCTTTGGTAACGAATTCACCAGTTTTTCAATGGTGGTCGGTGAACATTTGTAGACCGTACGTTAAATAAAAAAATCAATTGCTCTCAAAGGAATGAAAATTTCAACAATTACTTTCATTTCGACGAACAGTAGTGGCATATATAACTTTTTTCCTCGAAATGATTCAGTGCAAATCCTATGAAGCCCTCACTGACGAATAAAAAAATATAATGTACATCCAAAAATGTTTTTGATGCATACAATGTTAACCAATACATTTCTTTATTAAAATCTCAACACCCTGTATTAAAAAATCATAGTGTCATCAGGACATATGTTTATATAAAGAAGTTTTTTTTATAGAATTGGACCTAAAACACCCTTTTTAAATCTTAGCATGCTTTTGAGTAACACCCTAGAACCACTCAATGTACTTGAAGACAGTTGCAATTGAAATTGTTTTCTTGCAAATCATTCTTACATTTTTTTTTCTGGCACTCCTGGCTACTGAAAAACATACATAAATTATCAAAAATAATAACTACAAGTTATGCGGAGATCAAATAAAACCCATATCATCCCACATGGAGAAGGTTTACCAAGAAGGAACTCGTATTTATTATTCAAGGAAAAACCTGTTCACTTGGAGGTGAACTTATAAAAAATTGGCCTTCGCCAATGAACTTGTGATTTCGCCTTAATCATACCTGCAATTATTTGAGAATCGTTATGGAGCGATAATTGGAAACAGCATATGTACTATACACTTGCCTTGTAATTAATACTAGATGATGATATCAATTGGGAGACCCACAATCTCCTGCCTGGGATGGCAGATGGTACAGCTTCGCAAATTTTAACTTGCGGGCGAGAACTTAACCCAGATTTGCAGAAGAAAAAACGAAAAAGTCGTCAGATGACAGAAGAATTAGACAAACTTGTTATTAAGTATATAAAGCTTCAATTTTCAAACTTGATGGATATCCAGAAATACTCTTAAAAAGATAAATATGTTAAAATTATAATTGAATGCAGGTAATGGAGTTTAATTGTACTTTTTATACATTATATATATTTTGTGTTTCTAAGTTGCATATTTCACACTATTATAACTAGGACCATAACATTTCTTATCTATTCTACTGAATATTACTGGAGTTTTATCCCAAACCGTTATTTTTAACACCTCGACACGTGTTTCAATCACCAATTGATCATCTTCACTTGGTGATTGTTTCAATCACGTCATCAAAATGACGATTTGGTGTTGGGAAAAAAACTCCAGTAATATCCATTACTACACCACATCAGACACAAGGCTTTCATTTTCATTGGAAATAATTGAAATATCCTTCAAAATTACTTCATGAAGAGGATCTTCATTCATACATGTAAGTGGTCGCAAAGCGATATCCATACAAAAGCGTAGAAATGTTTCGTCTGCATACCCTTTATTAAGGGAACAATCGACATCAAATGAGCAACATGTTGCTTCGGAGAGGCTCAAATAAGTTCCATCGGATTCCAATCCGAGCGATAAGGTGGCAGTCTTTAAACGTCATGTTCACTGTCACTAAGTACTTTAATCAATTTCGTGTATTTTGAATTTTGGTTTATTCAGTGTCATTATATAAATCCACTTTCAACAATGGAGCGGCAAATTAGGAATAAGGTTTTCCTGAAGCCATTTCTTATAATTATAATAAACAATTTAATTGTGATAGTCACCAAGTTATTGTTTGAGATTTGAACATCAAACATTGAACATTGGATCAAAAATTCCACTGCCAGCATCAACAGTTTTTAGCCACTGTCTTAATTGAAAGGGATATAAGTTTGGGAAGGTTAATTTTTGAGAAAAAAAAATTCGGCTTCCACTTGGAGTATGGTCTGAAAAAAATCAATTATAAAAAAATTATCATTGTAGGTTGCATAGTTTTACAATTGAAACTATGTATTTAGTTCTATGTTATCAAAATAGGTGTTGCATATACCAAATTTTCTAGATTAACTCCCAAAAGAATATTTCCTTCAGATGTTGATAAATCCAACGTTTGAATCAACTCCTCAAAAAATCTAGTGGGTTCAAATCTGGTATCGGTATCGACTAGGCAAGTAGACCAGCTCTACCTCTATAGTTTTTACTATACGGTAATCTAATTTTTTTGTAATATTGCATGAAATGAAAGAAACTACAATTGTTTCACTTTTCCCTGTTGAAATTCAGTCAGCTCTGATAATTCAATTCTTAAGTAGAAAAAAAAAGTGAAACGCATTATTTTAACACTGACACCTTCAGGTAGTGGCTAATTCGAAAGGCAGTTTGAATATTAGGATGATATTTCCTTCATGAGGTCATAAGATAATTGTCATATATTTTCTTACTATGTGAAAAGTGATTGATTGATAAGATATATTATGTTTTTTAACTAGATTTTCAATATTCATTGATTTGACTACCTTTTAATTTCCTTCCTGAACATCAGTCTGGCTTTACGAGTAGGTAGGTAGGTCACCGCAACCCATAAGGGTTTATTGTGGCTCACACTCGGCCATATAAACCCAGCTTTTTAACGAAGCCGATTAGTTTTTATGGTGAGTACGGATCTGCCGAACTCAAAGAACCTGATTCGGTCCCCAGCGGATCAGGCACAAAGTATATGCTCTGCAGTTTCATCATTTTCCAGACAGAGACGACACACACTGTCTTCCGACAGTCCAAGTCTCTGTATGTGATGATTCAAATGACAGTGACTTGTAAGAAGGCTTGTTAGACATCGTAGTTCATCCCTACTGTAGTAGGGAGTAGGAGCAGATACAGTTGTTCGTCGACTTTGAGTACTGTTACTGATGATATAGTAAAGATGCTAGACGACAACAAAATGTACGTTTTTATTATGATAGATTATTCCCGTTCCTTTGAAACGATTCACCATGAGATACTATTATCAATTATACATTACCTTGGACTCAGCAGGAAGACAGTAGAACTCCTCAAGTCATATTTAACAGATCATCAACGACATGTGGCGATTGGTGATGAAATTTCAGATAGTCTAACCATTCAACGAGGTGTACCACAAGGTAGCATTCTTGGTCCTCTTTTATATACATTGTATACATCAAACTTTCATCATCATTTTTCCCATTGTAATTATCATTTATATGCCGATGAAACTCGAGTGTATTTTTCTTTCAATGTGAAAGAAATTGAAAAAGCTAATGTTATAATTAATGCAGACTCATCACGACTCGTCACATTATCGGAAAATCATTTTCTAAAAATCAATTCTTCGAAAACTTGCGCCGTTTTACTCGGAAATGAAATTCAAAAAATAGAAGCTACGAATTCATTACGAATATGTATCGATGATGATGTTATCAATTTCAGCGATTATGTAAAAAATCTTGGTTTACATCTAGACTCAAAATTGTGATTCGACAAACATGTCACTTCTAAATTGAAAACGGCATACGCAGCTCTGAAATTGTTATATCCTCATCGAAATGAAATGAAGAAGAGATAGGATTACACCTAAGATAAAGGAAATGGGCTGGTTAAGTATGTCTAATCGTCGTTTACTACATTCACGTTGTTTTTTTTATAAAATCTAAAAATCTAATACATCTGAATATCTGTGCAGGAGAGTCACATACAGAACAGCCGTTCATAATTTTAATTTGAGGAGAAAGAATCTCATTGATATTTCAATGCATAAAAACGAAATTTTTAAATCCTCCTGCTCTTATCAGATGGCTATAACTGCATCTTTACTGGATATTCACAATTTCGCATTGTCTTTGAATTCCTTAAAAAAAACAAAAAAAAAATGTTGGCCAAGCAATGATATCACCTAGTGAATAAAATGCATCTTTATAGTTTATATTTGTTGAACCAGTGATATACTACTATAAGTATTAATTATTTATATAAGTTATGGGTACTCAGCTTATTATAAGTTGGTAGATTTTCTATCAATGATTCACTATTTTTTATTTTTATGGAAGAGTCGGTCAACTGCCCTAATTGTACTCCTTTTGTTTTGCTGTCTTCCTTGGGTTAAGTTTTACAGTTCTGTAATTATTTTACCGGCAACCAATAAAAAATTTATCATTATTATTACATTTCATTCATATGGAACTTCATTAAAAGATCACCCCATCCATCGTGTCACACAAACTCACGAAACATGACAAACTGACACATTTACATGAAATACCATTGAATAAATAAACATACAGGCAGGAAACCGACATAGCGAATTTTCTAATTAGAGCATATATCATTATTGGTGAGTAATGAAACTGCTTAGCCGAGATATAACTGTAGCTTGTCCTACAAATTTCAAAGGTATGCTGTGAACACGAATCCGCGCTTAGCAAAGACGTTATAAAACAAATTATTCTGAAGTTGTTTCCACAATGGTACAATTAAATAACGTTAGCACTTGGAAGTGTAGCGGTTGGATGTTGTAAAAAAATAATTGAATGGGTCTATTACAGAATATGGTTTGTGGTATTCGTTCACGTACTGTTAAATTTTTCAAGATTCGTCCAAGAAATAGCATTTCCAACTTGCTTGTGATAATTTTTGTATCTTGCATGAGAAAAATGAAAATCGTAAATTCCATTGTTACCTTTTCTAATCTATACTGGAAGTAAATCATTCTTTTTTTTCGAAACTAATCTCTGGATGGTTTCTGAAGTTTCAAATTACAAAAATAGAATTAAAATAGAAAGTCAATTAGGTAGTACAAACGGTAGTACAAACATTTTTAAAACTTTTTTTATTGCAAAGCGAATAGTTTCAAGAGAGATTATTTTTCGGAACAATTTTTTTGAGTATGTACTTCATCTTCATTTTACTAATCAAGAATAGTATTAAATATATCAATAGAAACTCCTCACATCACAGTGTATTGATCATGAACAGTTTTTTTTCTAATACAAACTAAATTGAAGATAAAAGATGAAACTGGAAACTCTGCCTTAGAAGAAGAAATTTAAAAATACTTCATCATTTTTGTTTTTTTATTCATTTTCAAATATTATGAATATTGAACGGTTGAAAAAATATCTTACATTGAAGAGACACGAACACAAAGCGACTCCAGTTCATCATACTCCATTTTTTTTTTGTACCTTGGGAGCTGTCTGACTTGTCCATTTAGTCCAAGTCTCCAGAAAACACTGCAGCCTCTTGGGCTTATTGCGTTTATTCTCCCATCTTCTCATGACACCCATTCCATCAGTCTCGTTCCCTGTACTAGTTTGTACAGGTTCCGTGTTTTATGTTCGTCATATTCTTCTGAGCGTAATTTTGTACGTCCATATATTGCCTGCCTCCTGTGATTCAGTGCCTCACATTCGCATAAGATGTGTAAAGCTGTTTCTATCCCTTCGTTGCATAATCTGCAGCTGAGGTCTCCGTTGTACAGCCCCATTTTATTCAGGTGTCCTCTAAGCGGACAGTGACCGGTTAGTAACCCTGTAATTATTCTCAGCCGATCCCTACTATATTGAAGTAGTTCTTCGGTTCTTTTCTCGGACGGTTCCCTAATGAAGGTTCTACTGTGTTTGTTGCAGGTACTTTTGTCCAGTACTCTGTGTGCTTCTTATTGGTCCATGTCCTAATCTGGTTTCGTACCAATGATTTTGGTACCCCCAGAGCTGGTTCAGGACCTATATATGAAGTTGATGACCCGCGTTGATGACCCGCATTCATTAGCTTTATCATTACCTGAGATTCCCGAATGCCCTGGCACCTAGTACAAAGTGAATTTGTTCTTGTTTGCAAGTTCATTCAGTTCTTCATGGCATTCCCAGACCAGTTTTGATGTCACCTTCGTGTTTGACAGAGCCCCTAGTGTGCTCTTGCTGTCTGTAAAAATATTGATCAGCTCATTTCTTTGAGGTCTCAATTTAATAAGCCTTGCACACTGCAATATAACATACACTTCCGTCCTAGCGGATAGCTGTAGTTCCATGTTTGGTCTTCGATCCATCTGTATACCAGGTGTTTTTTCCAAACATGTTTTCGGGATGACTAATGGTCTTCCACTCTTCACGGCTTATGATGTTGGCCGTGAAGTTTATGTTAAAGGTGTACTTCGGTGTCATGTGGTCCGTGCACATATTCAATATGTGCTCCTCCACTTGTTCCGAAATTTCTGTTCGGTCCGATCTTTTGTAGTTCGGTAAGTTTTCCAGTCTGAAATGGCCCATCCTGGCCTCCCCCATTATCACAAAGTGTAAAAGAGGTAGATTCAGGAGGGTCTCCAATGCAGCTGTTGGGGTAGTTCTCATTGCTCCCGTCATTCCCAAACATGCAAGTCTTTGCAGCTTGCCTAGTTTGTTGATGGCGGTCACCTGCTTTATCTTTGGCCACCAGACCAGAGATGCGTATGTTATCACCACCATCGTGTATAGCCAATATACCATGGCTGGTTTTAGCCCCATGTTTTTCCATAGGTGCGTCTGGCGATCATCAGTGCTACCTCCGCTTTCCTCTACATCCTGTCCAAGTGTTGGTTCCAGGTCAGTTTGGAATCTAGGACTACTCCCAGATATTTAACCTCCTCCGACACTTGCATTTCTTCACCTCGAAGTTTTGGAGGTCCGAGACCCTCCGTGTTAGTCCTTTTGGTGAATGCTACTATGGTCGATTTGGATGGGCTTATGTTAAACCATTCTTCTTTGGTCCATCTTGTTATAATGTTCAGGGCCTGCTGCATGCATCCCTTCACTACATTATGGTATTTACCCTGGACTAAGATGACTAAGTCGTCTGCATAGCCCAGTGCTTTATACCCATTATGGTCCAAGAGACATGGTAGATCGTCCATTACAAGGTTCCATAACAGAGGGGATAGAACCCCCCCTGAGGACAGCCCCTTGCTACCCGTGCCACGACTGTTTCCCCCATAATGGTTGTATATACCAATCTTCCCCTAAGCATGTAGTCTATCCACCTACAGCTTGTCTTGTCGATCCCTCTTCTCCTCGACGCCTGAATGATTGATTCTAACGACGTATTATCAAATGCGCCCTCAATGTCCAAGAAAGCAGCTCCATTACAAATTAATATGACACCAAGCTATCTTTTCGGCAACCGTCAGGGAAGTGGAAACCTCCCGGACGCTTTTTCTTTGAGATAGTAGCATTTTTTCGGCCAAGTCCGGGAAGTACGTACTTCTTGGGCTAGGCCGGGGAGAAGCACAGAGTTGTTGTCATTGTGAATATGAAAATCAGATTATCAGATGAGAACAATCAACTGAAACGGAAACTTTGCCTTCTTGTTCTGACCTCAACAAAAAGTATTTAAATATACCTACCAAGCATTTCACAACAACAACAAATTGATTCCCTTCAATATCAGCAATAGCCTCAAATTTTCATATGGATATTCATATAAATAAGTATTTAGATTTAGATTTCTGTTAGTACCTATCTTCTTTCCGAATTTCAATATAAAAATTAAAATTGAAATGTTCGAAATTTTGTCCTACCAAAGAATATAATACGAAAAGTGTCTCATTGGTTTGTTATTCTACACGGTTGCCAAAAAATAGTATAAGCAACACACCCGAAAATTGTTTTTATGGACTCGCAAACTTGTAGGGCTCGTCTACGACTTGTCCTGGAATGGTGTCTACTCCACCGTGTTTTCCGAATTCTTTGGGTAAATTAATATAATATTCCAATTGCTCTCATTTTTTTATTGCACCTTCCAAATTTATGGTGGCATACACTCCTTTTGACTTCCCCAGTCCATTTTCATTCGTGTTTTTCACTAGAAACGGTTTATTTCACGAAATGTGAGTTTAACTGAATCTGACGTTTCTGAAGTAGGGCATTCTCGTGGATTACTTGCGATTCAAAATAATTAAAACAATTGCGAAGTTATGAACTTGATTATCTGAGGGTGGCATCGAAGATAGTGAGTTATGAATCTGGTTAACTGATTGGATCGAATGTGAGAGTTATGAATCTCTGGCTTACAAAGACAGGCTTGTCTGGCCATCAGTGGTACCATCAGTACCACACCGTCAGCCATAGAGATTCTTCTAGATCTACCTCCTCTCCAGATTTTTCTGGAGAGAGAGGCTAGATGAAATGCATATAGACTTATGCACGTTGCCCAATACACAAATCAATTTAATGCAGAGGACAACAGACTGTTCGTACACACTGGAAGTCACAGCTTTCTGGAAATTACCTCCGACTTTATCCTTCAACAGTAAACTACGAACTACCTTATAAAGTGTATTTCATCAGTTCGTACTTCCATTGTCTAATATAATATAAATTGATTTGAAATCCCTGAAAAAAAATTGAAAAGATTAACCGAAAATAACAATTTTATCAAACAAGAAAATACTGAAATTACAAAGAAATAACATACAAGCAACAACCAAAAAAAATAAAAAATTGAAATATTAATAAACGTTGTGAATTAAAAAATATCATTAACAAAAAATAACAATTAAAAGATTCCAAACCAAGTTACGACACGACGTTTCGATTGTTAGTATCCACAATCGTCTTCGGGTGATAACTGGACTTATTCCTCCGAGATCCGTCTATTTATAGGTCATTCGAGTGCTTTCACCTATCCCCTCTTCTGTCTCATTGGTTTCAGGAGGAGATGACCGTTTGGTGGGAGTTTGGTCATTTTTCGCTTGATTAGAGGTTTCCATATGTTACGTATCTCTACGCTAGCTTGACTTAATGCGTTGTTGGACGACACATACGCGGCTTCTTTGATTTTTCTTCTAAACCAGTGTTCCTCTTTGTGGATGATTTCAGCTTAAACCCACTTGATTATATGTTGATGTGTCCAAACATGCTCCGCTATTCCGAATTTGCTGGTTTCTTCTCGCTGTGTGTGTGCGAACTTTTCAATGGTCTCTTAGTTTCACCGATGTATGATTCTCCGCACTCGCAGGGTATCCGGTAAATGCAATTCTTGAAATCGCCGTCCGCGTTTGGTGGCCTGGTTTTCGTGAGGCTGCTACGGATAGTGTTCCCAGATCTGAAGCAGGTTCTGATGTTATATTTGGACCCAATCCTTCTTATCCTTTCCGATAATCCTCTGATGTAGGGAAGTACAAGCACTGATTGTGGCGGATTCCTTGTGGAGCTCTTGCTGTCTTCTAGCTAAAACCTGTGCTACCATCACTCTGAAGTAACCATTCCGTTGAAGGTCATTTTTGATGATGCCTTGTTCCTTTTCGAGACCTTCCTTTGTATTACAGAGCCCGAAGGCACGGTCTAGTAGAGTCTTAATGATTCCTCTCTTTGTCGATTGATGGTGGTTGCATTTCTGGTTCAGATACTGTCCTGTGTGAGTGGATTTTCGCTATACAAATGTTTTTTCCCATTTAGTGTCGGTTCTCTTCACCAATACGTCTGAGAAAGGCAATTCGTTGTGGACTTCCTTCTCCATTTTGAAAGTGATGGAAGGACTAACGTTGTTGATGTGCTTCAGGAAAGTGTCTAGTTCTGCATTCCCATGGTTCTATATAATGGAGGTGTCGTCTACGTATCTCAACCAGACTCGGGGCTTCTTATTGGCTTCTTCAATGGCCAGAGTTTCAAACCACTCCATATATATTAGCTGTAACCGGTGAAAGTAGCGATCCCATTGACAGTCCCTCATCTTGCGTAAAGAATTCGTCCTTCAGTTGGAAGTAGCAGTTTCGTACACAGCATCCTAGTAATTCCATGATTACTTGTATTGGTAAGTTTGTTCTATCTTTCAGGTCCCCATCTTCGGATAGCTTCTTCTGTATGATTTGAAGTGCTTCTTCGACAAGAACGTTGGTGTAGAGGCTTTCCACGTCGAAACTGATCATTTGATCCTGCTCTTTGACTTAGATTTCCCCTAATAGTCCAACGAAATGCCTTGAATTTTTCACAAAAGATGATGTTTTACCTTGCAATGGTTTAATTATTGGTAGTAAAAATCTGGACAAGTTCTGAGTGGCTGAATCTCTGGAGCTAATGATCGGTTTGAGCGGAACATCCTTTCTGTGGATTTTGGGTAGTCCATACAAGTGAGGGGGTTTACTGTGGTGCGGTGTTAGCGATGATCTCTCTTTTTCCGAAAAATAGACAATGGAAGTCCGAACTGATGAAATATACCACGAAACATTGTCAACTACCTTCAAACAAATGCCTTATAAAGTACTGTTCTCGAGTAGAGAGGACTGGATTCTCCGGGAGAAGGAAATATTAGGAGTAGATAGTTGTTTTCAGTAGTCAAGGAAAATTATATTAGAATACAATAGTTGGATTGATCTGTAATTTCTCGCAAAAAATCTGTTAATGAACTCTTTATACCATGAAAATTATCGAACACAAATGAATTTTATGTCATAGCAAGAATGCACCTAAGCATTGGGTCATGTCCGCTCGTGCATTTCAAAGTTGTGAAAAGTATCAGGTAGGGGTCATGTTTCGGTGACCCATCTGACCTGGTTTTCAGTCTCAGTTTGTCGTACGACTTTATAACCACGAAGTGTACGACTAACGGTAGACGTTTATTAATTAGCAATTCAGTATTCATTTCCCTGGGCGGAAGGACGGAATGTAGGCATCTTTGGCTTTTCAGTTTATGAATGCAATTCAGGTAGTCAGCCGATATAGGTATTATATCCGCTGAGTCTTTTTTGGATTATAACGGAGTTGCCTCAGAGCGATAGACTCCGCTTTACTTTTGAACACCTGTGCACTCGGTTATGAAACAGTTTCAAAATATGCTATAACACATCCAGAATAAAAAATATGTATTCTTGGTTTTTGCTACCACATTTTCTTCCACATATATTGTTTCTTGCGACATTTTTTGGCCATTTATCATAAGAAAACAGAAAAATACATACGCTGAGAGTAATGAAATTAGGAAAAATATTAAAAACGGCAAATTTCTAGTAAAAATATCTGTGCATGATCTGCACAGACATTTTTCCTCTGACAGTTCCTGCATCTTCGCAAAAAATTAGAGACACATTATCAACCGATATCACTTTACAAGAGAAAAAATTTTAGAATGAGGAAAAATGAGAATGTCATAGATAAAGATCGAGATTTTGAGAAAATCTGTCGAAAAACAAGTCATGCATAAACAATCTTGCATGTCTTTCACAATATGTCTCTGAAGCCTTGGATAGGAAACTGCAGGTTGAAGTCATTTATACAGACATGCAAAAAGCTTTTGATCGAATAGATTTCTTCATTCTTCTCAAGCGTCTCTCAGAATTTGGTTTTTCAGCAAAATTGGTGAAACTCATGTCAAACTATCTACTCGATAGAAAATAGTATGTAGAGTATGAAGGCTTCAAATCTGCTTTATATACTCCCAGTTCTGGAGTGCCCCAAGGCTCGAATTTAGGACCTCTTTTGTTCTTGATTTTCATTAATGATTTAACTAAAATAATAAACAATTCAAAACTGCTCTACGCTGATGACCTTCAAATATTCAAGGTGATAAAAAATTATGGAGACTGCTTAGACTTACACTATGAATTAGATCTGATATATGATTGGTGTTCGAATAATCGTTTGATTCTTAACATTGCTGAATGTCATGTATTGTTTTTTTCCAGAAAGGGAAGTCTAATACAATTTACTTACGAAATTTATAACAATACCATAAGTCGAGTTAATGAAATGAAAGACCTTGGCATTAATTTTCATCAGAAATTCATTTTTGTTTCACATATAGACCAAGCTGTTTCGTCCGCTAATCGAATGTTGGGCTTCATAATGAGGAACACCAGAGAATTTAGAGATACTAAGGTGATAATCATGCTATTCTATGCTTATATGAGGTCCAAACTAGAATATGGGGCAATGATCTGGTATCCCATTTATAATTCTCACATCTGTCCAAAGAAAGTTCTTGAAATTCCTGTCTTTTCGCACTACAGGTATTTACCCCCAAAGGGGATTTGACTATTCCATCCTTTTGAACCAATTTAGTATTATATTACTGAATACACGTACACTTCTCATTACGGTCACATTTCTATATAATTTAATAAATAATAACATCTCCTGTACTCCGCTCCTACAAAAAATTAATTTTTATGTTCCACGTCTCAACTCAAGATACGAGAAAACATTTCATTGTCTGAGTAGTAGAACAAATGTAAATCTCAAAGCACCAGTAAATTCAATGTGTTATAATTTTAATTTAGTATGTAACATGCGTGACATTATTGGAAACTCTTTGAACTTTATCAAGGACTGTATCTTACATAGAACCTTTCATTTATAGTTTTTTTTATATAACTTCCATATATAACTTTTATATAACTTTCATTTATAATATGTCAACTGAATCTAATTATATTATTTTATTTGTATTAATATTGTTATTTGCCAATTTAATATATAATATGTGAATTTAATTGAATTGAATGTTATTTTTTTTAGTATATTTTCTTTAACTTGGGTGTACACCTGTTGGAAATAAAGTGCTATCTATCTAAAATAATTACCATTTAAGATTTAATGAAAAATGAATTGCGAAAATCTGCTTTCAAAAATCATCTAGTTATAAGCAGGGCAATCAATAATAATAGTATATAAGTGTAATACAGTATAATATAATATAAGAATATTTATCGGCCTTGGCCATTTTTCTTTTCCTTTAAGGAGAAAACACAATCACTACAGGAAAATCCTAAAGGCGCTCTCAGAGCGGTGCCTGTGCGGAAATAGCGATTGACATTGGATTTGAATCGCTGGAGATTAAATCCATTTAAAAAGACGTTCTCAGATGAAAGAGTTCCCAAACAGTGAAGTTCGAGATGTACTGAGTTGAACCTCAAAACGATGAGCAGCCACAGTCCGTCGCGTATTTTTTTTATGTACCGCTCTTGGTGGAATCAACTGTGCCAAATCACTTGAACACTTCCCGTGAAAGTATCTATAGAGTAGAGACAAAACTCCAACCTTTCTTCGATGTTTCAGACTATCAAGGTTGCAAGTGATGCGTCACCAATCAGACGGATGGCACTTTTCTGGATGGAATTCAGCAGCATCAGAGTATGTTTAGAGACAGAGCTCAATACATTAAAACAATACTCCATAGAAGGTATGATCTGACCTCTATAATGCATCGAAAATTGCTGAGGTGTGTACCGTTTTCTGATTCGAAACAGTGTTCCAAGCTTTTGAGAAGCAGTCTATTTTAACCTCCAACAAACGTATCGAAGCAGAAAGTGGAATTGTCTGTTCTGACATCATTATATCCAGTTCGGAGACATTTATCTTCTTGGAGTTGGCATTGAATTGAACCTGGTTACTTTCACCCCAATTCTAAATCATCTCTTAATGCTCAGTGGTGTAATTTCGCCCCCCCCCCCCGCAAACCTTTTTTCGAGCCCCCCACTAGTTATTTTTGTACAACTGATATAACATAATCAAACAGTTTCGTCATATAGATAAGGATTGCATAAAATGGTGTAATCCCTGTTTCAATCATGTTTTGATTATAAAATTACATCACACACATACGCCACCTTCAAAAAAGCAGGGAATAACAGGGAATTAAGTGTTGAAATGTCGTAAGGTTGACAGCATCTTTTTAGCAGATAGGTTCGCGGCTGTGATTGGCTCTCTACTATAACAAAAACGCCCTTTTGTATTTGTATTATCTTGGGAATAGGATTTTATTGCTCTACTGACAACTTTCTCTTCGCCTACATTCATTTCACAGTGTTTTTAGTTATTTTATTAAAGTAAAGTAAAGTACATTACAAATATATACCTTTGGTAACGATGAATCTTGAGGTATTATAAGATATAGGATAACAAACATCAGTAGAGCATCAAAATATTTCATTTAACTAAACACAATGAATATTAGAAGAAAACTAAAATATAAAATAACTATAATGTGAGATAAAATGTCTCAAGTTCGTCTTCACTTGAATTTGATCGATTTTACTGAGAACATGTTAAATTTTTTTAATTTTTTCTACTCCCTCAATTTTAAACAAATCATTACGTTCTTGACAGCAGGTAGGTAATGGCTCATTTAGAATACACGTGTATTTTAAATTAATGGCGGCCACTTCTGTAAGAAATTTAAAAAAATGATGAGATATATAACATTTTCTCTTATAAATATGATCTCATGAATACATTCAATTGTACAAAAGCCAAAATCAGCGAATTTTCTCTACAAATTCTCTGTAAAATCGAAATAAAAATCATATTTTCAGTAATTTTATTGTTCAACAGTTTGTGGGTTGGTAATGAATCTAGATATAACTGTGAATCAACAAACACCTTGTTTTAATTATACTGTCATTCAGTATCTCGTAAAAAGTCAAAACGAGTGATACCGATCAAGAAATTTGTGCTGTCTCACCAGATATTACCGAGCAAGCAAATATTGTGATGAATAATTTGCAGCTAGCTAAATCAAGAGAAAAATACAAATAGAATTTTATAAGTTGGATAGAGAAGAAAAACATAACTTCGTTTTCCGAAAATGTTCTTCAGGTTTATTTCGAAGATTTAGGAATAACTCTGAAACCATCGTCATTATGGTCAATTTACTCTATGCTTAGAAGTACCCTGAATAATAAGAAAAATGTGACATCAGCAAATATTCCAAATAACGTTCCTCTCTAAAACGCAAATCTGATGGTCTTAAACCGAATAAATCGCCGACGCTTACCAGTGTACAAATAATCAATTCATTAAGAAAGCTCCAGATGGCAAATATTCGTTTTCGAAGGTAACACAACTCTGCTTTTTTCTTCTATCCATTTTTTATGAAATTTTGCAATAACTTCTGAAATACTAAAGCCCAACATAAAGGTTAAAACTGAATCCTGTGTGAGTCTTGGTAAAATATGACAAAGTTTGTCACGGTTCCTACAATGTTCTGCTCAAATATATCAGTGAAATATATACCTATTGATATTGTGGATCACTCACTTCATTAAATTGATGGATCTGGCAGGGGATCATAATAAAGAAAAGAGAATTGAAATTTTCCACACACATGTTTTTAAATCTCTTCATTAGATTATGAGTGGATCCACGAATTCCTAGATCAAGAAGAATTCCAAGTAACTGTTCGTGGTCAACCGCATTGAACACTCTCGATAAGTCAATAAATTCACATACGGACGGTTATTTTGACCAATGGAAAGGTTTATCATTGTTATAAACCTGGCAATCGCGTCAGAAGTGGAGCATGTGTTCTTGAATCCAAATTGTTTTTCGGGCAATATCCCATATTTCTTTGAAAATTACACCATTCTCTTCTGTATAATCTTCTCGAGAACCTTAGAAATGCTAGATACCAATGATATTGAGCGCTTTTGAAAATTGGTGTTATCGTAAGTATCTTCAAAATGTTTTGGAAGTTACCGTCTTACATCGACTGATTTATCAGAAAACTCAATACAGGTGCAATTTCATGACATATGAATAGTATAATGGGGGCACAAAAATATTCTATTGTTTTTCAACATAGACTAGGTAGATATATAATTTTTCCTAGGTAGAGGTATAGAAACTGAAACTTCAAAATAAACCAGGTAATATATTCCAGTATATAATAGTGCAAACTTTAATAATTTTTCAGTATCTTGAAATCGAGAATAAATTTTACAAAATTTATCACGTATCCTCCTATTTCTCAATAGTCACATTCTGTTTTGATCTTCTTTGATGAGATAATTATATCAAATTTCTGTTTTGTTAATTCAATGTTTTTATATTTTGTTTTCCTCATCATTATCCTAAGAAATGTGATGTCCGAATTAATTAGTAGGATAGTATAGGTAAGTTTATGATTCACTGTATTTATAATATACTAAACGAAGCTAGTAGCTAGCCAACTATTTTTCATCCATAATTTAGAGTAACGTAGATATTGAGATGTGGATTAATGATGTGGTTGGGTAAAACATCAACAAATAAGTTTCAATAAGACTTCCGCTTTCGCCGTCGGGGGAAGCGTACGAAGTACATGCATCAAAGTCTTCCTCGGTATCATACACATGCATTGAATCAGTTGGAGGCATTTTAGGTACCACTTCTAGTGAGATATCCTGAATGCCACAGAAAGAGTGATAATCAGAAAATTACTCCACATAGCAGAGCTATAATCAAAAAGCAAGCAAATGAGTTGTAAAATGTCGTGTCCTCTATCCACAATAAAACAAATTTCTCTGGATGACTAGTAAGTTCAACCTCAGACAGAAAATATGATGTCATACATAAGAAGATTTTATAACACGTAGTACATTATGAGATAAGAAAAAACATTTTCATTTCACTGTAGTCCTCAACAGGAGTCATGATATAAGTTATTTAAAATGCAAACATAATGTCATAAGCGAGGTAAGAGATGTTTAACGCTTCCCATAATTAATAACTGAAATCGTAGTACTAGACATGCATTATTATTTTTCCTCTCGGTAAAGTCGCATTGAATATTCGTTTTATATTTTCTACGTCATGAATCAATTTCATCTTCACAAAAACTCTTATATAAATACTTGTTTATTATAAATGCATTGTTGCAAGTTTTCTTTCTATTCACAAGAACATTATGTAAGAGAATAGTTATTAGATTTTTTTTATTTTTGAAAATTCGTAAAATATCATTGAATACTATTTGAGATTGTTTCTTTCCCTTCATGCATATCAAATATGGCACTTATTATAAAACATATTGGCAAGATTCCGTATAGAGAGAGAAGTTTATGTGCAGCAATTGTCCTTTGAATCTGTCCACAATCAACACGCACTTTACCCTTGAAATTGATTGAAGAATTCATATAAATCTTGATTTGCGAATGACCTCAAAGTCGGATGTATCAATCAATAGTCAAAAAAATCTGAAACAGGTTATACTTCAATATTCATCATGAGCAAGAAAGATCTCCAATTGACAATACATAATGGTCAACTTATTCTGATTTCTTTGTAAAACTTGCTAACATCGGAATTTCGGATGGTACATAATGACGTGGAGTATTGAATAAAATGATTGATATTAACGTTTCCTTCCAGTGAAAATTGCATATTGCAGTTATTTTCCTTAGTTGTCACAAAAAGATACAACATATCATACAACCGTCCTGATGAAAGGCAACTAAATCGAAATGCACATCTACGGTTTGTCTATTTCAGTACTTTTATTATTTTTGAAAGTTTAACACCAAAAAAAGCCTGTATATTTCAAAAATTTTAAGGGTTGTTGTCTACGATAAAATAAAAGTCACTTATGAGCAGAATGTCCATAAATTAGGATATTTAACACAGCATGTATCATTTTGGAGCTCTTATCTATAAAGTATTCCTATATTTCCGACAATTCCTAATGTCTTAGTATCTTCCTTTGTTCTACCTAGATTTATTTGTACTTACATTTAGAAAGTCTTCAAAGATTTGTACTTTGCACTAAAAGTATTCTTCGAAATAAGTATACCCTCTTCTAATAGCAATACTTGTTTGAAGTACAAATTCTTTGGGGACCTAGTCTGCCTCCAAACGTTCTTTCAACAACTCCGCTCTATAAGTCTATTCGAACGTAGCAATTTTGTCATTATTTTAAGCAGCAAGCTTTCATATATGGAGGTGAAATTATGGTCAAAGTAATTTCGGAAGGTTTAAATGCGAGATTCAGAAATTTTTTTACTAACTGATTCTGAAGCTGTAATTACTGCTATTTCTCATTCCAATTCAAATGAAAGTGGTAGGTATTGTAGGTATATCACCTTTGGCAAGAATTCCATACCAGGAAGATGAGACATACAAATAAATTTTTTCGATTTGAACGAAGACAACTTCAGCAACTCGAGTGAAATTGTTTCAACTGTTGGTGAAAAATATAAATATAACTGGAAATTTTACAAAATATCTTGACGACCCAAGATATCGTTTTCGTTTGACCCAATTATACTCGTGAATGCACTTGAAAACATGACTTTGTCGGTTTTTGTTTGGCGATGTAGTTTCACTATCATTTCTTCAAGTTATAATTTTGTTATGTTTTCCACAGATATACAAAATACTCATTTATATTACTTCTTTATTTTCAGTTTACTTTTGGCTATACCTTGCTGAAAATATGAATGTATTTTTATCCAAGAGGATTTGATATTTGAATCCATTTAGTTTTGCGAATAGGAACAATGTAACAACACTACTAAGATTCAAAGATTACTTGCATACCTATTTGAAGAGTTTTTTTTTGAAGAGTATGAGTACGTTTGTACTTATACTCGACTACATTTCTGAAGAAATGAGCCAAAATATCCTACCAATATTATAAATCTGAGAGTTGTCTATTTGGTTATTTGTTGGTTTTAATCAAACAAAAATAGCAGGAGAATTTGATTGAAAATTGACACAGAAATAGTTCAAATTCTAGATTATCACATCATACTATTCATCCTGTTTCATAAATCTTAGATCAGATCTTCTTTGGAGTATAGTTCTCATGTATGGAGCTCCGCCCCCAAACATACATTGAAGCTGCTGAATTCCATCCAGAAAAGAGTCATCCGCCTGATTGGAGACGCGAATATCACTTGCCACCTTGATAGCCTGAAACATCGAAGAAATGTTGGAGATTTGTCTCTCTTCTATAGATACTTTCACGGAAAATGTTCAAGTGACTTGGCACATTTGATTCCACCAAGAGTTGGAATTATCAACTCAGTACACCTCGAACTTCACTGTTTAAGAACTGTTTCATTTGGAGAACGGCGTTTATGCACAATAAACTTCCTAACCACGTTTTTTCAATTATATTTAATTTCCAGCAATTCAAATCCAAAGTGAATAATAATAATAATAAATGGGCAGAATTACCTAGTATGCATTGGTAAGTGAGTAGTTCATGAATCTTTTAAAACTAAGAAAAAAACGAAGGTTATAAATTTCAAAGTAAATATTAAAAATCTGTTTAGCTTAAATAATGTAAAATATATAGCAAAACATACACAAAAGTAAGACAAAGGTAAAACCATATGAGCAAGGCATAACATGAATATATTATCTATCCAGAAGACTTCAGATATGTTTTCAACTTTTTTTTAAAATTACATATGGAGTAGTGTCTAAATTCACTGGGCAGAGCGTTATATTCTTTGATAGAGTTGTAAATAAAACTACGAGAAAAGCAGGCCGTCGAGTGTTTTGGAATAATAAAAGTTTGACGGTTTCGTGTCCTCGAATTATTCTGAGATTTAAAAGTTTTATATCTTTCATACATATAATTTGGCTTTTTGTAAATGAGGAATTTATGTGTATTGACGAGTAGGTGGAACTGCCAGGTTTTAGCAATCGGTAACCAACCTCTGACTCCTCGAATTTGGGGGATATATGGTCGAATTTTCTCACACCATAAGAAAGACGAATGCAATTGTTTTGTATTTTTTGTAACCGATTTGCATCAATTTCTATCAAAGTAGGCCCGTAGATTATATCGCAATATGCTAATCTAGACAATATGAGGATTTCGCAAAGTTTCAACTTCAATTTGGAAGTCTTGATATCGCTACTTTGATAGAGTTGACGTAAGATACTGTACGAGCCTCGACAAAGTGAATTTATATGTTTGTGAAATCTCAGATCAGCATCTACCCACAAACCCAAGTTCTTGCTTTCTGTAATTGTTTGTAGCAAGTCTTGTCCAAGTTTGATTTCAATTTTTTCTTCAATTTCCCACCTTTTGTGTTTCGGGCCAAAAAGTATCAGCTGAGATATTTTAGAATTCAATGTCAGGTTATTGGCTATAGATAGATCCAGTAACTTTTGTAGATCGCTGTTAATTTTTGTCCTAGTCATTGACTTTAACGAATTTAGAACTGTACTAAGGCGTTGACTTTGATCTAGTGAAATCTAATAGTTCACGTCTATTTGCCTAATGGAATTACGCTGTTTCTCAACATTTCCACAAGAGAAACCAGAAAACTCAATATGAAATTAAAAATTAATTTTATTGTTTCCAAAATGAATTAACTTGATTGCATGAAAATTCTGACACCAGTTTTCATGGAATGTTTACCAATGTTGCGGTTGCTAACTTTACATAAGTAATAAAAGGTTAATACGGTCTCAATGTCCTTGATTCGTTTTCTCCATCAGTCTCTCTTGTATTCATTCAGTAGTAGAAAGTAAATGACTGTACCAAACGACCTTGGAACATCCAAGAGAAGTATGCAGATCAAATCAAGCTATTCAAACACCAAACAATAAGCCCCTCCCCAATACAGTACTTACAATAGAAGCAAATACAAATATCGTAAAAATTTCACCTCGGATCCAAATGAGAAACCATCTACCTGTATTTACTCATGAAATAAGGAATGTCAGTAGGTCACTTGACATATTCACTGCGCCAGCCGGATCTTCAATCAGAAACTTGAATGTTATAGTAATAAAAGTGGCATGTGGACGGTTTTTATGGAAACGCTGCGGGGAGGACTTCACGCCGATTGGCAACGGATAGTTTTGTAGAAAATCGCGCGGAAATCTGTAACGGGTTATTCAAATTGTATTGCTTTTTGCGATGGGTTTGTTGACTCGAACAGGAACAGGAAACTTCATTTACTGGATGTTAATGCTAATTATAATATTATAATTATACAGTGCTTCCCTAAAGAAACTGGTCGGTTTTCATTTTTATTGAACTAATTTTAATTAGTATTACGAGGGTGGTCCCAGAAGTACCAGGCCTGACCTAGAGATGGCGGTAGTTGTTTGAGAAATATCACTGTATTAGAAAGTATACAATCTTTAAAGCACATGTTTCAAGTTTAAAGGCGCTGCGGTGTTTTGTATTTGTTTGGTAGTCATCAAGATTGAACGTTTTCGGTGAATTTGTGAAAACGGAGAAAATTGGTCATCGTTATGTGGAACAATACTTTTATTTGAAAGGCCTCAGCCCAACCAATTTGAAATCTGAACTGGATTCTACTCTGGGTGAGTTTGCTCCTACGTTCAAACGAGGCAGTACCAGCTGCCAAGACGAGCATCGCTATGGTCGACCAAACCTCAGAAACGGTGAAGAAAATCCAAAAAGCGGTACTCAATGATCGTCGACTGAAAGTGCGCGAGCTAGCAGACTTTCAAAAAGTGCAGTACATCGTATATTATCCTAAAATTTGGACATAAGAAAGCAAGATGGGTGTCGCGTTTGATCACAGTCGAGCCAAAACAGTGTCGTAAAGATGTTTCAATTGAGTGTCTAGCAACAGTGTTTCACAGCCACAGAGCAGAGAGAATTCTTGCGTCGTTTCATAATCATAGATGACCTATGGATCCACCACACTTTACACCCGAGTGAAAAGAACAACCAAAACAGTGGACTCAAAACGGAAAAACGACTCCAAAGAAGGCGAAGACTGTTTCATCTGGAGGAAAGATTATGGTATCTTGGAATGAATTTGGAATAATTTTCATTGACTATCTTAAAAAAGGTTGAACCATCAACGACGAGTATTATACGAACTAATTGCAAAGTTAGAGTGAAGAAATCAAGAAAAAGCTGCCGCACTTGCCTAGGAAAAAGTGTTGTTTCTATTGAAAAACCACCATTTTCATAATTTGTTATTTTGTTTTCGTTCACATTGTATATGTTTATAGGTAGTTAAGAGATTAATTTTGACATGATAATGAAAGTGTGAGTTGAGTTGTCTAAAATAAATACATCAGTTCAAGAGTTTACTTGAGATATTTCCTCTACTTCAACAATTTCATCAAGATAATGCACAAGCTCAAAAATTTCTTATGTCAGTGATCAAAATTAACGAATTAAAGTTTGAAGAGAAGTGTACAGAGCTACAAGGAGATTATGTTGATGAATAAATACATTTTTTTCCAAAATTTTTGTGTTTTCTTTGTTGGGCCGGATACTTCTGAAAAATATCTAACCACCCATTGAGTGGAGTTTTCGAAATATTTCTTCTTTCTATAAATGAACAAGTGGTATTTTTATGAGTGATTAGTAAATTATACGATAATCACTTTTTCCAATTTAGTTCGTACTACAAATTTCAACAATGATATTTATAGACACACTACACAATGTGATATATGAATGAGTGAAATTAAATTGAATTAAAAATAGCTGTAATTACTCCAATTCTCAAAAAAAGGAGATTCTGAGTTATCTGAAAATCACAGACCCATGAGCATTACCTTTGTTCTCTAAATTGTTTGAAATGGCAATCGGTTTCTCTCGGTATTCGGGTGTTTTTTTCATGGTTCAAAAAGCGCGAAAAGTGGTAGCCCTACGATTTGAACGATCGACAAAAATTGTCACTTTCCATCACGTGTGATGGAAAGTGAATCCTCTACGACAAAAGGAGACGTCCAGGACAGTGGTTGGACACCGATGAGCTACCCATGCAATTCCCAAAGGCAGAAACTCATCAAAAATTAATGTTTACCATATGATGGTCAGCGGCTGGTAAGCCTGATTACAGATGATATTTTCAAAGCAATTGATCAGGGAAATTTGACCTGTCTCATTCTATTAGACTATAGTAAAGCTTTTGATACTTTGGACCCTTCTCTTTTATGTAAGAAACTGAAATATTTTGACTTCTCTGGCGGTGCAGTTTCACTCCTGGAGCGTTACTTAACTGGACGAACTCAAACTATCAATTTGAATGGATAACAATCTTCTTTCTTAAGAAGACATTATGGCGTTCCACAAAGCTCTGTCTTGGGACCTCTACTCTTTGCTCTCCATATATCCGAATTCCATGAGTGCGTCAGATCAATCAAAACACACCATTACGCGGATGACACTTAATTATACATGTCGATCAGTTCCAGTGAAGTCATTATTGCCGAGGATATCACAAAACAGAAACTTGGAACTACTCCTTGATGCATCTCTTGCACACAATTTGAAGCTCAATTCAAAAAAATCGCAAGTGATGCTGTTTGGTTCCAAAGGAAAGAGAAACTCCGTTGCCGAGCAAAAATTTGGGTAGTTGGATCGATACTGACTTAAGATTCGTTAAGCATTTTAATCAGCTCTGTATGGCCTCATATAACGTGTTACGGCAGCTATACCCCAGTAGGCACTTGATGTCAATAAAACTCAAACATAATCTATGCGAGTCTTTAATATTCTCTCGATTAGCGTATTGCGACATTGATTATGGACCGGCCCTAGATCAGCATAATGCATTATTGTTTTAAAAAAAATTGCGGAAATAATTGTTTTTTGTCGCGGAAGAATGATTCGCGTAATAAACATTTGCTGCTCATTCCGAAACACAAAATCGCATTATACAATACAGCAAAACTATACAATAGGTTACTTCATGAACTCAAAGACCTCAGTTAGAGAAATTTCAAAAAACGTTTGAAAGTCGTCCTCCGAACAAGGTAATGTTGTTTTTACTATCTAATGACTCTTGCAATGATTTTTGGCACATGTACAAAAGGTTTCAATTCTAACGATATGCAATTATTTAACTATTCAGCCACTTCACTTATTAATTTCATTATCATTATTATTTTTTTTCGCCTACTCCTTGCATCTATTATACTATACTTGTACAGATATAGTGATATTGAAGGTTTTTGTGATCTTATGGATTAAGTGTGTACATCCAAGGATGGGTTTTAAAGCAGCTTTAATAGCTGAACCCCGCCCATTCATCATTCTTGTTAAACATGCATTTGTCAACCATTGAATATGATGAATAAAGGCATCTCATTATTATTATTATTCAGTATAACTTTCTGCAAACGGGCGAAATCATCACAGCAGAATCCTGTTGTGAGGAATTATCGGTCGAAAATTAAACGAATTGAGCATCGCAGATCTGCCTCATCCACCATACTTCCCAGACCTCTAACCAACCGACTACCATATTTTCAAGCACTTCGATAACATTCTCACCGGTAGGACTTTCGTCAATCAGAACCAGGCGAAAAAAGCATTCGTCGACTTCATTGAATCCCGAGTACACAATTTTTATGCTAACGGCATTATTCGAATTTTGTTGGCAAAAGTGCACTGATTCAAATGACGCTTATTTCTATTGAAATAAATAAGTAGATATTCACCGACCATTCTTTTTTATTCCAAGCTTCGTAGGTTATAAAAGTACAAGTTGACTTTTTGATAAAAACACCTAATGGGATATCATTTTCATAATCATTAAAAACCAAATTACCTTATATATTCCACTATCAGAAAATACATGGGAAGATTTTTCAATCACCCAGATAGAAGAACAACTAGTAGTACTTCCACAAAAACTAACTGATTCATGTATACAAGGAACACATGAAAATTTTTAAATAGTTTATTTTATGATCAATATGATATCACTTCTTACACACACACTCTGTATATCAACAGTGAACTGTATAAAGTCTTAGGCGAACAGCTGTAATCTATTCTTCAACTTGTGGCGATACAACACATGTGGAAATGCAGTTGATGATAATACGACTGAAGTAAATATAGCAAAATTACTCACATCTTTTATGAAGTGCGTCCAGTACTTCAGATTATTATCTGATTTAAGGGGAAGCCAAGCAGAACATAAATTACTGAAGCTTGATGCTATTCCATGCAATTCGTAACACTTTTTTTCACGTATTATACAAGGTTCGTTAAGATATTTGTCTATACGTATTGGTTCACCTAAATATTTCAATAGAACATTTTTTTATTATTCTGTCTGCTACTGGTATGAATAGGTTTGTTCTGGTTCTGAGATCCGAAACTGCTTGGAAACTGCGCAAGCGTACAAGCAAAAAATCTCAAACAGTCCGAAATAGTCTCAGACACTCGTTTAAACCAGAACGCTTTTGGGGAGACCACTGTGCCACCTATCGTATATATGAAGAGATGAAGACGAGAAAATACTATTAATCATGTCCATTTTGTTATGTAGCGTATCCCTATAGTCAGTTCAAATGTTATCTACCCTCAATCATCAATTATTCAAATCAAATAAATAAAAAAACATCCTACCCAAACAAATTTCCGCATGACTGCGCATGACCAACCGGAAAAGTTCCCAACACTTTACCCTCGAGAGCAATAACGATTTGGGGCGGTTCAAGACAGTTTAGGATCATTTCGCAGTCGAAACCAGAACAAAGGATTCATTCATCATTCCAAACTTATCCTCAACAAACCAGAACGCTCTATATCAACTGCGCATGATTCTGACGTCCTAGAACCTGAATTTCGTAAAACCAGAACAAACCTAATATAATCTGAACGATACTTCAGAACTATCTATTTTTGGACGAGAAAACAAAGTTCTCAAATAATATCGACGGTTCAATCTCTTTTGTGTACATTTTGGTTTAAATTCTCTTCTGTCAATGGATTTCACTTATTATATCTTAGTTTTTTCATTTCAAAATATGTTCTGCTTCATCTGCTCCCGTTATTTGTCTGTCATATATGTATCCATGATGTTCAGTTTATCTTATACTTAGTAGTCATGATGTTTCACCACTGTAACTTTTGTCAAAAGAACAGAGTATATTGTGAACATATTGTTTTTTATTTCTTCAGGACAGACATTAGTATCAAGAACAGAGAAATACGTTCAATTTTGAAATGTGTTTCTTTTCGTATATTAAAAGTTGGGTTCGTCAATCTTGTTCGAGAATAAAGATAAGTACAAAATTACTGACTGATTAGAATTTTTGTCCATTTCTTATACATGCGCATGATATATTGATCCGATTTTATTAATTTACGGACTTTCTGAGGTGAATAGGAAAGTACAAGAAATATTAACTGCTTCGCAAAACATGTCTTTCAAAGGATATAAATAACATACTTTAGGCGATGGCTCTGAACGACTACATTCAATTACTTATAGTTCAAATATTTTGAATATAATGAATACATAGGGTATGTCACGTAACAATAATATGGTAACCAAGGACGAACACAAGGAAACCAGGAGTGGCACTAGCACTGCGGTAAATACAAATTCTATTTAGCAACAGTTTACGCCACTTTCCTGTCAGACTCCCAATAGAACTTAATGTGTTCATATTTATCTCTCGCACAATGATTAATTATAATGCAAGTGTTGCCACATTATTAATATTATTATACCGGTTCATTGCATGATTGCCCAACCGAATCTCTCAATATCGACTCTTGTATAATATAGGGTCTTTCATTAATCACGTCCCATCTTGAAATTTAAATGAAACAAAATGTTTGAAATGTCTCAAAATTTTGTATTCGTTTGAAAGACCTATTGATGTCATTATGTGTGGTATATAATATCGTTCAAATGTCCACCACGTCTTGTCTGGCTGGAACGCATCTAAAGCGTCCAATTTTACGTCATTCTGAAGCATAAATCAGGCGGAATTTTTTCGATGTCATGGGTTATGTTGGCTTTGAGGACCGCTGTGGTTTGTGGCTCATTTGCATACACCTTCGACTTGAGAAAAAAAACACAAAAAAGTCTAACGGGGTCAAATCGTATGATCTCGGTGGCCAGTTCATATCACTTCCACGTTGCAGAATATCCAATGTGTCATGAACTTTGTGGCACGTAGCGCCGTCCTGTTGAAACCACTTGTCGTTGGTGTTCCGGTCATCCAATTCAGACCAAAACAAGTTGGTGATCATCGATCTATAGTGCTGGTAGTTTTGACAGTGATGGTCTGACCAACGTCGCTCTCAAGGAAAATATAGACCGATGACGCCGCCAGCCCAAAATCCACACCAAACAGTGACTTTCTCAGGATGCATTGGACGTTCTTGAATCTCGTGTGGATTGGTATTGTCCCAAATTCGAAAATTTTGTTTGTTCACGTACCCCTTCATCCAGAAATGGGCCTAATCACTGAAGATGATTTTTCGATGAAAATCAGGGTCAGTTGTCAACTGCTGCAGAACCCATCAATCGAACACTCGTCTTTGTGTATGGTCGTTTATCTTCAGTTCCTGGATCAGTTGAATTTTGTACGGTAGCAGGCCCAAGTCACGACGCAAAATTCGCCTAGTTGGTCTACGAAAGGCCGAGTTCTTGTGAGCGACGCGAAATCGACTGTCTCAAATTCTCCTGCACACTCTAACAAACAGCGGCAATGTTTTCGACAGATCTTGCGTTTTGTCGGCGTACGGGTGTTGATCGGCGTACGGGTGTTGAACAGAACAATCATTTTGACAAAACAATTTCATTATTTGTACGTTTTATTGAATGATATATCCGTCCATGGTGATTTGGCAAAACAGAATGAATAAATGACAACTAACTTGGCACATATAGCTTCAACAATATCTGTTTAAAAATCTGTTTTTTCCGTTAACTAGCTGTCGCACCCCTACGAACGACAACTCTCAAAAGTAGAAACTTGTGCGAGCTAAGGACTAACAAGGTCTTACCTTTTAACGTGTGATTCCTAACACGGGTTGGACGTTAGCAAGTGAAAATCGATCGTCCAGCCTGGAGCTTAACCAACACGGTGGATGATTTGAGTGAGTGAACACATCACCCACGTCGAAGCGACCGGCTATCGTCCGTCCGAGATGGCCGTTATCAATTGTCAACGTACAGAGTTCCCTGTTGGAAGGCTCTATATATGCTCAAGATGATTCAGTTGTATTGTGTAAATACTGTTGTCAATCATGTCCTGAAGGAATTAACGCCGGCTGCCACTGGTAGCCATATTGTGAAGTAGCTAAGAGCGCGCGGATGTACGATGTTTGCTGCCGGGATGAGAGACACGCATCGCGGCGCATTTCGCCTCTATAAATATTGGTGACAGAGTTCCGGTAAATTTCCTCATCTTTAAGGATCTCTTTTCAAACTTCGTATATCTTTAATATTTTCCTAAATATTTACAAAAAATCAAACCCCCCTTTTTTCCTAAATTGTTTATAACTCATGCATTTTTTTCGTGCCCCTCTTCGAATTTTTCAAAAAGTTGCTAGAGGTCATTCCGAATCGAATGAGCCCTGGATCATAATTTTCGCTACCCTTGAACGGAAGTTCCAAAAAAATGATCTTGTAACCCAGAATATGCAGTTATATTGGAGAGTGAAACCATATTTGAAAATTCCTCAATCGAAGCAGTGTTCCATACAGGCGCTGTTCATCACCGTACAAATTATCTGTCACATACACCGATGATGTTCATTTTTCTAGTGAGGAGACTGAGTGCCTAACAAATCCTTCAAGTTATTTTCAACCCAAATGTCTATTAACGTCACGGCAATTAGAAGTTAGCATAATCACTCTAGCAAGCAGGAGGGATTTCAATCTGTATCTGTGGAGTAGGAAGAGTGAGTGTAGGCCCACAGCACTTAAGCCATATCTGACCCATTGTACATCTTCCTGAGGAGTTGTCCTCCTAGGTCATCGTCCATTCTGTCCTTTCCAGGAAGGTGAACAGGTCACTGGGAGACATCTCCTTTATATCGCCAAGTCTAGGCCAAGACTCGCCAAACACACTCTCTCTTATTGAAGATAACTCCAGACACTCGCATAGAACATGCCTCACAGTTTCATCTTCCTGTTCACACGTCCCGCATATAAGTGTGTCCACCAGCTCCATATTATGGAGGTATTTCTTTAGTTGACAGTAACCAGTCAGAAATCCTACTGTTAAGCGTAGATTTATCCTGGTCATTGCCAGATATTTCTTCGGTGCCAGGGTCGCCCAGGGTGTTCCTGGCAAGATTGCATCCTATGATTCTATCCCATCTCTATAGGGATTTAGCACGTTTGAGACTTCTGGCTAGTCCCGCAATTGTCGAAGTCATCAGGTCGTAGGTGTTATTGGGTCCTAAAATTCTTAGTTCAGCCGCCTCTTTGGCTACAGCGTCGGCAATGCGATTACTTTTACTCCTGCCAAGGCCTTTGACCCGCCTCAGGATAATATTATCTACCGAGGCTTTGGCTAAAACTTGGTGGCTCTAGTACTAGATCTGAGGTAACACGTTGTCTGTTCAATGTTAATAGGGCTTGTCTACTATCAGTGCAGATTGTTATGTTTTTGCCAGAAATTCATTTCCTGGTTATTTCTTTTGTGGCGATTGAGATACCAGCCAGTTCTGTTTAAACCACGCTGGTATTTTTTCCATTCCCCACTCAATCCTTAGGCTTAGTAATCTGGACTACACTCCACATCCTGAGCCTTCTTTGGTTTTTGAGCCGTCTTTATACATGCGTATTGCATTTGTAGCATCTGACTCTGGTGTTGTTTTATTTGTAGTTTGTAGGGTTTATTTAACACAAACCTGGGTCAATTGCATCACTGGCTGCCTGCAGCAGAGGTTGCGCAGTAAGCGCTTCTGGCCATCGGCTCAGCCTCAATTGACCCATTCCTACTTTGAGGTTTACACCAACCGTGCGCAATCGTTACATGGCCATTAACGCAACCTGCTCAACGTACAAGTCCAGAGGGGCAATTCGTACCAATCACAAACTTCTAACCCCCATTTTTTCATAAACTAACTCTAGGAGTCATCCTTATTAATATATTATTATTACCTGTGATATATGTTAATATATACTGCAATAAAATACAAAATTAAAATTTTTATGTTCCAAATAATCAACTCCAATGAAACAAACGATTATAGCAATGAGAAAAAATATTCTTGGACGGTTGATAATGCATTACATAAACATTATGCACGGTATCTTAGGAAATGAACAATTAAGCGTTATCCTGAACAATAATGGGAAAAAACTTGGGTTACATAAATTGAGACCATGTATAATTCGGATCGTTTTCACTCGTCTTCTCGGAAATGAAGAAATAAATAGACTACTTAATGATCGAATTATATTGTTTTAGTCGTTTATCAACTTTTCAGCACGTGAATATTTACCGGTATTTTATCCGTTCCTAATTAAAGTATGAACGTGACTTCAGTTGAACAACAGCAAAAAGTAATGATATTCGTGAAAGGATTTTCTTTTAAACCTTCATCAAAAAGTGGTTATTTACATTTAGCATAAATTGCCGTTTGAAAATGTTAAATGCAGATCCGAATCAGTAGAAATCAACACGTCGCGGTTGAGAAAACCTTCAATAGGTAGTGAAAATATTAGAGTAAACTGTATTGGTGAGTTCTCATTCAAACATTTACGGGTAAACATAGAAAATGTCCAGGGAAATCACCTTCAGATGATTGAATATTTTCCAGTTTTGTTGAGTCGAATTCAAACATCTTGACCCCACCCAGATGAAATGTTCATCAATTCTTACTTGTGGGTTTTCATTCATCAAAAGAAGTGAGAAAGTTTCCAAACAATTACTGCTTTTCAATCAAACATTCATACATTTCGAGTATGGATGGAAACAAGGTCATGAAATCTTAGTTGTAGAGAATCTACACAACATACCGATCCTGGTAACAGAAAAAAAAACTCCAGTGGTCTTTCTAATCTCCAATATGAACGAGATGACTATAACTATGTGAAAAGCTCAGATGACTTTTTCATCGACAAGCAAAAAATCCAAGTGTCCCTACAACTGAACTACAATGTATAGTCTATTCTATACGAAGTCAATAAAAGACGAATGTACCGGGTCCGATAAATTTACTAGTTAATTACATGTTAAACCTCCCACATGAAAATAATGGTTAGACCTCGTAATTATTCCACGCCGCCCATGCCATACAACGAAACTGCCGACGTTCGGTAACTATTCAGTTTTTGTGTCATTCGAATTGACTTCGTATGTACTATACCTACACACAATAATCAACTGGTCAAGAAAATATAATAATAATATCCAATAAAATCTAATATTACAACAGTTTCTTGATATTAAATCATCCCTGAAAGTACACTTTGCACTAGTGTGTAGTGTAGTAGGGTTGATATCACTGGTCTACAGTGGTTTTGTTGCCCTAGATATAAGATTGATTTCGGGTGTATTTATACTCACAATTCATGAAATTATCAATGGTTTTGTAAGATTTGCTCTCGTTTTCTTTCAAATATTTATTTTCATTTTACATTACAAAAATTCGAAAACAAGAAACAAAATAATAGATATATTTATAATCTCAGTTTTATTTGGAAAAAAATATGATACTTTGAAGTAAATAGAGAGGGAAATTTCGAAAACATGTTATATTTCGATGAAACGCCTTTTAAGAGATTTTCTTTTATAATTTTTCAGAGGACAATCTCTTTTTAAAGACCAGCAGAAATCGGCCATCATGTGACAATCCCATCGACCCTGATATCTTTCTTCCATTACTTTTAGATCCTGGTGGAACCGCTCTCCCTGCTCCTCACTATAATTTCCTAAATTATCTGGAAATTTATCCAAATGGTTGCGAAGATAGTGTAACTTGATACTCACATTTGCTCCTAGAATCTGAAAGTTTGTCAGCATATTTTGTACAATTTCTTCATAAGTTGGTGCTTTATGGTTACCTAAGAAATTTTCGACTACCAACACAAAACCTTCCCAAGCTTTACTTTCCGGAACAATCATAACTTTAATAAAATCAGTGTCTTTCATCAATTGTCGTATTTGAGGACCATCAAATATTCCACCTTTCAACTTTTCCATACTAAGTTTTGGAAATTTTCTACAAATATATTTAAAACAATCTCCTTCCTAGTCCAAAGCTTTTACGAATTGCTTTATCATTCCTAACTTAATATGCAATGGTGGAAGTATAATTTTGTGTCTGCTCACCAACGGCTCTCTTATTACATTAGCTTTACCGACAGTTGAAGAATTTCTTTCAGGCCAAACATCTTGTTCCCAATGACGTTGCTTTGCTCTACTGTCCCACATACAAATGAAGCAAGGGTATTTCGTGTATCCACTTTGTTGACCAAGTAAAAAATTAAACATTTTCAAATCCACACAGATCGACCATTGATGCTCCGAGTAATTGATTTTTTCTAAAACTAACTTGACATTTTCATATTCTTCTTTTAGTTTTGTAGAATGGGCAATTGGAATTGATGCAAATTTATTTCCATTATGCAGTACTACGCATTTTAAACTACTTTTACAGCTATCAATAAAAAGACGCCACTCAGTAGGTTTGTATTCTTTCAAACCCATGTCCAGAAGCAGCTTCGCAATATTATTACAGTATACCAATCCTTCATTTTCATCAAAAAATTGTAATAGCTCACTTTCTCGCGTTCTGTACGTTGTAATTGTAACTGTCGGTGCCAATAAATTTTTTTCTTTCAATCTTGAAGCTAACAGTTCTGATCCTTGTTTTGATAAATTTAGATCACGTATTAAATCACTGAGTTCATTTTGAGAAAACAACTTTAGCGTAGATGTTTCACCCTCCCATTCACTTCCACTGGTAGACTGATTCGATTTCTATGAATTTGGCAACATCATTGTTTCTGAGGGCATGCGAATCACTTTTGAAACATAAATAGGCCAAAGGAGATTTTCAGTGTGTAAAACAGGACATTTTGTAGACTGTAAGTCTGGATATCTCCACGTTTGATTTCGATTAAAACCTTTAGCATCTACTACGCAAAAGTAACAATCATCGAAATGATTCTTAGGCTCCATCCAGAATACCATAGAAATACCAAAGTCTAATCCAGAACGTTCTCCTTTTTTCCACAACCGCAAAGACTCAACGCAAGACTTACAAACTTCATTAGGAACCCATGATTTATCTAATTTGTCCATTTTAAAACCGAAATATTCAGCATAAGTTTTCTTAACAAAGTCTGTGATATTTCTTTTTAGTTTTTTGATATATAAATACCACAAATATAACAGAATAAATCACTACTATATTTGCACTTCCTTCGTGACAAACTCATGTTTAAAAAGACAAGATAAATATATTAGAACGGACACTCAACAATTGAAACAAAATATTAACATATAACAACTTATCCAGATTCCCGTGTTAGTACTTCAATATTATCAAATAACAGAGTTCTCAGCTGTTTTGCAGAGCAAGGAGCCAGAGAAGTGGGGATCACGTGATGTTTGCACCCACAAAGAAGTTGCGCAGAAGCCTAATCATGACTGAGAAAATATTTTTTTTTACTAACAAGCCGATTATTATTGAAAAAAATACGTAAAAATCATAAAAAATAGAGCACACTCCACTCACAACAAAATTAACGGAAATTTTGACTTTCAGCAAATTTCTTTCAATCTCCAGTACCAACCGAAAGACAACTGTTTAGGACTTCCATTCAGTATATTTAGAACTTAATAACAATTTTTATTTTCGATCATTGAGGTAAATTATAAATTATGATGTACCACTTAATGTAATGTAACAAATGGATCTCCAAATATACTACCACTCAAAATATTCAACAGTCCGAATGCAGATATGAAAAAAGCGCCTAATGTTCACATCTTCAAGAAAAAATCAAGTGATTCTTATGAAAAAGTTGTTTTTATTCCTCGTCCGATATCATCTCACTGACAACATTATAGTATACTTGTCTCCTCTATGTAATGTGTGTAATATGGATAATATGTACATTTTTTTTATATTCAAAGGAAATTGAGGTTTTCATTATTAGAAAGGATTTCAACAAGGTAATGTCGTTAAAAGTCATTTGCAATGTTCCAGCACACATAGATTTAATTGAGCAGTAAAGTAATTGGTAGAAAGATTCTTTTTCTCCGCAAATCAGCATGTTCGATGATTATGGGCATTGCCGGCCTACGAATTGAAACGGTATGTAAGACTTTGGCAACATCGCGCATAATTAGATAAATTCTTACACAACCGTTGACCCACTTCTCTCCTTGACTCGATCAGCAGAATTTGCAACATCAATGGTTGCGATTCACTGCTGGGTTGGTGGAAAAAGGTGTTGAGAACCGTATTTGATCACTGCAGATGAAGATGATATTGGCTTGAGAAAGGCATTGAAAATTGCTGGCTCACATAAACTACTTGAAGGTCTCACATTTTATTTCTCTTGACCGTTTCCTTTTCCATGATAATTTCATTATGCTGGGTAACTTTCCCCGAGTTACTTGGTCATATGAGGAACAAGTTTTGATTCCAGAGTATTTACCTGACCAGCGTGTAGAATTTCTGCTCGACGAACTCCCGTTTATGGGCTTTCAGCAATATAATGATGTTAAAAATGTTAAAGAAAAAATTTTGGACTTAGTAGTGATGAAATTTCAATTGACGTAAGACTTTCTGATACTACACTGCTCAATAATTTTCCAGCAGATGCATATCACCCTCCACTCCAGCTTAAATTAGATTTTGAGAATATGTTACAGCCTACGTTCAGATATAGAGAAAAATTGTTTTTATTTCATAAAGGTGATTACGAAGGGCTGAATAGCTACTTAAGCGACATTAATTGGTCTTCTAAGCTTAATTCGGAAATTGAGTTAGCAGTTTTATCCTTTTATGAAATTTTATTTGAAGGTTTTACTCGATTTGTGCCACAGCGATATATAACTAGTTCAAAGTATCCTAAATGGTACAGTTCCTTTCTGATTCAACTTATAAAAAAAAAGAACTCCTTATTCAAGAAATTCAAAAAAACTAAATTGGATTGTGATTACAAAGAATACTCCAAGTTGCGCAAGGAAACCAAGTATCATATAGATAAATGTTACCTGCTATATCTATCTAATATAGAAAATATGATCCCTACTAACATCAAATATTTCTGGTCATTTTTCAATTCATTGAGGAAAGATAAAGGGTTACCTACTATTATGACATATAATGGGTTGAACTTTGACACCCCTAAAACTATTGCCGATGCTTTTGCGGTACATTTCAAATCTTGCTTTTCGATTCATTCACCTGTTCAAAATTATGTACCAGTCCATACCAATTACGATATTAACAACACGTTATCTTTCCACACCTTCAGTGAAGTGGTAATTGAAAATAAATTGAAAAACCTAGATGTCTCAAAGGGCGCGGGTCCTGACGGAATTCCGCCAGTATTGTTAAGGAATTGCTGTCACTGTTTATCACATCCCCTTAAAATACTTTTTCAAAGATCATTTGATACAGGGATTTTTCCAGGTATTTGGAAAAAATCTTTCCTTTCTCCAGTATTCAAAAGTGGAAACAGAAATGATATTCAGAATTACAGGGGTATCTCGAAAATTTCTTGTATTCCCAAAGTATTTGAATCTTTAATTAAGAATGAAATATTCAATAATTTCAAACACGTCATAATAGATGAACAACATGGATTCTACAAATGAAGGTCTACTGCCACCAATTTGGCTGTCTATCAAAACTTCATCACAAATAAGCTTGAGCAAGGGTTCCAAGTTGATGTTATCTACACGGACCTTGCTAAAGCCTTCGATTCAGTTTGTCATGAACTATTAATTTTAAAACTTAATAATCTTGGAATAACGGGCAGATACTTGAAATTTATTGAATCCTACCTTTCCGGTAGATCGCAGAATGTGAGGATAGCTGACAGTGTGTCAGAAACAATTCATGTAACTTCAGGGGTTCCGCAAGGTTCGCACATTGGTCCTATATTATTTCTACTCTTTATTAATGATGTTAAATCAGTGTTTAAACACTGTAATATCTCTCTGTATGCGGACGACCTTAAATTTTTCAAAACAGTGCAATCTACCAATGATATTGAATGTATACAGAATGACCTAGATAGCTTTTGTGCCTACTGTAATACTAATCGTCTAAAAGTTAACATTAAGAAATGTAATGTGCTGAGATTTTATAGAATGAAACATCCTGTCATTGGAAACTACTCCATTAATGATGCAACTCTTCAAACTGTCAAAAGCTTATGCGATTTGGGAATTACTTTCGATAAAGATCTAAGCTTTATTGATCATATCAATAATATCTGTAATAAAGCATTCAGAATGCTCGGATTCATCAAAAGGAATACCCGGCATATTACAGAATATGATGCTATAAAGACATTATACTTTTCACTGGTTCGGAGTATTTTGGAATATAATAGTGTAATTTGGTGTCCTCTTTATTCTTGTCATAAAGAGAGGCTTGAAAAAGTGCAAAATCGCTTTTCTAAATATATAATTTGGAAACTTGGCCTACCCTACTATGGATTTACCTCGCAAATGAGGCTGTCGGTATTAGATTTATTATCACTTGAGGACAGACGTAAACTTGCAATGGTTCTATTCCTTCATAAAATAATAAACTTCCACTACAATTGTTCAGCTATTTTAGATGACCTTTGCCTTTCTGTTAACTCAAGATCCTTAAGAAGCAATCGCATTTTTTCATTTGGGTTGCGATTTCACAGGACTAACTATGGCTCGATGGCAATAAGTTGTAGGCTTCAAAAAAATTTCAATACATACTTTTCAGAACTTGATCTTTTTCATTTGTCATATTTAAAATTAAAAAAAATGGCAATTAGACGACTTCATCAAGAGATTGTTTATTAAACTTCTGAATAGTCGTTTATTATTTCTTTTAATAATCATAACTTATTCTAGTATTCGTACATGTCTTTTTTTTTTGAATTTGAAGTTAATGCACTATTTGACAAATGAAAATGCATACCTTTATTTAATATGAAGTAATAACTTGACTCTAGGGTTTGTTTGCACATTGATGTAATATTTGGGACTTTGTTACAATTCTGTAATGTACTTGACATAGTTACGTTTTAGTTTTATAATTAAATTATTCATTAGTGTTGAATGTCTTTAAGCTTATTTTTGTCTTTTTAATATTTTTTTTATGTTCCATTTGGTATTTTATTAATAGTTTGTGGTGTATAGGACTGATAAAAAATAAATAGGTTTATTTATTTTTAAGCAATTATAATAGTTATATTATGGATTTTACTTGTTGGGTTCATAACTGAACTCTAATGCTTGACTGGTTTCAACAATTGAAACTTTCTTGACGTACCATTTGGGATTTTATACTAATTCTGTAGTGTACTTGACCGATAAATAAATAAATAAATAAAAAATAAATAAATAATTCTTCTTCAGCTCATTTCTCTCTTTACTACTTTTATATTTTTTCCCTAATGATAAGTTTCATCAAAATATTGGTGAAACAATATCATATAAAGTTTTCTCTTATGATATGAAATATGACACAAAATAGGATAGTATATTGCATTCTTGCAATGTACTTGCATCTTTCTTTATATTCTCCGCAGCACACTAGAAAATATTAATTTTAAAGAACCAAGAAAGGTAATGGTAAAAGACTGGAAAAACAACCCAATATTTTGACAAATATCAACACTGTTTCATTTCAAAAGTACATTATTTCTATAATGAAAATCCATAAATCTTTGGTAGACAAAATAATATACAAAAATATCTCCTGAGCATTCAAGATTGCGTGAAGAAAACACGTGACATCTTTCCAACTAACAACGAAATGAATATAGTTTCAGACCATCTGCAAATTTCCTTCAATTCAGTGCCAACTGACAGACAGCTGTTTCCGTATTTGGGCCTCATAAGTACCGAGCTTGGCTGGACTTCGAGACAAACTACAGACTGGTCGTTATTCTATTCGTTGAATAATCATATGTTAAAGGCGACAAAAACATTAGTACTATCTAGTAGTCTAGTAGTCTAATTTTTGAAAAGAGTAACTTCCTTTTTTAGTTAATTTTGATATTTTAATTATTCAGAAATTTGAGTTATCAATCCTCAACGGCATAAACATACGAACAAATAGAATTATAGTTCAGAACATCCATCTGAAAAATTTCACACTGACATTCATTATACCTAATCCATTTTATATTCAATATGTTGATTTCTGTTATCTTTGTTACAGGGTGATGATCATACATATAAGGGCGACCATAGTGGTCGCCTTACTGGCCATATTCAGAGGAGTATTTGCTCAGGTGAGTGTAAATGAACTTAAACAAACTAATAAATTGTATATAAATCGAACCAAAACTAAGTTTTACTCCTGCTGATGACAGCAATCGTTTTACTCTAACAAAATGCGTTCTATATTTTCTATTAATTCACTACCCATCACTTCATATAATGACTGAACATCAACAATTGCAATATTTCTTTTATTTTGTTCGAAAAAGAAGGCCCAACATTAAAAAAGCTAAAAATAGTCATGATAATTTGTTCTTGAAAGTAGTATCAGCAGTAATACTAGGGCGCTCCGATAAGCACTTAGCCCACAAAAAAAACGAGCTCTTTTTCCATTGGAAAAAACAAGAATCCAATATATTGCTTTGCTGACGACAACACACTTGTCTTGTCATTCCATTTGGATTCCAGGACATCGGCTACGGAGGCACATCTTCACCGGCAGCAGGAGGATGCATATCTTAATGAGAATCTAAAAGTGATTTTGAATTGGGGTGAAAGTAACCAGGTTCAATTCAATGCTACAAAAACCCAGGCATCTGTTTTCTCCAAGAAAATAAATGCATCCGAACCAGATATAATAATGTCAGGTCAGACAATTCCGCTTTCTGCTTCGGTAAGCTTGTTGGGTGTTAAAATGGACACCAATATGTCTTGGCACAATCATGTCGCTGTAATTGCAATGGCTGCTTCTTAAAAGCTTGGAACACTGTTCCGAACAAGAAAACTGTACACACCTCAGCAAGTTTTGATGCTTTATAAAGCTCAGATCAGACCTTTTTTGGAGTATTGTTCTCATGTATGGAGCTCTGCCCCCAAACATAACCTGAAGTTGCTGTATTCCGTCCAGAAAAGAGCCGTCCGCTTGACTGGAGGCGGGAACATCACGTGCAACCTTGATAACCTGGAACATCGAAGAAAGGTTGGAGATTTGTCCCTCTTCATAAGATACTTTCGCGGGAAGCGGTACATATCGAAGTACGAAACGGACTGTGGGTGCTCATCGTTTTGAGATTCAACTCAGTACACCCCGAACTTCACTGTTTGAGAACTCTTTCATCTGGAATCTGGATCTAATCTCCAACGATTCAAATCCAATGTGAATCTCTACTATCGCACAGGCACCGCTCTGAGAGCGCCTTAAGGATTTTCCTGTAGTGCTTAAAAAAAATTATGAAATCCACGAACACGCCCTCTTCCACACATAAAACTACGACCACGATTCGGCCGAAATTTTGACAGCAGCCGGCTACGAAAATGTATTTACACGATAGTGAATTTCTCTTGCGATAGTTGCGCCCTCGAGCGGTGAGGCTAAGTATTTATCGCCCAAAAGCTTATGTGACTGAATTTTTTCACATCTTCTGCACACGTTCTTAGGCATATGCGGAAATGTCGGTATTTCTGAATTTCTATTTCTATTTCTATTTCTATGAAATTAATGCATTAGTACTTTATTTTGAAGTAAAATTGACAGATGAAACTTCCATCTGGGAAAAAACATTAATGTGTTTCCCAGATGACGCTCAGTCGCCATCTTGAAAGTTTCATCTGTCAATTTCACTTCAAAATAAAGTATTCGTGCATTTATTTCATTATCCCAAATTTCAATTTTTTGAGTTGACCCATTCAAAAAATAAAAGTGGGGGACATTAAAGAAATGCACTCTATGATAGCGTATAAGGAACGCTGGCATTAGTGTTATTTGCAATCACGATTCAACCGGTATATCAAAAGTCATAACTTCATTCATCATCAGAAGTTGACTTGAATGAAATGTAACTTCCTGCATCAGTAATTTCTCATTTTTTTTCAAAATTGCCATGAGATTAGTGTCAGTATTTCACAATGACCTAGAACTTTGTATTTATGTTTTACTTTCTCTGGTATTATTGATTGCCTATGCTCATGTGTTTTATTTTGTTTCAGAATTCAACTAGTAATTTATTCCAATGTCCCACAGGTGAGTAGTTTTATAGTACTTGAGAGATTGAGTCTGAATAGAATATCTTACCTGCTTCAATATATCAATATTGATAATGGATATTCTTTGCTTATTCAAATAATTACAACGGGTGAAAGTTATAACTATTTTTGTTTCTTGAAAAATGAAAATAAAGTTTCATCAACCTTTGCTGAATGTCCTTGAGAGTTTAGTTGTGAACGATATCATACAGAAGTTTTTAAGTGATAGTCAACAGTTTATTCAATGAAAAGCAGAACCAGAAAAGAGAGAGATATAACTTATGCGGTACCCTGGACAAATTATTGTTTTCATTACCTTTATTAATTGCATGAATTAGTTAGTGACCATGAGAACAGATATGTAGTCATATACATTTGATAGCGCAGAACGAAGCTTATTTCATGAACCACTTGATTGCAAATACAAAATTAAAAAACACCATCACTTTTTGTAGAGAAATATGTCTAGTTTTGAGAACTGTGAGATTTTTTTTAAGTTATAACTTTCCTGCTGAAAATCCAAACAACAATAAGAAATGCAATGAGTTTAGTCATATCCTCGGATCATGTTGGTAATTTTTCAATATATACTCCTCAAATGATCATGTTGTAATGTACAGATGAAAACTACATTGACTATGCTTAGTGTTTCTACGAAACGAAAACAAGAGATTTTCGACTCTTGACTTGTCTTGTCTCGAACAAAATAAGATTTCTTTCTCTCTTAAAAAAATGTGTCTCGACATCGATAATCAAAATTACAATTATAGAGCTTTAACATATTTCGGACAAACAACAGAAAAAATAGCTTCATTTTTGAATAAACAAGATAATAAAATTGGATATCAAACAGGTAGACGTTGGAAAATTTAGTCAACAATATTGAAGACAAAACATAAAATTTCAGGAAATCAGGAGTATATGAATTGAATTGCGGAATTTGTCCTAAGGTATATATTGATCAAACCTGTAGAACATTTAGGAATCGCATCCAGGAACATCATATGAGATATGTGAATAAGAAAACACGTTCAACGTTCAACTTGATCATATTCAAATCATCTTTTAGAAGAAAATCATTTATTTAACGAATATTTCGAAATTTTGCACATAGAAAATAAGAGTTGAAGGCTAAATTATTTGGAATCATTGAAAATTATTAAATTTAAAGATTCAAACATTTTACATAATGAACAACTGGATTTGAATAGATCACCATTAATAAACTTGTTTTCTAAAAAACTGATGTTATCCTAGTCTTCATATACATAAATAAAAGTTGACTAGATGTAGAAATAATATATGTGCTAGACAATTATGATTGAGTATGTGCCTGAGCATACGAATACTCCTTTATCAATTGGAAAATCCTTTTTACGCAAGAATATCTTGTATCAGCACATTGTTTACTCCTCGATAGTTTTTCAATAAGTATTTTTAACGAGTGATACTGTTCGATGTTGATTGATTGCGTTGCCAAACAATATTATAGGCCACAATCCGTCAGTTTTATTCAGCCATTCAACTACTTGAAATTCCTCTGCATTTACATTCAACGGGTAAAAATGAATCACCCATACCATATCTAGAACCGTACTCAATAACGGTTTTATCAATGAGGAAGGTTGATGATGCGGAAATATGCATACTGTAAATATTAGAAATATTGTATTTTGCAGATGTGAAATTGAGTACAGATAATGTATACAATATCCATAATTCAATAACAGTGTGTTGTGTCGACTTTTATCTTTCAAAATAACAGTTGGGTTGAGTAGTTGGTAGGCTAACATAGAAAAAAAATTGATAAAATTTGATTTGTTTATTTGCCTTCGTAGTTGCCTTTGAGGGCAATTCAACGATTATAGCCGTCATACAATTTTCCGATACAATTTTTTAAAACTATTTTTCTTTAGCCTCAAAATAGGCCTCACATTCGACGATTACCTCTTCATCGAATAATGATAATAATGTTTTATTCGTACTATTGCATTACATATCTCAATTGTACCAATCAGAAAATGAATAAAACAGAAAAAACCAGCGTGGCATGAATTCTTTGTCACGCGCGAATTCATCTTGTGAATATCTTTCCAGTGAGTATTCTCTTCGAGATCCGAGAACAGAAAAAAGTCGCTGAGGGCCAGATCTAGAGAATACGGTGGATGCGGAACCAATTCGAAGCCCAATTATTGCAATTTTGCCATCGTTTTCATTGATTTGTGAAACGGTGCATCACTTCTTTTTCTTTGATATATGTATGTATGAAATAGTCGCTGTTGCTGGTTTTTTCCCTTTTCAAGATAATCCATGAATATGATACCATGCGCTTCCCAAAATACTGATACCGTAATCTTTTTAGCCGACTCTTGCGAGTCTGCACGCTTTAGAGTCAATTCACCACGTCCAGTCTACACAGATGACGATCGTTTTGATTCTGGTGTGAAACTATGTAGCCATGCTTCATCTATTATCACATATTGTCGCATAAATTCGGGCTTTTATGGTGGAACAGTTTCAAAAACTGCTCAAAATCATCAATTTGTTGTTGTTTTTTATCGATTCTGAGCTCGACCAGCATCCACTTTGGGTACTTTCGGTTCTGGTGCAGGTGATTTCAGTCGGAGATCCAGGACAGAGATATCAACCTCCCTAGGAACCTATGCGACTGTATTTCAAGCGGAAATTTACGCTATTGAAGTGTGTGATGAGCTGTCGCGAACCATAGGGAGTGTTGTCAAGAACTATTACACTATTCACATCCAAATTTGAGATCATTGTGTTTTCAAACCATTCCTCGAAAATATTAGCTTCCATATTCTTATGATAGTCAACATTACAGTCCTCAAGTTTTTATCCACATAATTTCAAAGAATTCAGAACCCATCCTTTACTTCCTCCGCAAAGCACAATAATGAGTCGTGATTCTTTGTTTGCAGGCATGTTGGGCGAACACATTCTCGAACCATCAGTCCACCCTTTCGTAACTGTGTCGTGAGTGTCATACCAAGTTTCGTCCAAATAGAAAATTTGCCGTTGTTCTTGTCTACATTTAGTTATTTGTTCTAAGTATTGGTTACGCAATTCCACTATTCTTCTGCTTTCCATAACTGCTTGACGTTTGTTTATTATTTTAAATTGAAATCCTAGTTTCTTTATCCAGTTCTGAAGAGTTTTGTCACAGCAGCTCACGTTATGGCCGGAAGTATTCAATTTCTTCTTTATGATTTCAGTTGTAGGAATCTCATTGCTTTTGTAACAGTCGTATATTGTTTTATTCAATAATTTTATTAGATGAACATCTAAAGGTTTCGGTAATCCTATATCACATCGCGTCTTGCGTTCATAAGGTTTGTTTTTGACTATTTTACGTACACTTGAGAAATGAATTTCGGTCAAATCTGATGTTGCTAAACAGCTGAACCTGTAAGCATATTATCGAGACGAAGATACCAACATAATAAAATAAAAAAATCACTAATCGAATGTTTGTACCCCGGAAATTTGAACATTCACCTTAGTTTTTCAACAGACCTCGTAGGTTCATATGAGTTGTTGAAGACAACTTGGTGAATATTCCACACAATCATAAAGAAAATGTATTTTGGAGAAAAAGGATGACTAAGAATTTAAAAGAATTTCGATTCGTGAGCCGGCTGTCTATTGAGAGAGAACACGTTATTCGGGTGTGTCTGAAATGCGATTCATATTCGATGGAGGGACAAGCTCGCCGAACAACATTCTTTGCTCATATTAATGAAACTAACTGTGTAAGTGTGTCAAAATGTATCTGAACAATTCATGGGAACCCACATGAATGAGATAGGCACATTTCCAATGCGGAAATTTATATGTTAACGAACTGATTCGTGCAGTTTGGAAGTTTTCGCAGGAAAATTTACTAGATTAAGGAACCGTTAGCGCACACAGAATAACACTGACAATATTAATGAAAATCTCTGTATTTCAAATGTATTCTAAACATTTTTTCGTCGACACACCTTCCAATAAAAGTTGAATGGAGAGTAAAATTTATTTGAAGTTGTTTTGAGAGCAGAAACAAGTCCTAGGAAACATCTACGTAAGCTGTAGTGACAAACACGTACAAATTAGATTGAAAAACCAAAAAGTTTACATTTCATATCAACAAAATTCATCAGAATTAAATGATGACACTTTCTCCAGAATCAATATTTGGGATTTGTTCCATTTTGCTGCACACGGAGACGGTTTGATTAAGGATTGAAGGATGACGAAACCTAGTCGTATACTTGATGAGTAGAATTTGGAACTTCTGACCTGAATTGAATCTAATGAAAACAGTTTTTGCAACAGAACAAAAGTTAGGCATTAGTTCTTACTCAAAATCTCCAAGTTCCTACTATGTTTAGATTGAAAATGAAACGTCTAAAACACACTGATGTGTCATTCTTCAAAAAAAAAACCTAATTGGAATTAACCGAAGTACCGAATGGCCTTGACATTTTCATGTTGATGTAGCGTAGGTTTGTACCAATAAAAGAATTCATGGTTGAAGGTTGATGCTTGCCTGCAGAGAGAATTGCAAAATCATTTATATAACATATTACTCACTTCTTTTCTACTTCTACAGGAAATGAAAATTATATGAAAATGTATTCTCATCCTTCAACAATTTCCTAATAAAAGATTGCAGAGTACACAGAATGCACGTAAAAAATAGTAGGTAGAAACTTTGATCTCAGTCGGGAAGTATAAATGTATAATTCATGAATACAGAAATATGAGGAAACATATTGGAGAACACTCTGAATTTTTATAAGAAGAGTCGTTTTTATCACTTCTCACTTCAGATTGTTCTATTTAGAGGTTATAATTTCAAATTTTGCATCCATAATCTGACCTAGTAAGACTGATGAGATTTATAATAATAATAATAATAATAATATACTTTATTGTCATTAAGAATAACTCTTGTGGACAAAGCTTGTGAAAAATAAATATAAATGTAAGTATAGAAATATAAAATGTGAATATAAAAACACCTACTAAAAAGTAAAGTTAGAAAATTCACTATAGTTCAACGTCGAAATTTTGTATCAACATGGTTGTGTACAGATTTGTTTAAAAATATTATCAACACTTATATAATACACATACAAAGATATATACCTATATATAATATTACGTAAATAAACGTACCCATTACAGCAGACAATCAAACATTTATATCCAAACGAGGATATAAACAAAAATCCTATACAACTTAAATTCAAATATACACATTTTGTCACGTAAATTTGTCGTTATAGAAATTATAATAAGTACTATCTGTCAAAAATGTTTTACGTTTATTCTAAACATTTTGTTGGTCAAATTTGCCTGTCTTATATCTGAGGGCAAGTAATTAAACATCTTGACCCCATTGTGATAAATAGAATTCCTGACCGAATATGTTAAAGGAATTGGCAATTCCAACGCGGTGGAATGGGTGCCATAAGAATTGGGACATATTTCTGTAAATGAGGCAAACCGATTCCAAAATAAACAAAGCAATCACTGGTAAATTGTAAGGATCTAACAGTAGATGCCACCAGAATTCTTTACCTAGCCTAAGTAGGATCTATTTTGGAGTATGCGTCACCAGTCTGGTCTCCTCATTATGCTGTACAGTGACAAAATAGATTCCTTAGACTTATTACCTTCAAATCTGGCCTAACAGTTGGAGAATATGATTATTCGGATATACTTGATATTGCGAACCTTCACATGCTTTCTTTTCGTAAAACAAATAACGATATCATTACCTTGTATGAAATTATATACTGTGACATTTATTCTAATAATCTATTATATTAAGTCTCATTCCCATTACCTGTTCGTTAAACTAGGAACAACGATCATTTTTGTAACCCTGATCATCATACCAACTATGGATACTTCTCACCCATGTCAAGGTTTATGCGAGAACCCAACCGTCTTAGTTGTGACATTATTGGAACGGAATTTAATAACTGGCGTGAAGTTATCCACAGATTTCTGGCCACACATGCTGGCGTAGAGGAAAATAAAAACCTCTGGTTGGGATACGAAATTATTAGCACCCGTACTAATATCTGTGGCTGGAAGTACCTATTCACTAAAGGTTGAAGGTGGAATTATTAAGACTATTTGGTGTAAAACTTTTTTATAGAATCTTGAGTAGATTGACGCGTTGATAACCGTTTTCTCATCAACAATACAGATTCAGGGAAGAATAATATTGGAAATGTCAGACTTACTTTCCAATACCCCATGTAGAAATGATACCCGATGATGTGCGTCCATCGAAATCACACAACTTTCATAGTTTCTTGAGTAGATTAACTTGGTGATAACGGTTTTCTTGTCATCTAAACAGATTTCGAAAAAGAAAATGTTGAAACAATCAGACTCATTTCATGAGATCATCTGGTTCCAATTCTAGAAGGGGTTTAAAAAAGTTAGTTTGATCGTTTCAACAATTTTATTCTCGAAATCTGTATGGGTGACAAGAACACGGTTTTCACTATATGTATTGATCTACCCAAAATTCTATAAGAGTTGTGTGATTTTCATGAACGCACATCTTCTGGTTTCAATTCTACAAGGTGTTTTAAAAAGTGAGTCTGATTGTTTCAATATTTTTCCTGGAAATCTGTATGGGTGACAAGATAACTGTTATCATTGCGTCAATCCACCCGAGATTCCATAGTACTTGTTCGATTTTTATGCACGCACATCATCTGGTTTCAATTCTACAAGGGGTTTAAAAAAGTTAGTCTGATCGTTTCAACAATTTTATTCTCGAAATATGTATGGGTGACAAAAAAACGGTTTTCACTGTGTTGATCTACCCAAGATTCTATAAGAGTTGTGTGATTTTCATGAACGCACATCTTCTTTTTCCAATTCTACAAGGAATCTCAAAAACTGAGTCAGATTCTTCCAACATTTTTTTTTTCGAAATCTGTTTGGGTGACAAGATAACTGATATCACTACGTCAATCTATTCGAGAAAATTTTCAAAACTTTTTCGACTTTTATGCAAGCATATCAACCGGTTTCAATTCTACAAGTGGTTTAAAAAAGTTAGTCTAATTGTGGCAACAATTTTTTTATCGAAGTCTGTATGGCTGACAAGAAACCGGTTTTCACTGTATCGATCTACCCAAGATTCTATAAGGGTTGTGTGATTTTCATGAACGCACATCTTCTGTTTCCAATTCTACAAGGAATCTCAAAAAGTGAGTCAGATTCTTCCATTTTTTTTTTCGAAATCTGTTTGGGTGACAAGATAACTGATATCACTACGTCAATCTATTCGAGAATTTTCAAAACTTTTTCGACTTTTATGCACGCATATCAACTGGTTTCAATTCTACAAGGGGTTTAAAAAAGTTAGTCTAATTGTGGCAACAATTTTTTATCGAAGTCTGTATGGGTGACTAGAAAACGCTTTGCACTATATTGATGTACCCAAGATTCTATCAGGGTTCTGTGATTTTCATGAACGCACATCATCTGGTTTCGAAATCTGGTACTACTACGTCAATCTACCCGAGATTCCATAAGACTTGTTCGTTTTTTATGCAGGCACATCATCTGGTTCCAATTCTACAAGGGGTTTTAAAAAGTTAGTCTGATTTTTGCAACAATTTTTTTCTCGAAATCTGTATAGGTGACAAGAAAATGGTTTTCACTATATCGATCTACCTAAGAATCTATAAGAGTTGTGTAATTTTCATGAACGCACATCTTCTGGTTCCAATTCTACAAGGAATTTTAAAAAATGAGTCTGATTGTTGCAACAATTTTTTTTATCGAAATCTGTATGGGTGACAAGAAAACGGTTTTCACTATATCGATCATCCTAAGAATCTATAAGAGTTGTGTGATTTTCATGAACGCACATCTTCTTATTCCAATTCTACAAGGAATGTCAAAAAATGAGTCTGATTGTTTCAACATGTTTTTTTTTTCGAAATCTGGTATTACTACGTCAATCTACCCAAGATTCCATAAGACTTGTTCGTTTTTTATGCACGCACATCATCTGGTTCCAATTCTACAAGGGGTTTTAAAAAGTTAGTCTGATTTTTGCAACAATTTTTTTCTCGAAATCTGTATGGGTGACAAGAAAACGGTTTTCACTATATCGATCTACCAAAGAATCTATAAGAGTTGTTCAATTTCCATGAACGCACATCTTCTTGTTCCAATTCTACAAGGAATCTCAAAAAATGAGTCTGATTGTTTCAACATGTTTTTTTTTCGAAATCTGGTATTACTACGTCAATCTACCCGAGATTCCATAAGACTTGTTCGTTTTTTATGCACGCACATCATCTGGTTCCAATTCTACAAGGAATTTTAAAAAATGAGTCTGATTGTTGCAACAATTTTTTTTATCGAAATCTGTATGGGTGACAAGAAAACGGTTTTCACTATATCGATCTACCTAAGAATCTATAGGAGTTGTGTGATTTTCATGAACGCACATCTTCTTGTTCCAATTCTACAAGGAATCTCAAAAAATGAGTCTGATTGTTTCAACATGTTTTTTTTTTCGAAATCTGGTATTACTACGTCAATCTACCCGAGATTCCATAAGACTTGTTCGTTTTTTATGCACGCACATCATCTGGTTCCAATTCTACAAGGGGTTTTAAAAAGTTAGTCTAATTTTTGCAACAATTTTTTTCTCGAAATCTGTATGGGTGACAAGAAAACGGTTTTCACTATGTTGATCCACCCAAAATTCTATAAGAGCTTTGAGATTTTCATGAGCGCGCATCATCTGGTTCCAGTTCTAGAAGGGGTTTAAAAAAGTTAGTCTGATCGTTTCAAAAATTTTATTCTCGAAATCTGTATGCGTGACAAGAAAACGGTTTTCCCTGTGTTGATCTACCTAAGAGTTGTGTGATTTTCAATAATTTATTAGATAACCATAATGAATTTATTTCCACCAATAATATGGAAGTATTCAATCTCCATATAGTCTTTTTCAACTAAAATTACTTTTTTAATCCGTTTCTGCCAGTCTTCTTCAGTAATATTAGATACTTCTTCTTTATATAGCTCTATTACCTTCGTATCAAATTTTGGAAAATTATTTTTACGCCTGATGCTTTGTTTCAATTTTCCCCAAATCAACTCGATGGGATTGAAAACACAAAAATAGGGGATAAGTCTCAGTATGGTGTGTCCATACTTTTCATCAATACTCTCAAGGGCATACACTTTTTCAAATGTTTCCGTCTGTGAAACTTCAAATAGTTGGTTTTTGGTATAGTAATCTTCAAAATACAAATTGTTATTCATTGAAAAATTTTGTATTTCATCTCTTTTGGTACTTTGATGAGCTATCGCGAATTATAGGAAGCGTTGTTAAGAACTATCACACTATTCGCATCCAAATTTGAGATCAATGTGTTTTCAAACCATTCCTCGAAAATATTAGCTTCCATGTTCTTATGATAATCAACATTGTAGTCCTCAAATTTTTTCCACATAATTTCAAAATATTCGGAACCAATTCTTTACTTCCTTTCCAATGCACAATGATTAGTCGCGATTCCTTCTCTGTTGGGCGTACACATTCTCGAACCATCAGTCCACCCTTTCGTCCAAATAGAAAATGTGTATTTGTTCTTGTCTATATTTAGTTATTTGTTCTAAATATTGGCTAAGCAATTCCACTCACTATTCTTCTGCTTTCCATAACTGCTTGACGTTTGTTTATTATTTTAAATCTAAATCCTAGTTTCTTTATCCAATTCTAAAGAGTTTTGTCACAGCATCTCACGTTATGGCCGGAAGTATTCAATTTCTTCCTTATAATTTAACTTGTAGAAATCTCATTGCTTTGGTAACAGTCGTATATTGTTTTTTCTATAATTTTATTAGATGAATATTTCAAAGTTTTGGTAATCCTGTATCATATCGCCTCTTGCGTTCATAAGGTTTGTTTTTGTCTATTTTACTTATATTTTACTTACTTTACTTACAGAAAGGAATTTCGATCAAATCTGATGTTGCTTGTAATAGTTTGTTTCCCTCGAAACCAAACTTGAGATATAGATTCTTATATACATTGAAACATTCTCTCTGTTTCAATATTCAAATGCATCCGAGTCTTATTCACATTGTTTCACATTGTCCACCGTAGCTATTAGAATCACTACACTGAGTTCTTATCACACTATTACTATTAATACTTGTCCAAGAACGCCACAGATAACAAAAATTTTAAGTTATTATAACATTTCTATGTATTGTTTTTTTGGTCTTTGAGACTGCCACCACCTTTAAATGTGCACAATATCGTTTACTTCGACTATACCCGGTTGGATTTTGTTTCATCTTCTTGCGACTCTTATTCCAAGAATTGCTGAAAGTGTCGACATACGTACCTATATTGCTATGATAAAATTTTTAACGAAAAAGGCGTTTTGATTGTGAAATAATCATATTCATTCCAATAATCTCACTATAATATTCATACTATCGGAAAAGGCTTGATTCAATGTTCAATATTAAAAAAAACTCTGGGTTTGAAAAAATCTTCTGGAACCTGTATATTACGTATCTCGACAAGAAGAATAATTGCCCTTGATTATGTTCATATTCTCTTCAATTCTTGAATTATATAATCAAAAATCCCTTGCCATTGACATAATATTCACATTATCTTAGAAAAGTGATATAAGTACCTGCGTAACCAATTACATTTATGCTACAACTAGTGTGACCTTTATTGAGAATAATAATTCTTCAAACGAGGTCTCGTAGAAGAGAATAAGACTTACATAAAGGTAAAATCACATGGCAAACACACACTCACTTGGAGAGTTATTAAAAGTACAGCATTCCTTTACTAAAACCAGTTGCAACGACGAATATTTACGTAAGATTTAGCATTATCAAGTTGCTATTAGAAATAACGGATGCATACTGGAAGAAAACAGTATCAAAACACCTGCAAAATACACATTAATATTCGAAGATTTCAATAGAAATGGAAAACTGTGGCACAAATACACTAGTGATGATGGATGACGAGACTTACGACGTCTACAGGGAATACTCCTCATAAATATATAATCTATCTATGAAAGAATTGTTGTCGATGTGAAAAGCATCAAATATTTTGTTACAGCAAGCAACCAATTTCTGAGCAAGACATTTGACGTTTCGAACATTTTTGTTCAAATATTTCAAGGGTCATTTTCATCTAAAATTTGCTTTTAGTTGAATGTTATAGTCCCTGGTTTGCTCTTCCTTCCTTGCAAACCAAGCCAGAAGTGGACCAAGCAATGAAGAGACCATTAAAAATATTACATTTATCTGAGAGAAAATTCACAATTCTATATAAAAAAAAATTGACAGTAGTGCTACTTACTTCAATATTTACGAATAAAAGAATGCCTATTACACATGATACATGACAAAAAATGCACTAGACAGAAAAAACTGCACTAGAATTCGTGTTCTCAGAAGAGAAGATTGATGATAAGAATAACTGAGGAAGTAACTATACCTTCCTCAGAGACTGAGGAAGTAACTATACCTTTCTCAGAGACTAAGGTAGGTAACAACGTGAATTTTTTTCAAGGTTGGTTTACTATTTCAAACAGATCACACTATATTGTACACACTATCCATGTTATTTATAATGGCAGACAGGTAGGTAGAGCTAAAGAAAGTAGGTTTGTTCGACCCTCCACTGCAATCCGCATGGGTTTATTGTGCCTCACATCTAGTCAGGTTCAACCATATGATCCACCCTTTTTAACGGAGCCAATTAGCTTATTTGTGTTCCGCATGAAAGATTTATAAACAGATAACATTTTGGTATTACTGTTTCCCTTGTGCATTGGATTCGATTTTTTTTTATCGAACTGATGGCTGAATTTCGATGTCATACCTAGCAATAAGTGGTATTTTCTAGGAATATCTGCTTTTCGATATATTTGTCAACGATAACTTATATGAATTCCATACCAATGTTTTTTGCTAATGCAAATTTCGAATGGAGTAAAATGACTAATAACCTCCGACATATGGAAAAGTTTTCTTTTTCGCAATTAGTGACACCTGGATCCGTTTTCGTGACAACTAGTTCCTAGATCTAAATCAACTCGTTTTAAGTGATCTACAAAATATATGTTTTTCAAGGGTTAACAACTGATATTCGTAAAATAATGAAAAAATTACATTACTTGAACATAAGAACATTGGAAAAATATAAAGAAAGTTTTCATACATCTAATATATAAAAATGCATGTTTGTTGGTTGGTTGGTTGGTTGGTTGGTAAGTGATAAACTTCTACATCGCTCAACCGATCGTGATGAAACTTGACATGTATAAGTAATTTTTCATAGAGAAGGTTTTTAGGCTATCATTTTTTCTGTAACTCGCCAATAGATGGCGCTGTAGAACAATTTTTTGAAAGCACTGTTCTATAACGCTGCGCACGCCTAAGTTCGTTGATTCTGATTCTGTCAAAACAGCAGCGATACAGCAACATAGTACTAGTCTTATATAGAAACAGTTTTTTATAAAGATATGTCACCAGAACTGCTGTCCAAAAATTTACAAAATATGCCATAAGACTAAACCTTCATTATTCTATGATAGTTTGAAATCTTTGTTTTGCCAAATAAATCGAATAAGCCCAAAGACGCCTCACCACACATCATTAACAATCCTACAAGGATACTGCCCAGTAAATTTGGCTTTCTTTATGGATAATGATGATGAAAATATCTCCATCCATTGGAAATAGTGCGTGAAATATTCCTCAAACTGTGTAGCCAACATTTGTCCATCATCAATTAAAGTTTTCAAGACTGATTTGGACAACTATTGAAAATGTGAAAAGTATTAACTTCACCTACAATTGTTTCAAGCTTTTTTGTTTTTTCTCAATTTGATTTAACAGCTGCGGAGCCCAATATTTATCGAATACTGCTGAATGAAAATATATTGACGTTTCTCCTCAAACTTGATCACCATACAACACCATATATGTATTTTCAAAATGTTCAAAATTTTAGCTGATCTCCAAGAAAAATTTACTACCATAATTTTGCACTCTAAATTGTAAATATCCTGTAAAATATTCTGAGATGAGATATCGCAAACGAGATTTCAGCATTGATTCGAAAGGAGGCCAATATGTATAGAACGATAAAAAACCGTACCAGTAATTGATAACTTAATTGTTTATAAACATATGCCAAGTACACAACAGCAGTCAATTAACGTATCATTCAGCTTACACTTGCTTCATGGTCAAACAAATCAACTGACGCAGAGCAGGAAACGCATTTGCTTTGATTTGTGAATAAAAATTATTCACCTCTCACTTGTGATAATTCTTCATCACCCAGAAAGTTCTCAAAGCAAAGAAATTATAGAGAAGCCTACTCATCTGTGGATCATTCAGCCGAGTTTTGGAGTAGACAAAAAAGTGGGAATTTAAAATTGCATTTCATAGTCTAAAAAATGTAATACGTAGTGTGAAGAACTTTACACAGATGGAATCAGCGCAAACTTCTGATTCGACAAATAAATTGACAACCAAACACCAAAATACCATTTGTCTTTAATTTAGTCTTTCAAAAAAGGAGGTAAATATTTTATGGGTACTTATTCTTATCAGAATCCGTTAAAAACAGTGTTGAAAGTTTTGACCAGATTTTGCAATTGCTGTTGACTAGCTTCTAAAGTATGGATAATCATAATTACATATCTACCTTGTGATAAATTTTGACAATTCATGAAATTTTGTGTTCATGAAAGTATGTAGAATTTAAAAAAAAAGAAGCAGTTTTCAACTGATGGGAGATGCAAATTTCTTCATACCCAATACCTTTGCTTCATACTTACACTTCCGTTAACCTACATAGTTGAGTTAAGACTAGCCTGAACAAATTATTCTTTCAGATAATTTGATTGGCAGCCAGTTTTCGAATATGCCCCCTTATTATATGTGAAGTTTTTTCCTTATTAGAGGAATTGGGCGATTCGGATAAGAGATTGGTTCCTCGTTCACAGGCAGATGAGGCGACGACAAATATGTTGTTTGTCGTTCGCGTCAGCCTTGTTCGAGGAGTGATACGCTAAGAGGAAATCGATTTTTAATTATGGGAAAGCACCGACTTCATGGTGATGATGGACACTATCTTGCACTGATGAGCGGCCAAATAGCCCGAAACCGGTCTGCAAGTGTGTTACAATAATTGAAAATTCATTCCGGCATTTTTATCGCCAACATCACATGCAGGAATTACTTCTGTGAAGAATCCTACACTGACATTTGTCGGATATAAATCAATGCCCTTCATGATATTGGCCAGGGAGGTATAAATAATTTGATTAACAGCCAGTCCTTAAGTATTCCTCCTCACTACATGTGGAATTTCTTCATTAAAATCATTTCTATTCATCGTTAGGTCCGATGAATCTCAGGTCAAAGTTTTCATTCGATGTTTTACAGAAAATTCCCAATATGAATTCGTTGACACTATCCTTCTTTTCATTTTCTTCATCACTGCTACACAAGAACAGTCCACTTTCAAAAAAATATCTAATACATTTGTCTCCAACTAGAAGAATGTCAGCGAATTATTCTGGCTGGCATATCTTAAAGTGGGATGCAAAAATGAATTTTACACCATAAATTAAACAAAGTAACCAGCTCTTCTTTATTTATATATTATTGAACGTTACGTCAAGCCGTTAGATATTTTTGAAATTAAAACACATATCAATAGATAACTTCACTGCAAATCTCGCCATCTATGAAGTCTCAAAATCGGAATAACAAGTTGTCTATAAAGATGCAGAAATCAAAAATTCCACTGAAGAAGTTGAGCTGACAAAATATATTTTGATAGAGAACCGAATATCTAGGTTCATTCGTATACTCTATAACGTGGAGAAAATTTGTTAGTCATATAATAATCGGATGACTTCAGAAATAGCACCAATAATCAATTCAACAACCAAGTCAAATATCACTGATTCAATATCTACCGAAAACTTTCACAACTAACATCATGTCTGTTCTTGGGAGAAGTTATATTTATGATTCATCGATACCACAGAAAATGCACGAGTAGGAAAACCCAAAATGGTATATGTCCACGATTGAATGGAATGGAATAAGTCAAAGATGATCTACAATGAACCTGGTGTAAAAATATTTGAAAAATTATTTTAAGATCGTTCAGCTAATTACAAATGGTCATCAAATAGCCCTTTAAAAACGTATCACGTTTGGTTATCAGTCTCGAACAAAGATATGATAAAAAATGTTTCGAAGTAAAAGTTTTTCGTGACGTATTTTCTGTGAAAGGTGAAAAAACAAAAAACCGCCACAAAACACATTATTGAAATCTATATTCAAATCAACCAATATTTTCTATAGTTCCTTTCACGTTGATGCTTCGCGTATAGCACAACTTAAAACATACACGAAAACTAGATTTAACAGTCATTCATTGCAATTATGGAACTGTCTAAAAAAATGAACTCAATGAATATTTGAATGAATCTTTTATTATATCAAAGTTTCTTATTACTCAGTTCAAATATTCTCCTGAATATTCAGTAAGTGTGTATCTTCCATTTTATTTTTGATAAAAAATATATTCAGGCATGTCAATCGTATGTTCAGAAGTATAACCTTAGCACGCATCAATTTAGTTTTTTGGGAGTTGGATTTGCAAGAGGATAACTGCTATAGTTAAGTCCATTTTAACCACAGGATACGGGCCCTGTTCATCACTTGAGGTGACAACTTGATCAGTGCCGAAAAGCGAAGTTGTAGAATAGTTTTCCTTCTGACTATTTCAATCAGGATATTTTTATTTTCCATTGTTCTAATGCTGCTTGAAATAATTCATATTTGATAAGTGGGTTCACGGTTTTGCTTTTTTACCAGAAAAGTGTTCACTTGTCTAGTTAACTGATTTGTTGTACGGCGATAGATTTTAAAATTCCTGCATAAACCTTTGGACAAATTCGATAAAAAACCGTATTTTGAGGGTATTTAAGTCTCTCCAAAACTGTATTTTGCATTAAATAAGTGAAAACAGGGGGGATTACTATGTCTGTTTAATGTTATTACTTCATGTTTCGAATAATCACTTATTTCTGAAAGACCATGTTGTTAAGTAATCTTTCGATATAGTTTGAAATCGTCAGCGTATAGTAGACAGTTAGATGTTACCTAACTGGATAAAACGTGTATAAAAATCAAGAACATCAGTGGGTCAGGATTCGACTCTTGAGGTACCTCTGATCCTGCCAAAAGCCTCTGAGAGGCCTTTTCTTCAAAAGTAACAGACTGAGTATAGAGTTATAATTATAATTATGGGAAATTCAACAGGTGATCACTGATTCCACAACGTTTTAAATTGTCTGACAATATGTCGCGATTAACTTTGTCAAGAGCTTTAGTTCTTGTCATTATCATTATCACATTTGTATAACACCTTCTTACAAGCGATATATTTATTAAAAATCAAAAAAATCAAAACATTCTTCATTGTCTATTTCTCTATTATAGTAAATTTATGGTCTAATGTACATCTCTCCCACAAACGGGAGTGGGTGGGGGTCAGAAAAAGGGTTGGTAAAGGAAAGAGAAGGATCAGTAGGATGAGACTTCAATATTGCGCCCCTGGACGTCCACAAGGTGAAACACCACCTCATAAACCCACGACAGGCTAATGGAAGGCGCCCCCGCTGGTGTTAACGGGTGGCTCTCTGCCCATCAGAGCCTCATTTCAGCATTCCCGCTTCCTGCCGAGGCTTACGCGAGACTTATATATTTATCAATACGTTTAAATTTTACCTTTTAGATATTTGCTAAATATAGTCCACTCACTCGCAACATAACCTGTGCGTGTTTGTTTTCACAATTTAGTATGTGTTGTAAGGATCTATAAAAGTAACGGAAGAAATTCATTGCGTGTAACCACAAACTGAAAATAAATATCTGTTGAGTCAGTTAATGTAACTGAATGTTATCGTCATGGTCGAACGAGTTAATCTCAAAAACATGCAGTAGGTATTGGCTATTTGAATTGCAACAGGTTGTAAGGTGGATATAGAGGATTCTCCTCATATATTAATAGAATTAATTTGAGATTCTATGAGAAGTTCGGTATTTTCTGAATGATGTCGTTACTTATCACCCTTTTCATTGATTTTTTATCATAAAAAGACCATTACCAAGGTAAGTGTAAGATTGGTGGATGTTCTACCGGTGATAAAGTTATCGAAGTGCTTGAAAACTTAGTAGTCGGTTGGTGAGAAGTCTGGGGAGTATGGTGGATGAGAAAAAACTTCGATGCTCAATTTATTTAATTTTCGGATGGTAATTTGTGAAACGTCGGGAAGTGCGCCGTCATGGCGGACCAGTGTCTGCCAATGCCGGCGCTTCGTCGATTTCAATAGGACTCTGCTGTGATGGTTTGACCCGGTTGCAGAAAGTTATAGTTAATCACCCGCTGACAACCATTTTTTAAATACCAAAACACAAGCACTACAGGAAAATCCTTAAAGTGCTCTTAGAGCGGTGTCTGTGCGAAAGTAGTGATTTACATTGGATTTGAATCGCTGGAGATTAAATCCATTTGGAAAAACGTTCTCAGAAAGTTTATTCCACATAAACGCCGTCCTCCAAATGGAAGAGTTATTAAACAGTGACGTTCGAGGTGTACTGAGTTGAACCTCAAAGAGATGAGCAGACACAGTCCGTCACGTATTTCTGATATGTATCGCTCTTGGTGGAATCAAATGTGCCAAATCACTCGAACACTTCCCGTGAAAGTATCTTTAGGAGAGAGACGAATCTCCAACCTTTCTTCGATATTCCAGACTAAGTTGCTTGGACTAACAATCGACTATAAATTGTGCTGGAAACCACACAACGATATTATATTTTGTAAAAAGTTAAGAAAAAATTGTTATGCGTTAAAGTTCTTATCAAATCATTGTCACGAAAACATACTATTAATCGTTCATTATGCAAACATCAACTGTCATCTGCGATATGGTATTCTTGACTGGAGTACATGTACCTCTTGGTCACGTGTTTTCGCTCTGCAAAAATTTGCTGTGAGAATTATTGCAGGAGTAAATTGGAGACAGTCGTGTAGAGAGGCTTTAAAGCGACTAAAGATCTTAACTTTGACAGGCTTGTATCTGTATGAACTGTGTATATATTAATACAAACATAAAGATAAATTCTTCAATACAACAGATCATCAATATGACACTAGATTCAGAAATCTTCTTGTGCCTGCTGTGCACAGAACTAACCTATACCAAAAAAGTCACTTATATTTGGGATGCAAAGTTTTTGATCACCTCGATGTCTCTATCCAAACATCTACAAATATTAATATTTTTAAATCCAGACATGAAGCATTTCTTATTGAGAAGAACTGTTACAGTATTAGTGAATTTATGACATAATACTATATTTTATGAAGATGTTTTCTTGTTGACAATTCAGATGTTATATTTGTGCTGTTGTTTTTCAACTGACAGTTGTCATTCGTCCTTTTAACTTTTATCTAATATGTTCTTGTTGTGTCTTTTTTAATTAAGTCGGAAGGTTCTATGAATTTTTTATATTTCTATATAATTATATATTCTACTTCTTTTATATCACCAATTCAGCAATTCCTTTGGATGAAACTTAATAAAAATCATAGACCTGACCCCAACACTTTTTGTACCTGTAGAACTTGTGTATAAATTGCTTTCTTTGATTGAATTTTATGTATGTGACTGTAAAGTTGTTTCATTTTCAATCTTATATAATACATCAATACAAAATAAATGTTTGTAGCAATTCGGGAATATTTAATAGAAATGTATTCCAACTTGACGTAAGAATATAAATAACAATTCAACAAAAAGAGCGAATTCGACCATTAGTTTTTAACAAATGTGAATTCTTATAAAAAAATTCAGAAGTACCGCCCAAATTTCTATATCTATGAATATTTTCCTTATTTATACAAAACTGAGTTACAGTGACATAAGTGAATAGAGCACCGTCAGACTCAGATATAATTAGTTGTGAGAAACTTTATCGATAATAACACATGATGATATGACGAAATCTGAACGTAAATTTCAATTCTTTCTCGTATCAATCACCCGAATAACTAGGTAGTTTCAAATCGATATTTTGCAACAACCATTTCTTTAGTTTATGATGTTGGGCCAGTTTCTTATCGAAGAATCGTTAGCACACCTCACTGAACATTACAAGGTACTCTCCAAACGAAATGAGAGTTGAATCTTCACTTTCACCATCTCATTGTCAGATTCTTTTCTGCATAATGATTAATCAATAAATCATTTGATGTAATGTTGGTAGTCAGTATTGCCAAAAAGTATCATTCGACATAGTGTTTTAAATTAATTCACGGTTAATTTTAATTTTGGAAAATTTCCATTGAAGTAGCTGATACAGAACCATATTCAAAAAGACTTTATTTTGAGATTTTCACTAGACAGTTAGTTTAACAAAAACGCAACACGTGTTTCGTCATATAATAGCTTCTTTAGGCGTATCTTCACATGCCTGAAGAAGCCACCAAAAACTTGTTGCATATACAGAAAAAAAAATGATACTATTTGAAATGGCATAAGAACCATCAGAAATAATTAACGGTTATATCCGGTTATATATATCGAGTGGTCCAACGAGAAGTATGCACCTTGCTTTTCTCATTTTTTTATAACTCAACGCAAAAATGCTCGGACAGGTCAATTTTGCTTTTGAGGGAGACACATTTTAGATGTATTTTTCTACCTGTGCCTTCAACCCCCTAGCGGAGGTGAGTAACAACCCTAAAATTTTAAATGGAAAGTGGGGTCGAGTGATATATTATTTGAAAGGGCACAAAATTATCTTTCCAATGATACCAAATATGTTGTATTTCACTCAAACAAGTAGGTATTATGAAAAAAAACAACTACAACCCAGTACTTTGAAATGTGTAATTGACTTAGTAGAATCGTAAAAATGTGTGGAGATCTGAAATTTTCGAAATTTTGCAAATTACTTGAGTGAATCATAATAATCTAAGGAAAAATCCCTCGACCCACCATCTAGAGATTTTATCAAATGTTTTTACATGTAAATGTTTCATAATAAAAATTATAGAATTCGTGTGACATATATCAAAATTATTTTGTTCCGAAAATTATAATTACCGTCAAAAATATTGATGTCAACAGTGCGAATCATGAGCATTGATTTATGATAATTTCGTGAGGTTTTCATAATTTTTATGCGTTGGGGAAAATAATCTGAAATATGAAAGAGGAGTAATTTATTACACTCATACTGTGGATAGCTGATGAAAAAATGATATGTCAAAACTGATGAAGTTACAAAATCAACAAGGCAGTCAATTAGATATTCAAATCGGTGTGCATCCAAATTTTGCTTCATATGGAATGTTTGCCGAGTTAGAAATCAACTGGGATCTCTTCAGTATGCTATTGTGACTCTAGGAGATGATATTCCAACAGATGGTTTAAAGATACGACTCCAGAGCTGCATATTTCGGTCTGGATGATCACAGGTTACCTGGCTGGTGAGCATTGTTAGTAGTCTGCAGCTGTGGAAGGGCATCACAGGAGAACTACTACATGAGTTAAAAAGTTTCGGGCCTAACACATAGATGGCACTGGTATCATTGAATTCACCGCTTTTTCAGTTAATACTAACGTTAATCATGAAAACATTAAATTCACTATTGAAATAGAAGCAGACGACTCAATCAATTTCTTGGACCTAACAATTAGTAGAATGAACAACAAACGTAATTTTTCAATTTATCACAAACCGTCCTATACGGATATTACTATACATCACGATTCCACCCATCCTTATCAATACAAAGTAGCAGCTTATAATAGCATGATTCACAGATTAGTCAATGTTTCTCTTTCAATAGATAATTTCAATAAAGAAGTTGATATCATAAAACAAATTGCGGTTACCAATGGGTTTAAAGCCGAATTAATAAACGAAATACTTGCCAAGAAAGTCTACGCAAAAGCGATTCGAGACGTTTTTTCTATTGATAAGGTGGATAATCAAAATTATAGAGCTTTAACGTATTTTGGACAACCAACGGAAAAAGTGGCTTCATTTTTGAGGAAACGAGATATTAAAATGCATTTAGAACAAGTGATACGTTGGGAAAGTTGTTAAAAATAATAAAGACAAACCATCCAAATTCGAGAAATCAGGAGTATATAAATTAAAGTGTGGAACGTTCCCTAAGATATATATTGGCCAAACTGGCAGTACATTCAGGAATCGATTCCAGGAATAGCATACGAGCTATGTAAATAAGAAAACAAATTCAACTTATTCAAATCATCTACTAGAAGAAGAGAGTTCGAAATTTTGCACATAGAAAATAAAGGTTTGAAACCGAATCATTTGGAAGCAATGGAAATTAATAAACTTGAAAATTCAAAAATTCTAATGAATGACCAATTGGATTTGAATAGATCACCATTATTGAACTTGTTTTCTTAAAAACCGAGAAAGAATTATGATTGATGTAGATGTGAGGTAATATGCTTCAGGTAATCATAATTGAACTGGTACCTTAGGTTGAGGTTTAGGTAATTTTTTTGAGATAGTTTCAATTATAGTTACCTGTAGTATATAAATATTAATGTAAGAACAACTTGAAGTATAAATCACTTGAAAAAGCTACTGTGCTAGCGAAACACGTTGTGATATATTTTTCAAAATAAAGTCTGTTAAGATTAAATCGTGAGGTGTAGTTTTTGAGATGTTACTTAAATGTTACTTATTTTGATTCCAAACACAACTCTTCAGAATTCTCGTGATAACTCACAGAAACTCTCGAAATAAACTATTATGGTATTTGTAATTTCAATAGAGTTGTAAGGTCATCATGAGGATTCTTGAATTCTCAAGTTGATGACCATCACATTGACGTATTAGTGGTTTTCGTCAAAATGTCGAATATTTTGAAGCATTTGTTGAATAATTGGTTGAGTTGTATAATTTCTCCTCAACATGATCCCACAAAAATGAATCAGTTGAGAAGAATTTAATCGTGACAGACTGATTCAAAATGCAAGATTCCATCTGCTTTCAACTTTGCAAGTAGTTGAACGTTAAACACTTTTTCACCGATAATAGAACTAAGATGTTCTTCAATATAGAAACCCAGGCAATACTCATATTTGAGATATCGTTTCTTGAGCAACTACAATTACATTATTATATTTTCATACTTCAGCTAACTCCAACTGTTCATTACTGTCCTGGTATTATACTTCTAATAACATAGTCGCAAGTAGCATCCACGTAAACTCTAATAATAATCAATTTGTTACAGGTTGGGAACTGAGAGGTCTTCACTGCTATAAATTTTTCAACATCAGGCATTCTTGGGAAAAAGCAGCCGAGCTTTGTAGAAGGTCAGTATCAATCAAACTAGTGAAAATAAAGATCAACGTTATCTTTTTTGTTAAATATTATAGTGATCCACATGACGTATATTTTAAAAGGTTTGTTGGGTTAACGGAATCAAATTATCTCAGAAAATGGATTCTTTTCTTACCAATGTTTCGAATTCAATTAAATTCTTCTTCAGTTTTTTCTTTTTTGAGACTGTAACTAAATTAAAAAATCATCAGACGTATTAGATAAATACAGGACAAATAAAAAACAATGTAGCAAAAAAACATTTGACATCAACAAAACACAATTTTTCGACAAAAAAATTAACAATGTACTTTGAAGTTCAAATGATCATCTAATGTGATATCAAGAAACTCAACCTCTGGTACAGATCTTATTGTTAACTGAAATTCAGAAACCTTTTGGAAAGGATGAAAATTCACGAACACCGTTTTAGTCATATTCAGATATAGTGAATTTCCCCTCAACCATCTCCACTATCTAGTGCTATATATACTACAGTGCTGTTGAATATCAATATCATTTTTGGTTGAAACTAAAATTGACGCATCGTCAGCACACATTGTGCATCGCTAGCTAAATTGCTAAGAGCTCTGCTGAATTCATTTACGTATAGCAAGAATAGTATGGGGCCTATAATGGAACCTTGTGGAACTGCTTAACTAATTTCATTCAAGTTGATTATCGATTCTATATCGATTATCCACTCTGTGGGGCATCTGATAAATAATACGCATTGAGTTTCTACAATAGTTTCTTACGATCGACACAGTCGAATACCCTGGTGAGATAACAAAAGATCCCAACAGATCAACCGCCTCTTTTCAAGGATTCCATCAACTATAATTTAAATGATAGATACTATTTTTGCACAAAACTCACCTAGAGCGCTCACTCAGTTTAACACAAAGCCAGACTGTCTCTATGGACATGTCGAAGGATTTGTGGTAAAATTTGGGGTTTAGGTCCCAAACAAATCCATTGGAATTATGTGATGATTGTCAGACCAATGATCACATATATTGCCTGGTGGCAATTGCCTGGTGGCCGAAGGTTTTACAGAAAACGGCTCAGGCGAAGCTCTCAGGCTTACAGAGACAGGCTTGCCTGGCCATCAGTACCACACCGTCAGCGGCCATGGAGATCCTTCTAGATCTACCTCCCCTCTACATTTTTCTGGAGAGAGAGGCTATATGGATTGCATCTAGACACATTGCCAATTGCACAAATCAATTTAATGTAGAGCGCAACAGACTATTGGTTGACACTGGAAGTCACAGCATTCTGGAAATTACCTCTGACTTAATGCCTTCAACTGTCAACTACGAACTGCCTTATAAAGTACTGTTCCCGGGTAGGCAGTACTGGATCATCCGGGAGAGGAACATATTAAGAGCAGATAGTTGTTGGTTCATAGATGGATCAAAAACTCCTTCCCGTTCTGCTGCAGGTGTTTTCAGTCGCAGACCTAGGACAGAAATATCAACCTGCCTAAGAACCTATGCGATTGTATTTCAAACGGAAATTTATGCTATTGAATTGTGTGCGGAGAGATTGGAAGAATCCAACCTCATAGACAAGTCAATAAAAATATTCTCAGGTAGTAAAGCGACGTTGGAATCTCTTGGCTCCAACCGAGCAACGTCTGAATTGGTTGCCAAAAATGATTCTCCTCGATAGGAAGACTTAACAGATTGTATCTGGTCTGGATTCCTGGACATACTGGTCTGGAAGGCAATGAGGCTGCTGACTACCTTCCAAAAGCTTCATCGGACCAGAAGCTGTCTTTGGCATCACTTTAGGCTTTGCCAAACAAAGATAGAAACACCTAGATGGCAACTCAGTTTGGACCTAACCTAACTATTTTTGCACATAATATTGATTATTTGGCGTATGGGCCGATGGGTTAAGATTCTCCTATATTTGAACTTGTCTATAATTGATAAATGAATGAATATATTCACATATTTCTCATCTTCAGAAGTACATAAATAGATAGTTGGTAGAAGCAGTAGAGAATCAAGAAATTCTATTTCCTCAAAGTATAAAAATCATTAAATGAAACAGAAATGCGTTCTCAAATTTGGCTTTGGAAAAATAGTGATTAGTCTCTGAGGAATGTACAAATGAAGAATTAATTACTAGTGTTCTAACGAAAGCATCTTGATCAAAACGCCAGAAAATTCTTCTGTTCCTTCCTAACTTCCGCAAGTTTGTTCTAGGAATTATCAGAACAAACTGAAAGTATAATGTCAACAACTTTCTATCTATAAAAACAACGACGGGAACTACATACCTACATATTTGGATTCGAATTCTTGTGACGCTATTACAGAATTTCACGCAACACAAAAGCGACGTATTTATTTTTTAGACAGTTAATATCAAATTGCGAATTATCAAACAAAAACGTTTCTCTCACACTCAAAGCCGGTGACCTCCTGACATAGCGTATAGGATCGAATGCCAGATTGCTGTTGCAGAACCGGATTAGACCATAAAATCATAGGAACATTCTCAAGACAATGAGTATTTCTCAGAATTGAAGAGCACCTTTGTATTCCAAGATTTATTGAGTTTCATTTCGCTTATACATATCTTCAATTTCCATATAGGTAAACAGGATTTTGGAAGAATGTACAGTACACGCCACGGCTGATGGCGAGCGACCGCGTAGGTATAGACTCGCCCCACTACGATAAGCCCCTTGTCGGCCAGTGTCGTACCTATAATTAGTTTTAATTAGGGTAGCAAATAGAACATGACTTATTTGTAATTTCTTTCAATATTTTATTTAGTATTATTGGTGGTAATACTGTTCATTAAAATGTTATTGTTATATAATGATACACTTATCCAAAAATAAACTTTATTCAGTCTCTATATGAATACAAATTTTCTTCTTCTTCACTGCTGCTTGTGCTGCTATCGGCATTTAAATTTATAATCACTGGATTTACCTCTGTTTGAATATCTGTGAATGTTTCATTTTCCCAATATTTCCGCTATATATCTACTATATGTTGGCAACGCTTTTGCCATTCCTCGGAAGTGATTTGATCAAACTCTTGCTCCGCCAGTTTCGCTACATCTTCCAACTTTAAAGTTACATTCCTTTGGGACAAGTTGTTTTTGACAGTAGTCCGAATGAGTTCAATGGGATTCAAATCCGGATGGTAGAGTGGAAGTCCCATAACGTTATGCCCGTGTTCAAGCAGAACCTCGTCAAATTTGTATCCAATATGATGCTTTTTATTTATCTTGATCAACTCGTTTAATTCGGGTTTGAAGATGTTAGGCCACTTCACCAGCCTTCCTAGAATTTGTTTTGGGGTCTGGATTAATTTGATTATTATTATATGGAGCATTATCGGTCATGACTACTGAATTCACAGGTAAATTTGGGATAAACTTTTCTTCTAAGCATTTACTATAATTTTCAGAATTCATTTCTGAATGATAATTCCCTGATATTGTGCCTGACTTAAATATAATCCGACAATAAGGTACACAGCCCATGTCACCTCCTGCATGAACAATAATGAGTCTTGATCCCTTCGCAATATTTTAAAATAACCCATTGGTTGATTCATGCGTCCAGTTCTAAGAAGATGTATGTCCACTATGAAGGTATGTTTCGCCAAGAAACACAATTGGTCGCTATTGGCTACGAAAATTGATTTTCTGTGAGTACCTACTAGATCTAATATGTGTGATTAATGACTTGTTTACTTTATGGTAATTCATGAACACTTGAATGAAATGAATAAAAAACACTTTTGTCCAAATACCACTGGTAGATTTTATTTATACGACCGATTTCAGGTTTGGTCCCATTATCAAGTATATTAGATTTTTCAGGTATGCTACAAGGACAAGTATTTGAGAGACAGGTAGTTGGGCGACCCAGGATGCCAACTTTTGAAATTCCACACTGAAAATTCAAGGGGTTGTTAAACTCATAAATTGAAGAGGGGAGACCTACATAAATCGAGTTGCTCGTTTAGGTGTATATGTTTCTGGTTTTTAATTGTTTTGTTAATTTCCATGGGCTCCAACAAATTCATTTTTGAGTAGGATTTTGAGGTTATCTTCATTCATCTTGTGGTTTGATTTTTGAAGATGTTCATAAATTGCAGATTTTTTGTTCAAACAGACGTGTTCGCGCAGTCTAATGTCAAAATTTCTACCGGTTTGGCCTGTATATACCTGATTTTTTTTCTCGTTTTATCCTGTTTGGGATAGAATAATTACTTGATCCTCAATGCTGTAATGTCCATTTTCTCTGTTAAAAGTTTTCTATTCTTTTCAAATTGGCTGATAAAATTTATCGTCTGACCAAACGTGAGAACTGGCAAACGTAACTTGGTATGAATACTTACAATATAGAACCTTTTGGGGCACACCAGGCGACATAAATAAAATGAATCGTGCTTTAAATTCAATAAATATTGTACCAGAAATCATCTCGGTGAAAACGGATTAGATGATTTCTGTGGGCCAGTCAGGCACTGAAATCAACTTCTCGCTGCCTGAGATCTTACAATTCCCATTCGGATCTTCAGAAAAAATCGTGATGCCCCCAAGCTGTCCACTAACGCGTCGTATATCGTATACACCGTGTACTCGATGCACCTGTAAGTCAAGACCTACTTTTTAAAAATGATGCGATGTCACATTCATCGTCTTGGTTCGTTGAGAAATTTATTCATCGATTTCGTTGATGGTCGAAAGGAAACTAATGTTTTGAAAACTCGATGTCGGTTTTCTTTATTGTTATTGATTAGAATGAAAACATTCGTGAGCGTGGGAGTTTTGGTGGTATCAAAAATTTATCCGTTTTCTATGAGACTACTTTAAACTATGATGTGTCAGTCAGTGAATACTTATTTAATGTAATCGAAACAAGCACAATTTGAATCAGTGCACTTTTTCTAACGTAACACAAGCGATGAAAAGACGGTAGTCGGTTGGCTAGAGGTCTGTGGAGTATAGTGGGTGAGGCGGAATTTCGACGCCCAACTCGTTTTATTTTTGAACAGCCACACCAGCCACTGACCACCAAACAGTAACCATGGTCTCTTTTTGGTGAGTTTTTGCCTTTGGAAAGTACCTGGGTGGCTCATCGGAGTCCAACCACTATTTTGAACGTCTCCTGGTGTCATAGAGGATCCACTTTTTATCACACATGACACATGATGAACCGATTCAGGGGGTCGTGTAGCCGCGGGTGGCGCGGCTCTCCTAGTAAAGACAGATTAGCGCGACACGAAGACAGAAAACCCGAACTCCAGCTCGACAAAGCCACAGTATACTTATATACAGTAGTCCCACTTAGCGTCGGTCCCTTTGATGTTGGTGTCTAGGAGTTTCAGTTTTTACAATCTCTGTTTAAAAATCTGTTTTTCCGTTAATCAGCTGCCGCCCCATACGAACGACAACTCTCAGAAGTTGACAAACTTGTGCGAGCCAAGGACTAACGAGGTCTTACCTTTTAACGTGTGATTCCTAACACGGTTGCAGAATCCGACTATCCGACCTGAAAGACCAATCATCATACAAACTAATCGGCTTTATTAAGAAGCTGGATTTATTTGATCGAGTGTAAATAGGTGTGAGCCACAAATAACTCTTGCGGGTTGTGGTGGTGGGTTGAATAGATCCACTCACTTTTGACCTAACCTAACATAACCCCACACAAACTTTTCACGAGAAAATTTTTATATTTTGCTGGAAGAAGTAGCCGTATTCTTAGAGCCAACATGTAGTTAATGCAAGACGTCACCAGCTCGACATCACCTATTGTAATCGCTGGATTGGACGCACAAGTCCTCAAAATAGGCTAGCTAGTAATACTGATATGTATCCTCTCGATTTCCATTTTTGGAGTCGTTCCAAGGCTCATGTTTATCACTCTCGAATCAGGTGTGAATGATTTGAGAAATCTAATGATTGACAATTGCAGTGTCTTGAGAAATACTCCAGGTATTTTTGAACGTACCAGACAATCAATGCCTAATCGTTTGCAGCTATCCGCTAGGACTATACACGTCCGTCTTTCAGGCGGAAGTGTATGCTATCTTGCAGTGGGCAAGGCTTATTAAATTGAGACCTCAAAGAAATGAGCGGATTAATATTTTTACAGACAGCAAGAGCGCACTAGGGACTCTGACAAACCCGAAGGTGACTTCAAAACTGGTCTAGGAATGCCATGAAGAACTGAATGAACTTGCAAACAGGAACAAATTTGTACCGGGTCCCAGGGCATTCAGGAATCACAGGTAATGATAAAGCTGATGAATGCGCTAGACGCGGATCATCAACTTCATATATAGGTCCTGAACCAGCTCTGGGAGTACCAAAATCATTGGTACGAAACCAGATTAGGACATGGACCAATAAGAAGCACACAGAGTACTGGAAAAAAGTACCTGGCAACAAACACAGTAGAACCTTCATTAGGGAACCGTCCGAGAAAAGAATTGAAGAACTACTTCAATATAGTAGCGATCGGCTCAGAATAATTACAGGGTTACTAACCGGTCATTTTCCGCTTAGAGGATACCTGAGGACACAGAGACCTCAGCTGCAGATTATGCAACGAAGGGATAGAAACAGCTCTACACATCTTATGCGAATGTGAGGCACTGAATCACAGGATGCAGGTAATATATGGACCTATAAAATTACAGCCAGGAGAATATGACGAACATCCAACACGGAACCTGTACAAACTAGTACAGGGAACGAGACTGATGGAATGGGTGTCATGAGAAGATGGGAGAATAAACGCAATAAGGCCAAGAGGCTGCAGTGTTTTCTGGAGACTTGGACTAAATGGACAAGTCAGACAGCTCCCAAGGTACAAAACAACAAAAAATCGTTTGCAGCCGTGTATTTTTTCAGAAGATGGACATTTACATCGAAGATGATATTGTTGATTTTTTATTTTCGGGCAAAATAAAATATGAATCCAAATAGCTGTACCAAATTAGGATATTCATGTATTTAAGAATTACTATTTTCTTTAAACTTCAACACCCTATGTCCCAAAAACGGACACGTGTTCATGCGATTTTTTTAACGAACTTACAAATTACCCTCGAAGATTCGTACCGTAGTTAAGAAAACACCCTGTATATCGCAAATCATTATGAAACAAGAGTATACAAAAGCCATACTATGCATAGGATGAACACCTACTTCAGAATAATTATTGTTCGAGAATCATTAGTGAAATTACTCGAAGTACCGTATAAATAAATGAAGAAAATGATACGGATCTCGAGATATGGATCAGGTCAGTAGCGTAACATAATCTGAATTGAGGTAATATCTTTTTAGAATCCATTTTCAAGTTATGAAATGAAAAAGCCGAGAAACACTGCGATGGTATCGACCATCGCGCTGTTTCTGGAGACATACTTTCCACATACATACTCACTGGAGACATACTTTCGAGGATTCTTATGATTATTTGAGAATTTATGATTATTTAGAAATGTCTTACAGAGTATTAGTTAATTCAACTAGTTACGCTACTGCTCATTATCATTCATTTGAGCACTAATTACGATATTTTATGCCTACCCGACGCAGCTGGCTGCACGTTATTAAATATCTAACATTTATTAATATTTTACCGCATACTAAACGTAATTTTACCTCTGGTGATGAGCTTGTAATTGGAAATTGCAATTGTCTATCTCTTCATCTTCTCCGGCACGGATTGCTGACCGAACAATTAGATTATGAATATTTCTCAGATGCTTCCATGAAGGATGTTCTCTTATGTATTGACTGACATCCGGAATCGAAGCCGTTATGTAGGACAAGATCGCTCATCAACAGATATTTCATGTTTTAGAAAACTGGAAAAGTTTCAGATTATTTGGTGGTTAGGTTAGGTTAGGTCCAAAGTGTGTGGGTCTATCCGACCCTACACAGCAACCCGCAAGGGTTTATTGTGGGTCACACCTATTCACTCTCGATCAAATACACTCAGCTTGTATGGTGAGTGGTCTTTCAAGTCAGATGGTAAGAGTACGACTCTGCCGAACTCTAAAAACCTGATTTGGTTCCCAGAGGGGCAGGCAAAAAGTATGTGCTCCGCTGTTTCATCATTTACCAAACAGAGGCGAAACACACTGATGTCTTCCGACAGTACGGGTCTCTGCATATCATGATATAAATGACAGTGACCTGTAAGAAGGCCTGTTAGACATCGTAGTTCATCCCTTCTGTAGTCCAACAACTGTTTGGTATCAAGCTTCGAAGGGTGAATAAAGGCCTTGGAGTGAGCCAATCCTCGAAGATTCTGCCAGAAGTCCATAAATCTGGTGGTATTCCTAACTTGAATGATAAGAACCCAAATAGTAATGATCTCTACAAATCTTTGGGAAGAGTTATATTTATTGCTAATGCCCGTGACTTCATTCGCGTGGAATTCGGGTTTTGGATTGTCCCAAATTTTCTGATAGCAGAGAGTTCTCGTATATTTTGCCACCATCAATTCATTTGTTTTGAATACTAAGTTTTAGCCAAAAATCTAAAAACTATTGTTTTGGATGCTATTGCGTTGATAAAGATCGCCAATAGTAGCTATTCTCAAATATGTTTCATGTACATCAATCAGATTTATAGGTAGCCCGATTCAGTGGTAAAAGAGAAGGAAAGGAAAGTTAAATACTATATAGAAAGTATAACGAAAGTATAACTCTTCACCAACTGTAACTATCATAAGAGATAGTTGTGAGGAAGAGATAAATGAAAATGTATTCAAAGAATAATCAGTAGGGGAATGTAAGATAAAACAACCGAACCATCATACGGCTGAAATACGGCTTCTGCGAAGGCCATATTTCAGAACAAAACATTTCAAGTTAGCTGACACTGGGCTCCTAACAAGAGCACTTTTCCAAAATATAGAAATCCCAGTAAAATATGCTTCTTTATTGTCTGAAATATTAGGTTCGTTCCAACCTTGAGTCACAAACAGATTTCCAACTGTTTGTAAATCGTTGTCAACGCGCATGTCTGGTAAATATTGGTTTCTGATTAATTTGAAATTTCTGATTGGAACAGCTGATAGTTCAACTGAAGTTTGGCATGGAATTTCAAGATAACCTTTAAAAATAATTTGGGAAAGAAAGTTTTTGGCTTTCTACTACTCCATCTTAATACAAAAAAAGGGGATGAGGGAATCTTCCAAAGAAAGGAAGGAAGTAATCAATTTGAAAATAAGTAACTCTATACATGGATGTGTAGATCATGCAAAGAAGTAACTTTCAGACACAAACTGAAAGAATGTCCTCCTGAAACAGCTACTTTCATATAAACATTGAATTACACGAAAGAAAAAAAATTTTTTTTCGAAACAAATACTTCTGTATGAACACTGAATTATACAGAAGATACTTTTCTCTACTCAGTTTGTATTTCAAACATTCCACAACGAATGTCACTCCTAAAAATATAACCCCTTCAATTCTTTAAAAATAAATCTAATCAAGTGTATTTCTGGAGAGTAAAAGAAGGTTGCAGTATTTTATATCTCTATTCTATTTACTTATCAACATGGAACTGGGAGGTCACCGCAATAATTAATTTGTGTAATTAAAGATGTTCATATTATAGGTTCACTTAAAGAATTCCCAATTTTTCCTGCGCCAGCAAATACATAAATTATTTTATAACAATTTTTGCAGGTTATGTTGTTTGTAAGTTGCATGAACATAAAACAGAAACAGTAATACGGAATACGCATGCGTCAGATTGATGGTTAGAAGATAATCCTCAAACCATTCTGATAGATTTCGAACAGGTTTGAATCTTGGATGGAACAGAAAACTGATAGTTTACTAATGGTTGGAAACTCACGTTGGAACGCAATCACATTACTGCGCAGAATCCTGACTGTCAGAAACGGTTTCTGACGCTGGTTGGAACGAACCTATTGTTTCTTGCGAAACACATTTTTTCATAAAGAAATATTCTTCTAATTCGAGTAGCATGATAAAAGTTAGTAATTTCTCATTCAAAATTGAAAGTTCTGAATTATCTAATACATTCTTTCTTGAAGAACTGATTAAAACTCTCGTGAACAGCAAGAAGTATGAATACGTTCAATAAGACAGGAAAAACATTCGTTGTTAACATGCGATGTTAACAGCGACACTTCTACCGACAGGAACTGAATGAAACGTCAAAAGAAGTAGGTACACCCTGAGCCAAAAATTAATGCTTACTGCTAACGTTGAAAGTTTCACTAAATTAATTGAGGATCAATATCATTTTAACCAAATTTCGAAAATATTTTAGAATGCAATGGTTGACCCCAAAGAGATCCAAACTAATGTTAGAACTTCAATGTTTTCTTAATGTTTTCTTTCCTTTCATTGCAACAACTGAGTATCAAGTACCTAAATCGTAAACTTTTTGAAATAATTTGAAAATTTTGTGTCTTCTGGGGATTCTGACACAATGCTGTGGTAAATGAACACATAGAGTCGAGTTTTTTTCCTTGAATTCGTGCTGTAATTTATAGCCAACTAAATAAACAACAAAAATTAAACAATGTTGCGAAATTCCAACCGCTTCAGTTGGATTAGTCACGTTTATTTATAAACATCAATTCATAGATGACTGGATCTTGGTGATGACCACAGCTAATTTTTGATTTCTCCTTATGTAAGAACTCTAGGATAACAAAGGATAACAAATTTCAATTTTCTGATTACACGATAACAATAATTGCAGAGAGTGATAGGTAGGTAATGAAATGGGCCTTAAACATTGGTTTTAAATCCGGCAAAAAATATCAAATAACCTTGTTAATTGATAAGTGTTCCACCTTGGACAGATATTTCGAAAATAATGGTGAAATCATGGATATACAATTTTTTCACTTATTCTGGAAAGTTCAAGTATTGCAAACGACAAAAACTTTTTCCTGTATTCGGATAAGTAGTCAGAAATGAACAGTGTTTTAAAATCGAAGTTGTCTGAATTGTGCATTGTCGTAGTTAGAAGTTTTTCTCAGTGAACACCTATCCATTCAATCAAAAACATTCTGCTATTCTTGTTTGTTGTGATGGAAAAACATTTGCGAATGCTTTCATAATTTCGGAGTTCATTGATTATTCTATTCGTCGCTTTGTTCTCCAATTTGTTAAAATTCACATTATTTTTTATTGCAATTTTACAAAACTAAAATTAGCAGACATATGATTCACTACTTACAATGTGGACACGGTGTGGCACACGAATCTATTGGTCCGTGAATAAATTTGCGAAACCCTTTTAAACACACGCAAAACGCAAAAAAGTGTCAAATTAGTTGTCATTTATTCAGTATGTTTTGCCAAATCAGCATGGACGGATATAGCATTCAACAATACGCGCAAATAATGAAACTCTTTCATCAAAATGGGTGTTCTGGTTCTCCTCGGGGAACTTACCGCGCGCTTCGTCCATTTTACAGTCGCCATAATCGTCCTAACGAGAGGACTATTCGCAATGTAGGTAGTGGATGAATTTGAGTCTACTGGTTCAGTAAATGATTGACCAACGTACGTCGACGAAACACAAGATCTGTCGAAAACATCGCCGCTGTCTGTGAAAGTGTGCAGGAGAATCCGAGGCAATCGATTTCCCACCGCTCACAAGAACTCCGCCTTCAACTGACCCAGGAACTGAAGGTGAACGACCATGATGTTCCAATACTTATCATTAAAAATTGTATATATGAAATAGTTAGTGATTTAACTCATCTGATAAATATGTCTTTCGAGCAAGGAATTTTTCCTGATGATTTGAAGGCAGCTATTGTAAAACCACTACATAAAAAAGGAAGTTGGTCAGACATTAATAATATCAGACCAATTCGTCTTTTGACATGAATATCAAAACTATTCGAAAACGCAATGGCCACAAGACTTAACATCTTTCTTCTCAAACTTTAATATATATTCTAGTCACCAACACGCCTATTTGAAAAAGAAATCCATTGAGACAGCTCTTGTTAATTTTAGTAATGGAATTCTGGAGACAATGGAAAGAGGGAATCTATCCTGTGGGATTTTCAGGACTTATCTAAAGCCTTTGATTGTATAGATCATGATCTTCTACTAGGCAAACTTTATAAATATGGAATTCGAGGGAACTCCTATGACTGGTTCAAGTCGTATCTAAAAAAAAGAAAGCAAATCGTAGAACTGAACTTGAAAGATACTGCAGAACAATCAGAGTCTTTGAAGACGTCTATGGGAGTTCCACAGGGTAGTATATTGGACCCAATTCCAAATTCCGCTTACATAGTTAATTATGCTGATGATATTAACCTATTGTTGACAGGTGCAAACTTACCACACATAATAAAACATGGTAGTATTGTAATAGAAAGGACAAAACACTTTTTTCTGGAGAACAAATTTATTTTAAATGATGAAAAAACAGATTGCGTCATGTTCAAAATTGATAACAGCATGGAGACATCGAAAAGCATCACTTTCAATGATTTTAGAGTGACCTGCAACACCTCTGTGAAGTTTTTAGGTAAATATATCGATGTCACCTCAAGTTGGGTAAATCAAATAGACAATCCATGCAGAAAACTTTCTTCAACTACATATGCTATGAGAATTCTCAAAAAAACCTTGACAGTGATGTTCTGATGATTGTCTACTATGCTAATTTGTACTCTACAATAAGGTTTGGTACTATCATTTGGGGCTCCAGTCATGAGCTGAACAGAGTATTTCTCTGCCAAAAAAGGGTAATCAGAATACTTTTTGGTATGAAGGTCAAAGACTCATGTAGAGGAATCTTTAAAATGAACAAATTATCAACAGTACCAGCGATATACATTTTAGAGTCATTAAAATTTTTAGTAAGTCCACCAAGCTACTTTGAAAAGCATCATAAAACACATAAGTATGGAACAAGATTTAGAAATGATTTTTTATACCCTATACATAAAAAAAACTCTATATGAAAGAAGTACTGTCTACAGTGCGATTAAATTTTTTAATTATCTCCCCCCCTCTCTGTAGAAATAAATTAATATCTATCTATATATCTTATTCAGCCTGATATATTCATCAGAGTCATGGAAAATTGGATGTTTCGAATGCGGGCATTTGAATGATGTTATATTCCACATAAAATGGCATCAATAGGTTTCTCAAACGAATAAAAAAATTCGATGATATCTCACACACATTTTGTTTTATTTGAATTTAAAGATAGAAAGCGCTTGATGAACGACCCTATACCTGTCTATTTTGAAGACCTGTCATTCGTCTCCCTTTTTGATGTATGATTCAACGTCTAAAATAGATATTTCACCACATCGTCTTCTGAAATATGAAACGAATATTGTAGAACCACCATATAATAACCCACCTGTTCTTGTTTTCAGATATGGAAGTGACCTGATGGCAGTAGAATCCTATAGTGAAAACAACTTAACGGCCAGCATTGCCACTTCTTCAGTACCGCTAGAAAGGCGAGGAGCTAGTCATTATTGGTTAGGTTTGGCGTCGTTGGATGATCTCAGAACTAATACACTCGAATCAGCCGCAGGCACTTTGGTATCTCAATATTCAGGTACATAAATTATAGCTTAATGATAGACGGTGTTGCCACCGCGAAGTTCTTAGGATATTTCAAAAAAATTCATTCCGGAGTTAGTCATTTTTGAATATATTCTAAAAAATATTTGACTAAGGGTTCAAATCAAAATGTTTCAAACCGGATTCTATGTTGAGATGCGCACATCACAAGATGAGGCCTGTGAGTTTTACTTTCCATTGAGGGACGGCAGTTGGTTAGAGAAAAAACTCATGTTTTAAAATCCAATTTTTTGATGTTTTTTTTCATAGTTTTTGATATCACTGATAGCAAAGCGATTAGTCTATAGTTATTTGGAAGATTTTTCTTGCTTTTTTTGGGAAAAGGCTGAACGCGAGCAATCTTTCAACAAGAAGGAAAATCTCTTTCTTTCAAGTACGATGATGGGCACTTCATCGGGACCAGACGCAGTAGAAAGGGACGCAATTTTTTCAACTAGTAGATTTGCTTTTTCTATGGCTGTTGTTGCAATAGAACCATCCGCTTGTTTCAGTGGTGGAATTGTAGATTTTGTAAAGTTTTGATTAACAGCTTTAGCTACCGACCAGAAGGATCCAGACCCATTGGGATTGGCAAGAAGTTTATCCCTAATTCTCTGATTGTGAAGTTCTTTGCTTTCATTTATTCTGAGTGTGCAACTGTTGCGAGCATGAACAAACCTAGTTCGGTTTTCGGCACTAGAACTGGAACTGGAAATTTCGTTAATGGTCTTGAAGATCCATCCACTCAGCAAATCTGTAATGCCAAATTTTGCACAGCTTAGATATAGTTCCAGAAGACTAGCATATTCTCCATCACGGCCAGGAATCCTGGTTGGCTCATTTATAATCCGAGTAAGTCCGCTGCTTATTGCAAGAAAATCTAGAAGTAATTTCGAATTGGTGAAAATAACTAGGTTCAATTCAATGCTGCAAAAACCCAGGCATCCGTTTTCTCCAAAAAGAAAAATGTCTTCGAACCGGCTATAATAATGTCAGGTAAGACAATTCCATTTTCTGCTTCGATAAGTTTGTTGAGCTCAAAATGGACACCAATATGTCTTGGCACAATATTAATAATAATAATAATAATAATAAATCGTCTTTATTCATCTTTGGACACATATGTAAAGAGATAACAATAATAGGTATTCGACAAAGATAAAGTGGCGAAGTGTCACCCGTGGGTGTTTTTCAACTTAATCATGGAAATACAATATTAATTTACAATTTTCTTAATTATCTTAGCTATTATATCTACGATGAGTATAATTCTATTACATTGTAAAATAATTTTGCTGTCTGAGATCTATCAAATTAATGAGTACCTTAAATTCATAAAGTGATTGACTGGTCATTATCCGATCTGTAGATGCAGAGTTCGACATTTGTTGATCATATGGAGCTGATAATAGGGATTTCAACTTTTTTTTAAAGTTCATCAGAGTATATGTACTGTAATCATGCGGAAGTTGATTATAGAACTCACAGGCGTTGTACGTGAAAGATCGCTGAAAAATAGAGGTTTTATGTTTGTACATTGCCAGTAACCCCGAGTTACGAGTGTTATAATCACTCAGATTCCCTATTTTAATTAGTTTGTCATATAGATATGTTGGTGTTCTATATTTCAGTACTTTATGAGTCATATTTAATAGGTGTAATTTTCTCATATCTAACAATATCAGTTTTCGCATTTACCGATATTTATGACTTATGTGCTCATATTTACGTATTCCGAAGGAAAGTCTAATACAAGAGTTCTGTATTTTTTGAAGTCGACTACTGTCAACACTCAGAAGAGCAGGTCCATAAATGTAGTCACAGTAAGCCAGTTTCGATAATATGAGGGATTCACATACACGAATTTTCAGATCGGAACTCATGAATTGTCTACTTGGATAAAGTTGTTTAAGTGTATTATATGAACCTCGGCAAAGTTGATTGACATGTTTTGTGAACCTCAATTCATTGTCCAACCAGATTCCGAGATTTTTTGTTTCATTTTTTATGGGAATTTTTCCCCACCCAAAATGATGTCGATTGATGTACTGGCTAGATTACGTTTGAGCTTCGGTCCGAAAAACAATGCACTGGACTTACTCGCGTTCAACTTCAGATTATGTGCTGCAGATACATTTATCAAAGAATCCAGATCCGAATATAAAGCAGCGGTAACATCGGGTTTCACTTCATTGAAAGATAAGTACAGCTGGGTATCGTCCGCGTAATGGTGTATGCGGCAGAATTTGACGAATGAATGAAAATCTGAGATGTACAAAGAAAATAACAGTGGGCCTAATATTGATCCTTGCGGAACGCCATGGCTCAAAGCAAGGGTCTCTGAGGATTCAAGGTCATGAACCACTCTCTGTGTTCTTTCCTTCAGGTAACATTCCAATAGTTTCACTGAATCAGGATGGAATCCAAAGAATTTTAATTTACTAATGAAAACCTCATGATCCATGGTATCAAATGCCTTGCTGTAATCCAACAGGATCAGACAAGTAACCTTTCCTTCATCAGTTGCCCTGAAAATATCATCGACAATATTTGTTAGAGCTGTGGTGGTGCTAAATCCTCCCCTGAAACCAGACTGAATCGGTGGTATAATATTATGTTTCATTACGTATTCATTGATTTGGTTTTATCATATCGCTGGAATTGCAAACACTGCTTCTCAAAATCTTGGAACACTCTTTCGAACCAGAAAACTGCAAAATAAAAAAATAAGAAATAATAAAAAAGTATCCAAGGCCTCGTAATATAAAAGATTTTACACAACTGAGACTGATGATATTGTTTTAAAAAAATCTGTTTTTCCGTTAACCAGCTGTCGCACCCCTATGAACGACAACCCTCAGAAGTCGAAACTTGTGCGAGCTAAGGATTAACGACGTCTTACCTTTTAACATGTGATTCCTAACACGGGTTGGACGATAGCAAGTGAAGATCGATCGTTCAGACTAGGGCTTGAACCACCGACCAACACGGCAGTCAATTCGAGTGAGTGAACAAATCACCCACGCCGAACCGCTTGGCTACCGACCGACCAACTGAGTCTCGCACACATACTCAAATATGTCTGCAGACGGTCCTGTTGAAAAGTTCAGTTCAAGAATAAATCAACAGTGATCAATAGTCAATAACGAATCAGCGAACGTTCCTATCCCTTCATTAGTAGTTGTAAAAACACGCTCTTGAAACTTCATGCACGGAAAAAGTATTCTAGATAATTGTTAAATGTAATAAAAATCAATTTGGTACACTTTTCCCGATTTCTCCAACGTTTTACGTTGAGCGCATATAGTGGGTCTCATTATAGATTGCAAAATGAGTCAGGTATCTGCCCGCATTTCCGTTAAAAATTTCTCATTAATATTATGTGTGCCAGAAATACTACGAGATACGAAAATGAAATTGAATAATTATAATCACCCCGATGAAATGTTGAGGAATAATGAAATTATCGCAGAATTTATAGAAAGGTTTGGGAATTGTCGTAAGTTTTATAGGAAAAGATTTTCACTTACTTTTTTAGAAGCCCTATCAGGCTAGCAAGTCGAATCCAGCAAAATTGCAAAAAAATACATGAATTAGTTGCTAATTAGTTGCCAAAACAACGATTTTGTTGCTCGTGCCGATCCCTAGAAATCGCAAATAATGCCTTGTATATAGCAAAAAAAATGTAAATATTTTTTTTTATTTTTTATGATCTTGCTATCATGAAACTGTTTTTTTCCTAGAATTAAAGGTATTCTAAATTTGTTGCTCACAAAAATTAAACTTGAATACACCTTGAGTAACAGCAACAAATATTTGAAACCGATCGGCCGATTTCAATTTTTTTTTTTTCAGTTTCCTCATTCTTGCTACCTTGAAACTGCTTTTCTTCGGAATGAAAAGTATTTTAAATTTATTGCTCATCAGGAGGGTACTCAAATACACCTTGAGTATCAGCAACAAAATAGGTGAAACCCATCGGTCGATTTTTCATTTTTTTTCATTTTCCTCATTCTTGCTACCTTGAAACTGCTTTTCTTTATAATGAAAAGTGTTTCAAATTTGTTGCTCGTCAGGAGGGTAGTCAAATACACCTTGAGTATCAGCAACAAAATAGTTGAAACCGATCGGCCGATTTAAATTTTTTTTTCTTTTTTCCTCGTTCTTGCTATCATGAAACTGGTTTTCCTTAGAATAAAAAGAATTTCAAATTTGTTGCTCACCAGGAGTATACTCAAATACACCTTGAGTATCAGCAACAAAATAGTTGAAACCGATCGGCCGATTTAATTTTTTTTTTCTTTTTTCCTCGTTCTTGCTATCTTGAAACTGGTTTTCCTTAGAATAAAAAGAATTTCAAATTTGTTGCTCACCAGGAGTATACTCAAATACACCTTGAGTATCAGCAACAAAATAGTTGAAACCGATCGGCCGATTTAAATTTTTTTTTCTTTTTTCCTCGTTCTTGCTATCTTGAAACTGGTTTTCCTTAGAATAAAAAGAATTTCAAATTTGTTGCTCACCAGGAGTATACTCAAATACACCTTGAGTATCAGCAACAAAATAGTTGAAACCGATCGGCCGATTTAATTTTTTTTTCTTTTTTCCTCGTTCTTGCTATCTTGAAACTGGTTTTCCTTAGAATAAAAAGAATTTCAAATTTGTTGCTCACCAGGAGTATACTCAAATACACCTTGAGTATCAGCAACAAAATAGTTGAAACCGATCGGCCGATTTAAATTTTTTTTTCTTTTTTCCTCGTTCTTGCTATCTTGAAACTGGTTTTCCTTAGAATAAAAAGAATTTCAAATTTGTTGCTCACCAGGAGTATACTCAAATACACCTTGAGTATCAGTAACAAAATAGTTGAAACTGATCGGCCGATTTTTGAATTTTTTTTCTTTTTCGTCGTTCTTGCTATCGTGAAACTGGTTTTCCTTAGAATAAAAAAAGTTTCAAATTTGTTGTTCACTAAGAGTTTACTCAAATACACCTTGAGTATCAGCAACAAAGTAGTTGAAACCGATTGGCAGATTTTTAAAAATTTTGAATCGGCCGATTTTAATTTTTTTCCATTTTTCACGTTCTTGCTATCTTGAAACTAGTTTTTCTTAGAATAAAAAGTGTTTCAAATACATCTTGAGTATCAGCAACAAAATAGTTGAAACCGATAGGCCGATTTAATTTTTTTTTTCAATTTCCTCGTTCTTGCTATCTTGATATTCAAGGTGTATTTGAGTATAATCCCGGTAAGCAACAAATTTGAAACACTTTTTATTCTAAGGAACACCAGTTTCAAGATAGCAAGAACAAGGAAAAAGAAAAATAAAATAAAAATCGGCCGATCGGTTTCAACGAATTTGTTGTTAAGTTTACTTTTGGTGAGCAAAACTTCAGAACATCTTTAATTCCAGGAAAAAACAGTTTCAAAATAGCAACATCATAAAAAATTTAAAAAAAATTATTTAAAAATTTTTCACCATATCCAAGGTTTAGCAACTAAACTGTAAAGATCAAAGGAAAAGTATATAATTTATTGAGTTACCTTGCTACCTTTATATCACGATAGCATTATTTGCGATTTCTAAGGATCGGCACGAGCAACAAAATCGTTGTTTTGGCAACTAATTAGCTACAAATTGATGTTTTTTTTTGTAATTTTGCTGGATTCGCCTTGCTAGCCTGATAGGGCTAGAGTGAGTTGTAAATCTCGTAATGATAGATTTTTTGAGCTGTGTCCAAATTCATTCAAAAATACACAAATACATACAGGGGTATGTAGATACTAAATAGGTACTTGGGTAGTGGATTTATAAAAAAAAATTACTTTGATTTAAGTGATCATCCTATTCCAAATTCAATTAAACATTTTTCATTCCCGAAAATGGGTGGTATCCACCCCCAGGGTAAAAGCAACCTCCGATACAAAATCGACTTTGAAGTGGATTGTAAATAGAACCTCAATCCAAATTTTCAAGCAAATCAGTGCTGTTTGGTAAAATTTTACAGTATCGCTATATATAGTTCATCTTCAGTGATTGAACTATTGAAGTTCTTCATAGCGTTTCGTCACTGAATCATACGCTCTCAGATTCAAAAGGTTTAACTTACTTAGCTGATCCATAGACGGCTCGTTCTCTTTCCACGTTCGCATATTGATAAACAAATTCTGGATCATCTTAAGCCAAATGTCAGAAATTGTATAAGCCTTCCTTTTTCAGTAGCAGTGCTCAGAAAGAAAGTCGCGAACTATCATGCAGATAATAACCAACACGGAGTTAAACTACATCTATGAGAAACTAATTTTATTTTGCGTTTTTATAATACGGCTGTATATAGTACGCGCCAACAAAAATGAGATTTTGATGCGCATTTAAAACCAAATTGTACCCGCCCCAGAAGATAGCTGATGTCAAAAGTACATTGGCGAAATATGACTCAAGTGGGCGGAGTCTTTCAACACAGAACGATTTTACGCGTCTGCGCTGACACATTTCAGTTGACGCGCACAATAACAAATTGGTATATGGAACTCTTCATATTGCAGTTTTTAATTGAAAACATCTACAACAATATTTCCAATCTCAAGAAATGTATATATTCAATGATTTTTCTACTGTTTGCAGGTTTCTGGTCCCTTGACCAGCCCGATCCAAGTAACGGAGAATGCGTCGACGTAATCGTTACCGAAGAATCTCAATCATGGCAGCTCACTACTTGCGAAAGCCTGCAGCCCTTCATGTGTCGCGCGAAAGCCTGCCCAACCGGATCATACCATTGTTCCAACGGCAAATGTATCAACGAAAAATTCCTTTGCGACAAGCAAGACGACTGCGGAGATGGTTCTGATGAATTGAATTGCCCCCTAAACTGCAATTACTACCTAGCCAGTAGCGGGGACGTTGTTGAAAGCCCCTACTACCCACACAAATACGCGCCACTGACCAACTGCAAATGGACATTGGAGGGACCACAAGGCCACAACATCCTTCTTCAATTCCAGGAGTTTGAAACAGAGAAAATTTTTGATACAGTTCAGATACTAGCTGGGGGAAGGACCGAAGATACCTCCATAAACCTGGCTACGCTGTCAGGGAAGCAAGACTTAACGAACAGGTCATTTGTGTCAGGATCAAATTTCATGATCATCAAGTTCAGCACTGATGCTTCGGTTGAAAGGAAAGGTTTCAGGGCATCTTGGAAAACGGAGCCCCAAACCTGTGGGGGTACACTCAGGGCTACCCCTCAGGGACAAGTTCTAACATCTCCTGGGTATCCTGAACAGTACCCTGGTGGTTTGGAATGTTTGTATATAGTACAAGCTCATGGCGGAAAAATTATTACTTTGGAAGTAGATGATCTGGATCTTGACGAAACACGCGATCTTATTTTGGTTAGAGACGGAGATTCACCCAAAAATAAACCAATAGCGAGATTAACTGGAAAAGGGGAAAGTAACCAGAAAGTGATCATGTCAACGGGTAGTCAGTTGTATCTGTATTTCAAAACAAGATTAGGCGATTCCAGACGAGGTTTCAGAATCAGATATACACAAGGTATGTGATTTTTTATTAAACATATAAAACCTGGTATTGATATGGTGGAAACCTTTGAAAAGTATATATTTCTTCTCAAGAGACGGTCAGAAAAAAATAATTAATACCTCCAATATCTACTATTTGATATATTTGTTGTAAACCCTCCAAAATAGACACATTAGTCCAAACAATTCACAGAAATATTATGGTCCATTTTGGATACCTTATACCCTAATCCATGTATATGGGTATATTTGGAGTCGTGACAGTCGAAAAACTTTTAGGGGACAAAAAAGTCTTTCTGTGAAAATAAAAAATGTGAAAGTCTTTCAAATAAAAGAAGAAAGCAATGGATTTCGAAATGAACACTTCACAAAGATGTGCAAATCATGCAAAAAAGTTACTTTCAGACACAAACTGGAAGACAAAGGATCTCTCGAAACAACTACTCATATACACATTTAATCATACAAAAGAAAAAATACTTTCGAAACAAACTACTTTTATGTGAACGTTGAATTATACAAAAAACATTTTTTTCTATTCAGTTTGTAACATTTTTTTTCTATTCACTTTGTACTCCTAACGTTCGTTATGGAATTGAATCAGATAGCATTCACAGGATTGCTACACAATATAGTATACGAAAGAAGTGAAATTTACATGGAACACTGTCATTCAGAATGGCGGAGAATGGCGGATCGGAATAAGACACTTGCTTTACTGCCTATTCAGCACCAATCTTGATAACATTAGAAGACGATGCACTCAATTCACTCATAACATTACGACTGTATCTCTACTCATTCTATCGATGACAGTACGTAATTGCTTATTTGATTTAATCCCAGCCATAGGAATCTTGTTTGAACTGAAAATTTAAATAAAAAATCATTTCCTAAAAAATAGTCTCTCCATAAAATATACTCCTTTCAATTTAAAGAAAAGTATTTGTATCGAATATACATTAAAATAAAGTGTAAACTGCAATTAATGCAAAAAGATGGTGTCTAGAATTATAATCGTGGAATGATTCATAGTGATTGAATTATCTCTAATATCACAAGAAACATTAAATTTTCATGAATTCAAACTATGCATTCAGAATACAATTTCAACGAAACAATGAATATTGAATAAAAACACATGTTCAATAAATAAGCAAACAGTAAGAAGTGAATTATCCAAATTGAATTAGAATATCAACATCTATTTGTATTACTCTGGGTGTAAAAGTATTTCTAAGAAAAATCATATGATCATGTAAGTACGTTATTTCAATTCAATTAAAACTCTTCGATTTAATTTTGTGTTTTTAAGGAGTTATAGATTTTTAGTCTCTCAGAAATTATGTTTTATATTATCCTCCGCCACGATAAATCCATTTTTATATGTTCCAAGTATGATAATTCATATATGCATTCAGTAGTCTTATTTTGTATAAATTTCAAATGTTTTTTTGTGGAAATATACATATTTTGAAAAAATAAGGAGGAGTATTGTTGACTTTGAATGTTGAGTAGAATAACAATAGGGAGTGACGCTTTTTTAAAATAATTTTAATATGTTTCATCCAAAGATATTTTTATCAATAACAATAAGATAAAATAAATTAACAGGGTCTCTCAGTCAAAAAATTAAAAATCAAACTCTGCTTTACTAAGCCAAGCTTTCGCTTCTAATGGGAAGCTTCTTCAGGGCAGTAAAAATGAGTAAAAAACAATAAATTGAACATATAAATTGACGAGAAAGTTATACATGTATAGGATTTTTTGTGGGTTTGACAAATGTCATACCTTCACATTATGTGAAGTAGAATATTCTCATTTAGTTTTCGGTTTCACTAGTAGAAAGATACCACGTAAACAATCTTCAAAAAGGTCAATTCTAGTCTATTGGAAAAAAAATTTGAAGCGATTTTTATTTACTGTGCGAAGCGTAACTTTCACGAGACCGAAATGATTTTCAATGAACGTTTTCCGAATCGTCCTATCATTTGAAAAAGCTAATGTTTTAGCGAAACATGTTATGATTATTTTCAATAAAGTTAGTGGAGATCAAATCGTTTAAGTGTAGTTTGTGAAAAATATTTGAGGGAACTTGTATCCAAATTCACAACGTGTACCTACATAACAAAAAGCCCCCAGGTCATCCGTCCATTCCGAAAAAACAGCAAGTGCAAATAATTGTTGAGATGGTAGTAAATCCTGAACAGTCTACTTATTCCGCCGCGAATATTTGTGAGATCTATTCTTCTACTGTGTGGAGACTTTTGAAGAGGAATAGATATCATCTATACAAAATTTAAATGGTACACCAATTAACTGAAGATGACCCTGATCGAAGAACAGAATTCTGCGAAATCATGACGGAAACCATTGCAAGGCATCCTACCTATCTCCACAATATTTGTTTTAGTGACGAAAGTACATTTATTTTAAACAGCAATGTTCATAAATAAAACTGCCGTTATTGGAGTGACACCAACCCTACGTTTTCCGGGAAACACATTCCCAATATCCAGAAAAAATTAACATTTGGGCAGGAATATTGGGAAACCATATTGTAGGACCTCTATTTATTGATCAAAATTCAACAGGGGAACTGTATTTGAATATGCTGAAACCTACTGTTGACCCTCTCATCACTGAAATCGTTGAAGCGAATCCTAATGAATTCGATATGAATATTGTATTCCAACAAGATGAAGCACCACCGCCTTACTCCAGACAAGTAAGAAACTATATGGATACTACTTTTCCCGGGCGTTGGATTGGCCGTTGAGGTCCTACAGAATGACCAGCCCGCTCACCAGATTTGACACCTTTGGACTTTTTTATGGGGCTATTTGAAGCAAAAGGTGTACGAAACTGAACCTACTTCAATATTCGTAATATGGCAGAGAATAATAAATATTTGTAGAGGTATTGACGTTACTGTGTTCGAAAATGTTCGGCGTGAAATATCGGATAGACTGTTCATATGTTAAGAAGTTCAAGGCAACCATTTCGAACATCTTATTAGGTAGTTATTATTACCTCATATTAGGTAGTTGAATGTCAATGTATTCAGGCAATTATTAAAAGTTTCGCCATTTTGTAGTAGTTGAAGATATTTACATTATATTCTAGGGTTGTGAATCATTTGTCAGGAGCTTCAAAAAAATGTATCACAAGACTCTCTTTTCCATTTAATTTTTTTCCCAGATAACGCCCAGTCGCCATCTTGAAAGTTTCATCTGTCAATTTCACTACAAAATGAAGTATTCATGCATTAATTTCATTATCCCAAGTTTCAATTTTTTGAGTTGACCCGTTCAAAAAATAAAAGGGAAGGAACATAAAGAAATGCACTGTATATAAGTCTTTGACAAGACTTTTGAACTTTTCGTACTTTTGAATGCGATTTTTGATACATATTAGGACCGGCAACGCAGTAGGTGAATTCAAAAATAGATAATACTAATGATTCACACAGAAGCAGTTTTATATCCTGGTCATTTATTTTGCTAGTATCGTTATTGAATCTTCATTTGAATGAAGAAGTTGATAAATTTCATCTAGTGTTAAAATAACTCCAAACCCATTTGATTTTCAGGCTGCAAAGCAACAATTATAGCAAAGAACGGCACCCTAACCTCTCCAGCATATGGCCTAGAAAACTACCCAAGCAACCAAGAGTGTCTATACAAGATCAGAAATCCAGGTGGACAACCCTTGTCTCTGAACTTCGGGAACTTTGATGTTGATAGTTCGGATTTCGTTCAAGTATACGATGGTTCCACGACGAGCGGTCTACGACTTCACTCCGGAAACGGTTTTACAACAGCGACAAAACCCAAAATCACCCTCACAGCATCTAGTGGTGAAATGTTAGTGAGGTTCGTGACTGACGCTTTGCACAGCAGCAAGGGATGGGAGGCTACTTTCTCGGCTGGTGAGTTTTAGATTGAAAATAGGATTACATATGACTCGCTATTTTAGCTAGGATATCAAGAAAGGCATCCCTTTGAATTTCACGTCATTTCAAAACACATCCTGATTTTTTGACGTCATGGAAAGTGCATATCTAGAACATCGCCGCGTCATTTGAGTTTTTGTTTTTATTTTTTGTCAATTTAGGTATATAAAAAGTAGTTTTGTTCGCAGATTCATGGTATAAATGTATACTTATTCCATAATCATATTTTGTAATCATGCCACTTTTTCCACTGTCTCTTTCCTCAATATTCACGCTCTAATTTGAACCGTCTTGTTGTTTCAGTCAATGCATGGTATCGTATATGTACCTACTGCTTTCGAATGCCTCGTATGTTCTTATCAACTTCTCTATAGTATATTTATATACCTTCCCTTGTTTTCGCGCTTGACTTAGATCAACATCACGCAAACCACGTTGTCGGACTTATCAGTGACATTTCGTAAGCCCAATTGCTTTGTTAGGTTCGCTATAAATGTGACATTGCTTCTCTCTTCAAGTTTCTCTGCCACAAATAAACAGTCCATACTATAGAACCAGTCTTTCAACGTGAACGATCAGTGGTTTATTTCTTCTTCTTGGTACCTGGATATGCAAACTAAGTTTTTTATCTCTTTGGTCAGTCACCAAGGAGCCAACTCTTTGTAGTTTATAGATTCCTCCGTTCTTTTGGGGTTCATATACCTAACCATTCAGTATCCTCGTTGGAACTTTGTGTGCTTGGCATTCCACGCCAGCCTCTTCTTCAGTTACTGGTTAATGGAGAATGTTCCTCCTGACGAAAATCAAGTAGTTTTCATAAAAGAGCTCTAAAACAACGCATTTTAAACTTATCATTTCAGCCTTTTTCTTTAAAAAATTATTTAAATACTTAAAAAAGAGGAATGAAATAATGCATTCAACATTTAAAGGGATTCGTTTCTATTTCACCATTTGGCATCATCTGTTATAGCTAATAAAGGACAATGAATCTGTTACCTATATGAGACAAACAAAGCTGACATATTTCAGAGGCGTGCTGTTCTGTTTACTTATGTTCCGAGTTCCGAGACATTCTGTGACATATGAAATTTTGTGCACCTAACCTATCTTCCTTTTTCTTCCTTCTTCTTCCTAAACTCCGATGTAGCATTCTAGAGGCGCTGTTGCCAATATGTGAATTAGAAACAAATACCTTTAAAAATTGAAACCCACCATTTGAAACATCAATTTGAATACTTTTCGGAAGTAAATTTGAAAAACTCATGAATTAAACTACGAACTCCCTGTGAATTCTTTCTTCGAGCAGCAAATGTCACATCGTTTGTACCACTTTTACATGTCACGGCATTCGTGCACACTTCTTGCTGTTTGTTTTTTACAGGGGAAGGCTCTACGAGGTCCGGCTATCAAATAACGAGACTGGTTACGAAAAAGGGTTTTATTACAAAAATTATTTTACGTTCAAATGCTCCCCAAATTCCTCCCCCCCTCCCTTTCGCCACACACCTTTCGATATGTTTCTTCCATTGATCGAAGCAATGCTGGAGGTCTTCTTTGGTGAGAGCCTTTAGGAGCTCAGCCGTTTTTTGCTTTACCGCTTCCATCGATTCAAATCGGGTCCCTTTCAAAGCAGATTTTATCTTCGGAAACAAAAAAAGTCTCACGGTGCCAAGTCTGGCGAGTACGGCGCGTGTTTGAGCACTGGAGTGCGTTTATCGAGCAAATACCGCTTCACGGATAGCGCATTATGGGCAAGTGCCTTGTCCGGGTGCAATATCCACGAATTGTTCTTCCACAACTCGAGCCGTTTCTTACGAACTCATTCTCGGAGTGTTGCCAAAAATAACAAATAGTAAGTCTGGGTAACAGTCTGACTCTCTGGAACCCATTCAGCCATCACAATACCGTTAATTATTGTCGAGAAAAACGATCAATTATTCTTTGAATTTTGCGTTCGTTTCAAAATGCTACTGCACAAACACGAAAACGTGTTTCGGTACGTGAATAGAGAAGATTTCCAGATACCCAATGCACTACTCGTTTTTTTCCCTACCCTTCTAGGCCGCCTTTTGGGCGCGCAGTCTCGTTATTTAGTAGCCGGACCTCGTATCTTCTTTTAAGGATTGGTGATTTCTGTTTTCTTTCAGCTGTTGGCGATATTACGTCTGTCTTTGAATAGATGTTGTTTCTCCCCTTTCGCTATATTCCAAGAGCATGTTGTTTCTCCTCTTGATTTTGTTGGTCCCTGCGGCAAATAATATAAGACCTTGCTCATTTCTAATAGTTTCATCAGCAGATTCCACAGCTTTACGCAATTTTGGCAAATTTTTATTTACAATTCAGATTCCCATGAGATATATGTGATTTGTGTGAGCTTGTACACGTTTTCCTAAGTTGTTACTCAGGATAAGGTTATCTTCCGGAAACAATTTTTACAGCTTCAAAAATTAACTCAGTTATGAATACAGTATATATAACTCTTGCAATAGGCGTGACAATAATCCATTACCATTTTCGAAGTCATGAAATATCATCTTCAAATTATACAAAACTAAAATTTCATCATTAATCACTGGACATATACAAAATTCTTGAATTTATTGTAACAAAAACTTCCAAGGATATGTTTTTCAGAAAAATCCTTATTGTGTTCAATGAATAAATTTCAAAGTTTGAAGGTGAGGGGTATTATGGCCTCCCTATGTCTAAAATATCAAAGAAAACAGCAGACATTTCAATTTTCACAAGCACATTCACCTACACATTTCAATAAATACTTTTTCAAACAAACAGAAAATTCTTCTCACTTCTACTCTTTATATCTTATACTTGTTTGCTCCTGTATCATTTCAAACTGTGGAGACTGAATGAGCTGCAATATCTTGTTTGTTTTTTCGTTTCTCTCTGACATTTATATTTCTTTAAGCTTTACTATAAGGGCTAAATATTGTTTGTTGAAAATTCATCATGTTTTAATTGTTTAAAAGAAAAAAAGGTGAATTTTGGTATGATATTAGTATGAGTACCTCTCACTATCTCTCTCTCTCTCTCTGGCAATGATATATCATTGATATTGTATTGGCTTTGGTGTTAATTAAATTAATCATTCATAATATCCCGTTATCTTCTATACAGATGTACCATTAGTCATTAAATTTTCTCACAAATTGAAATATGTGTTGTGAATGGGTGAGGTTTTCACCACTGATCTATGGATAAAAGGGAGAATCTTTGAGAGGATTCAATGAAGATATTCAGATATACATTGAGATACTCAAATACCTATTTTTTGTTTTTAGATTGTCCTCCACTCCAACCAGGAATAGGAGCCCTGGCCTCAAGCAGAGACACTGCTTTTGGCACAGTCGTCACCTTTAGCTGTCCAACAGGACAAGAATTTGCAACTGGACGCAATCGAATCACCACGCAATGTATGCCAGGCGGTAATTGGTCAGTCAGCTACATACCAAAGTGCCAGGAAGTTTATTGTGGCCCCGTACCCCAAATCGACAATGGGTTCTCTATAGGATCTACAAATGTTACCTACAGGGGACAGGCTATGTACCAGTGCTATGCCGGCTTTGCTTTTCCAACTGGCCAACCTATTGAGCGGATATCATGTTTATCTGATGGGCGATGGGAAAAGAAACCAAATTGCCTTGGTAAGGAAAGCAAAATAGCTAGCAAAGTGAATATTGATTCAGTTTTTAAGATAATGGGATTTTTAGAGCTGCGAAAAATGTTTTCCAAACTATAATTGATGTTCAGTTGCCCAAACAAGTTTTCATTTACGAACTTTAAATTATTTTACTGATGTTTTCATTTGTACCCTGAACTTTTAATTTTTTTATTTTTGATATCTACACAATTGAAAGATTCACGAGAGTCAAATCGAATTGTAGCACTTCTTCACAATGACATTTTTATTTACAATACCTTTTCAGAAAAAATGAAACGAATATAGAATTTGAAAACAAAGGTTTTCAACCGGACCGGAATCACGATCAGAGCGAACAAACTCGGTGCTAGTAGGCCGTGGTCGAATGGAACCTGAAATACCAAACGTTTCATCTGTTAATGCGGCAGACATCATCAGTGATACGCGTGTTGACTGCGTAGGTGAAAGCTATATCTAGCCTACTAGCCCGGATTTTGTTCTACTTAAAAAAATTTTAATCTCATATGTAAAATAATCTTGAATCATTAATGAAAACATAATTATATCATATTGCCTTCTTTATTCAAATGAATTATTGTGCATTTCTTTCATATACAGACCTTTTTTAGCTGACCCCATTATCGCTAGATCGGAAATTGTAAGACCAACTAATAATGTGACAAATAAAGCTTGATGAAGTTTTCGTGCTGTTTCATATTTTTTATGATCTGGTATGAACCAATTTTCAGCGTCAGTTGTAAAATTTCGTTAATTGCAGTCTATTTTTTCCCTTTCTTATTAAATGAACATTTAGTTTTTTTATCAACTTTTGGAAGCACTATCATCAATTTAGTCATGTAATTTCGTCGTTTCTCTTCGAAAGAGCATTATCAAAGTTAGGTAAAGATGTTTCAACAAAGTTGAGAAAACTTTCATCGATTCCAAATAATAATAATAATAATCTTTATTAATTCCAAGGAACTAGAATGTTTATAACAGGGATAAAATTTAAAATAATGATTAAATAAATTATTTCAATATTGAATATCAGTTACATATACCTACAGCACATAAATACAAACACAAATATACATATATATATATATATATATATATATATATATATATATATATATATATATATATATATATATATATATATACGTTAGTCCTCAGCTCACACAAGTTTCTCAACTTCTGAGAGTTGCCGTTCGTATGGGGGCGGCAGCTGATTAACGGAAAAACAGATTTACATATACACACATACATATATAAATATATACATTTTTGAATTATAATGGTAATTAAAAACAAAAAATGTAATATGGAGATCAGAATTTCAATTAGAGGAAGAAAGTAAAAACTTTTTCAATTCCGATTTAAATTTTTTTTTGATTCATTTTTAATTTTTCTGGAAGATTATTATATATTTTAATGGACAAGTTAGACAGCTTCCAAGGGACCAAAAAAAAAGACGAGATCCCAACTGTCCTTCCTGTAACAGAGGATCAAGAGAAAAAATGAAAACAGTTCTCATTATAGCATAGCACGTACTCTCTGCCTGCACCGCCACGAAACGGATCAGGTGTTCAAACGTTCGGCAAAGTCCCACTGTTATCAGATACCCTGGAAGATTACTCTCTAAATAAATCGGCTTCGTTAGGACTCTATCACACGAGAAGCTTCACATCTCTCGCTCCTATACGGAAGTGTTTATCACTCCTACCTACCGCCCATTCACACCGGGTGCCTTTTCAGTTCCTGGCTCCTTGAGGTCAGTCGTAGAAAAGGGATCGCACATGAACTGTTGCCATATACCTTCTCTACCGTCGATACAAACTCGACGACAAAAACGTCAACGGGCAAGAATGGGATAGATAAAGTTGCGAAATCTACGTTGAGCACCTTGCAGAGTTTCATCCAACTTTTGGTCCTTATAAATTTCGACACTTCTATCCCAAAAACCGGGTCAGTTGCAGACAGCACTAATTAACAGCTTCACATCGTAATCTATCATGATAAATAGAAGACCCTTTTGTATTTTGAGGAGGAGACGTGGCTCTACGACTCGAGGGGCAGCAGACGTGAGATCTCTCGTCTTCCGAAACGTGGCGGCTCCCGCTCTTCATCTGAAAGCTCCATAAGACTCGTTGCATTTTGGCGTTAAGAGCCTTCCTCTCTCTTGAGAGCGATAGACGTGAAGCTGCCCGTGTGAAAGCGCGTTTAAGAAGCTGGATTTATTTGGTCGAATTTGAATAGGTGCAAGCAACAATAAACCCTCTCGGGTTGCAGAGCAGAATTGAATATACCCATTGATTTCAGACCTGTTTACCTCAATACATGGCAGAATTTGTGATGATAATTGTTTTTCAAATAACACTCCAGATTCTTAAGAGATATTTTACGCGGAATTGGATGGTTGGATTCTGTTGAAGCTTTTTCGAAGAGAAACGTTTAGAAATACATGTATTATGATACAACGCTGAATAGTAGTTGTTTTGGCTACTGAAAGTGATTGAAATATTAAAACTTCGTATTTCAATAAAAGTTTAATATGGAAGCCAAAGAACAAACCGTCGCAGTGAAACTAGATCATAACGAACATTTTGCAAATATCCCAAAAATGGATACTGATAATCAAGATCTGAAAAAAAAATTATAGTTTCCCAAATAGGCAACCTTTTGTCTGATTCAACCAACTTTGTGAGTGTCACCATTTTCGGGATATTTTTTTCTGTTAGTTGTTCTTATATCTTACTGCTTTATTTTTTGTTACACTATATAACAATAACAATAAATTTTTGTAGCATCTCAATGTGCTGCATTACCTGATGTGCCACACGCAAACGTTACTGTTTTGAATGGATTGGGACGATCATATGGCACCATAGTAAGATACGAATGTCAGCCAGGCTACATAAGAAGTGGACCTCCAGTAATTCTATGTATGAGCAATGGGACTTGGTCTGGAAATGTCCCTATATGTTCAAGTAAGAAATCAACTTTTGAAACTTCAAATTAAAATGTAAACTTTTGCTTCATCATAAAACCGTTTGATTGTTAAAAATTCCAGGAGCCCAATGTCCAGAATTCCCAGAAATAAACAACGGATTCATCACCGACCTATCCAGACAATATTTCTTCAATGATGAAGCCAGAGTTCAATGCTTCAAAGGGTACAAACTGATGGGCAACAGCATCTTACGATGCGGTGAGAACCAACTCTTCAACAACCCACCCAAATGCGAGGACATCAATGAATGCATCAGCAGCCAATGTGATGTGGCTTCTACTGAGTGTGTTAATGCACCAGGATCATTTCACTGTAAATGCCGGAAGGGATTCGAAACAACGAATGAGTGTCGACCCGTGGGCGATTTGGGATTGATTAACGGGGGGATCCCCGACGAGTCCATAAGCGTTTCCGGTAGTGAGGCTGGATATGACAAAACGGTAATAATCATTCACTGCATATGATACAATTCTGTTCAATATGTTTCGTCGTAGCTTTATTAGTCGTAGCTTTGATAGCTCTCCTAGTCCTAGAGAATAGTAAATTATTCAAGGACCGAGAAACATGTCTGTTAGGTTCTTATGAATGAAGTATATTGCCGAAAGCCGAAGAGATTGTCGATACTATACTTTCTCCATAACTTATATCAGAATTATTTCAAAATAAAATTCATTATTAAAATACATTACGAACGAGAGTAACAAAAAGCAACCAAAAATAATCATTCAAACATATTCCTATTCTCGATATTTAATAATTATTTGTGAACTGAGTGGACAAGAAAAAAACAAAACTGCAATCAGTGTGAACTAGATCCAAGCCAAGATTCTGCTGCTGCTTCACGTAGCTCCTTACTATGACGCATGACGCTCATTTTATTATTAGGAGCTATCTGGTGAAGTACACTCATTTTCACTTTCTAAGTCCATGTTCTCATTGTTTTTTTTTTGTTAGAGACCATATAAGAAATATAAAGCTTACTTTCGAGTGAAAACAATTAAAAAACAACTGTAAATTAATTTACTCTTCTGTCTCGAAGGTAGTATATTATGAAACAGGTCAACTGTCATTGATACTTGCGCATTTTATGCTTCTTTCAATAGTCACAGAATAAAACCTTTTTCAAAATTTTTACATTTTGTATAACACCCTCCTTTATTCGCCATGTTATATGAATAACAACAAAAATTTTTAACATTTTCTTTGAATTTCAACTCTTCTTGTGGTAAGGGTTTTAAATTCCTTGCCCACTTTGAAAATTAAAATTACTATTGTGAGTGAAATTATTCATCATTTTTTTCATTCATTGTATTGTGTAGCATTTCCACTGAAGGATATCCATTCCAGATTGAAATGTGAATGTTTAGTATACTACAAAAAACAGAAAGAGAGAGTTAATTCTGTATTATTCAACATTCCTATGAGAACCAATGGTTTTTTCTAAATGTATTCTTTCTTCTCGTTGGTATCTAAATGAAAACAAAATATCTGTCATTCTTTCACACAATTCCTCAAATGACTATCATGTATTTTTTCATCAATTTTTACTTCAGAAGTTTTCAATTTATCATATAGTCAGGCTCACTGAATGAAGAAATAGAGAGATCAAAAGAGTATTCTCTAAATGATAAACTCTTCATAAAATACTTTCTTCATAGTAAATCTTCCATTATGGAAATTTCTATAAACAAATAATTTTCTACCAAAAATAAGCCACAGACGTTTACTACAACAATCAGAAATGTTGATTCCACACAATTTTTCAGTGAAATGAAACTCTGGGTTTCGGGTTTATTTTTAACGAGATTGTCAACATGTACCTCCTCACATTTTGTTTCAATTATTTCCATTAAGTCTATCACAATATTCTTTGGGAAGTCGAAACACCATTTTACTATTCCATCTATTCCAGATGGTTCGTCTGAATAATGGCGTTGGATGGTGTGGCAGTGCCATTGATGCTGGATCCAACTGGGTAGTCATCGACCTGAGAGCTCCAACAATCATTAGAGGATTCAGAACCGCTGCTGTTACAAGACTAGATGGAAATATTGCATTCACTTCAGCAGTACGTATCCAGTACACTGACGACCTAACAGATGTTTTTAAAGACTACAGAAACCCCGACGGCCTGGCAGTGGAGTTCACCATCGAGAAACCCACACTTTCCATTCTAAACCTTCCTGTGCCAATCGAAGCACAGTACGTCAAGTTCAAAATACAAGATTACATAGGAGCTCCGTGCTTGAAGCTGGAAATTATGGGCTGTACTAGACTGGAGTGTTCCGATATCAACGAATGCGCTGATAACAATGGCGGGTGCCAACAGAAATGTATCAACAGCGCTGGCGACTATTCTTGTAGCTGCAACGTTGGTTTTGAGCTATATACCAAAAATGGTACCGCTGCCTACTTCATTGAAAAGTCCGAAACCGGAGTCCGCATTGGAGATGTTTATAACATCAACAAATCCTGTGTACCTGTTATGTGTCCAAGTTTGAACTCTCCTGAAAATGGGGTTATTTTGTCAACAAGAGAGAAATACCATTTTGGAGATTTGGTGAGGTTCCAGTGTGATTTTGGCTACGTTATGACGGGTTCTTCCTCGTTGCTTTGTACATCCACTGGGGTATGGAATGGTACAGTACCGGAATGCAAATGTGAGTTATTTTTTTCAAATAGCAGAAAAGCAACTGTCAATTCGGACAAAATTAACATGAAAATTCATCATTTTTGATACTTTCTGATAAGAAAATCAATAATATCACATCAATTTTCATCAGACGATGCTACCAACTCTTTTGTGAAAAAGGATTTTTCGACATATCATTTAAATATTGTGAATTCAAGTAGTTCAGACGTCCACTGTCTATTATGATAAAATGTGATTTGAAATATCTGAAAGAACAAATAAAACTGAAAATTGAAATTAATAGATATAATAACAATTATAGTAAGCAATGGAACGTGAAATGAAATTACAATAAAATAAAAATAGACAACAAATTAAAAATTGAACAATCAGGAATGAAATAAATAATCAAAAAAGATTTTAAAGTTACCTCACGACGTTTCGATCAGGTGATGACATCACCCAAAGACTATTGTGAATAGTGACAATGGAAACGTCGTGAAGAAACTTGGTTTTTGAATCTTTTTTAAGTTTTTATTTAATTTTTGATTGTTCAATTTCAAGACCGAACTAGTAAAATTCACCATGAAACATTGTCAATCACTTTCAAATTAATGTACATTATTTATATATTTTTTAAATTTTCACGCAATTAGGTACACCAATATAATTCAAAAATTGATAAATAGGACGAACTATTACATCATTATAATACATAATAGCATAACTTTTTATACTGAACTAAAATATCTTCAAAAACTCATTGAATTTAACTCAAGCTACATATTTTCTCTTGTAAACCAGTCATCAATAAATGTTGCTAATGAAGTAGGTATTATTAAATTCTATGAAATATTGAATATTCAATGTCTCACAAATATGGTGCAATTTTTTCAGATGCACAGTGTGTTTCACTTCCTGACGACAAGAATGAAGGTCTCAAAGTTATTCGTAACGATGAAGATAGTGTATTGGTGCCCTTCAGGGATAATGTCACTTTACACTGCAGTATGACTGGCAGGCAATTGCGAGGAACTTCTGCAGCAGGTTTCAGGCAATGTGTTTATGATCCACAACCAGTGAGTATAAAAAAAAAAAAATTTATTTTGATGTCGAATTGAAATTGATAATTTTTTAATATGACGCTTGATATTTGAATATAGACCGTATTTCCTCCAGTCCTTCAGACCATGAGGCTTTATATGTAAAAGTACTTATGAAAATCAAACACTCTTAAGATCATAGATTTGGTAGAATTTAGGTACAGCAGAAGGAACTACAATAAATTCAGAGAATGTTGTGAAATAATCAACTGGAATAGTAGGTATGCTAGATGATGAAGAACCATTACTTGTTTTTCATAATACTATGACAGACATTTTTGAAAGAACTTTAACTGTGTATAAACTGAAAATAAAAAAAAATAAGAAACAATGGATTACAACTGGTATAAAAAAGTCAGGAAAAAATTTAAGATCATTACATACAATTAGGAAGTATACCGATAATATATATTTCTTAACATACTTTAATAAATATAAGAAGGGCTAGATACATATTATGCAGAGAGAATCAGAACAGCTAACAATAAAACAAAAGAAAACTGGGCTGTAGTGAATGATATTAGGGGTAAAAATAAGGCCAATCCCATTAAAACTAACCTAGCTCCAAAAGAACTCAATGATTTCTATTGCTCTATTGGTGAAAAACTAAAAGATCAAATCAAAAATAAAAATTCGACAGGTATGGATGGAATGTCTGTAAAAATATTTGAAAATCTACCTCTAAGTGCATTACATGTTTTGGTTGAATGCATTATTAAATCATTCAGGTACCTATGGTATATTTCCCACATGTCTGAAAATAGCTATGGTTATTCCATTACATATGGACGGATATCTGTAAGACTCCTCAAATTTCAGTCAGGCCCATTTCTTTATTATTGAACCTTTCAAAAATTTTTGAAATATTGGTAAAAAAAAGACTAATGTCCTTCTTATCGATAAACAATGTGCTTCTAGCCTTCAGTTCGGCTTTCAAAGTTCGAAAAATACCACAGATGCCATTTTCTCCTTTCTAGATAATGCATACTCTAGCATCAATGCTAGATAGCTCAAAAGCTTTCGATTGCGTTGATCATAAGACACTGCTGCGGAAGCTCAGCCATTATGGAATGAGAGGAACAAATTTGAACAGGACGTCGACAGGTGGTGAAAACATCAAGTGGACAGTCTGATCTCAGTGACATAAAACATGGAGTACCTCAGGGGTCTATTTTAGGACCAATTTTGTTTTTAATATACTTAAATGATCTAATAACTATTAACATCACAGGACAATTTACTATATTTGCCAACGATACTACCATTATATCGAGTAATGGAGAAATTAGCCAGCTATCAAATATGATAAAAATAGATATTCCACAAATTCAAGCCTAGTGTAACGCGAACTCCTTGTGCTTCAACCTAAACAAAACGAAACTAGTTACCTACTTTTAAATGTATACAAGAAGATTTAGATTTGGATAACCACTACATAGAAAACAAACAGCACACTAAACTCCTAGGCATTCGCATAGACAATAAGTTAAATTTTAAAAAACATATTTCCCGTTTGAGTAAAAAAGTATCTAGTGGATGTTATGCTATTAGAGTGATATCAAATGAACTAGGGTACACTACAGCTAGAATGGCCTACTTTGCATTGATTGAATCTCATATTCGCTATGGAATAGCTTTATGGGGACATTGCAATCTACAGTTACAAAATACAATATTTGTGCTACATAAAAATAAAACTAGCATGTACACTCCCGGAACAAATTGTCACAACACCAGACTTACCTATTCCAAAATTCACTTCGACTCAGCATTCTCTGATTTATGAAAGTATTCAGGTATATAATCACCTTTCTACCGTTCTAATAATAGCACAGATATCAAAAAGTTCCGAAGTACAGTTAAAGATACTTATTTTAATAAAAAAAGCTTATTATTCGATCCATGAATTCTACCATAACAACCTGTAAATTCTACTTGATTTTTCAATGTTCACCTAAACGCATCTGTCTTCTTAATGTTTTATTTGTGAAATTGCTATGTTTTTATTTTTTATATTTTATGACATACATTTAATTTTTTTACAAGACTTTGTCAATAAGATACTAATCTTCCGACAATTAAGCATATATTGATTGATTGATTTATATTCAGGATCTCATAGTTATAATTTGAGATTGAACAGATCATGTAGTTCAACTCATGCATAATAGATCCACTTCAAATCTCACATGCCTGTCGGCTCAGTTGAAAATTACAGAACATTACTGATTGCTCATAACCACAAACTTGCTCAACTTTTGCTATTCTTTTCCCGGTCAATATAATTAGAATTTCTGGCAATTTGTACCTGTGAAATTAAGACCGTAAATATCATATATAATCAATAGAATCTTAATCTTAAATAAGAATTTGCGCTTCTATCAATGGAATGTAGATTTTTACAAAACTTCAAACTTCAACTTGCTTTCTGCAGGGTTTACCCGACTACTGGCTTAGCGGCGTCCTCCCATCCTGCCCCAGAATCGATTGCGGCGTTCCTCTGCCAACGCCGGGTGCAGAATACGGCCAATACGTCGATACGAAATATCAATCATCATTTTTCTTCGGCTGCCAGAACACCTTCAAACTTGCAGGACAAAGTAGTAAACATGACAACGTAGTGAGATGCCAGGCGAATGGAGTGTGGGACTTTGGCGACCTGCGTTGCGAAGGTCCAGTTTGCGAAGATCCCGGACGTCCTAGTGATGGAATTCAAGTAGCCAGAAGCTACGAGCAAGGATCAGAAGTATCTTTCGGTTGCAACCGCCCTGGATATATCCTCATCAATCCCAGACCGATTACTTGTGTGCGGGATCCCGAATGCAAAGTGGTCCGTCCTCTAGGATTAGCTTCTGGTAAAATCCCAGACTCTGCCATTAACGCTACTAGCGAAAGACCTAACTACGAAGCTAGGAACGTCAGATTGAACTCAGTCACCGGATGGTGTGGCAAGCAAGAAGCTTTCACTTACGTCAGCGTTGATTTGGGAAAAGTTTACCGAGTCAAGGCTATTCTAGTCAAAGGTGTTGTAACAAATGATATCGTTGGGCGACCCACTGAGATCAGATTCTTCTACAAGCAAGCTGATAACGAAAACTATGTGGTTTACTTTCCCAACTTCAATTTGACCATGAGAGATCCGGGAAACTATGGAGAGCTAGCTATGATCTCGTTACCTAAATATGTTCAAGCTAGGTTCGTGATTCTAGGTATTGTCAGCTATATGGATAATGCATGCTTGAAATTTGAACTTATGGGGTGCGATGAACCTGAGAAAGAGCCGCTCTTGGGATATGACTACGGATATTCTCCTTGTGTTGGTAAGTGCTGAACCTTTCACCTAAATTCAAAAAAAAATATAACTTCGGCATATTAAAGGTTCAGTTCTAGTTATCCACAAAATGTGTCTATCTATCACGAATAGAAATTGTAAGTCATAGGAAACCACTTCTCATATTTTGAGGATCACTTTCAAATGAACCAATCAATGTAATATATCTTAAAGATATACGTTTTCATATGATTGAATTGTTTCATGAGAAATATTACAATTCACAGTTGCAACTCTTCAGAAATTGAGAAAGAATGACAAGGATCACTTAGTGTATTATACGTTTTTTTTTTCAGATAATGAAACTCCAGTATTCCAAAACTGTCCACAGCAACCAGTAATTGTACAGAAGGATGCTAATGGTGGAATTCTCCCAGTAAACTTCACAGAGCCAACGGCTGTAGATAACTCCGGTAGTATTGCTAGATTGGAAGTTAAACCTGCTACCTTTAAGACTCCGCTTTATATTTTCGAGGATATGGTTGTGAAATATGTTGCTTATGACTTCGATGGAAATGTCGCAATATGTGAAATCAACATTACTGTACCAGGTACTATTTCGTGAACATTATCATTTCAAAATGCAAAAATTACATTTCGTCTCCTCAAAATTTTCAGATAATACTCCTCCACTGCTTAGTTGTCCTCAAAGTTACGTAATCGAACTAGTAGACAAGCAAGACAGCTATGCTATCAACTTCAATGAAACCCGTCGTCGATTGAACGCTACCGACGCCTCCGGTGAAGTAACTATCAAGTATGTTCCAGAGAGAGCTACCATTTCCATAGGAGACTTCGAAAACGTGACGGTGATCGCCACAGACAAATATGGCAACAAAGCTACTTGTCACTTCCAGGTGTCAGTCCAAGCCACTCCCTGCGTGGATTGGGAACTGAAGCCACCTGTCAATGGGGCACTGAACTGCTTGCCAGGAGATAAGGGACTACAGTGTATAGGAACCTGTAATCCTGGGTACCGATTTACAGACGGAGAACCTGTGAAAACGTTTTCTTGTGAAACTAATTCGCCATGGAGACCGACGTCTGTGGTGCCCGACTGTGTTTCAGAAAGTAAGTATTCTCATTAGGTTCATTATGGAGAATGAGTCTAGAAGATAAAAGGTACATCAAAACTTTATAAACTATTTTTGTTTTCTAACAGTTTTCACAGCCTAGCACTACTTATGAGAATTATAGCGGGTTAAAACAGCGATGTCTGGTATTGTATCAAGAATTATTTGTTTTTGAGATCCGGTTTCAAATAATTAGTATTCACTGATATAAAATGAAATGCAATAAGTTCGTTAGTTTTTGCTTGAATTGCGGTCAGTACCAGCCTATGGTTGAGTTGATTGGTTAATTCAGTTGAAATTAGGAACTATAAAGTTATACACACTATTAGGAAATTTTAATGGTTTACAAAGCACAAATTAACAAATATATAGTGGAATAATATTCCATTACATAAGGTTCCAGTTCCAATCATTCACTAAGGTATTGTTGAGACCTGTTACTATCTGAGATAAAAACATCCTTCTGATTAGAAACCCAAACAGCAAAAGAAACCTTCATAATTGAACGAAAAGTAACGACTTTTTTTTGTGGATACTGTGACTGACTTACTTACCTACAGGTTTATTTCCCTACTAATATCGAATTCCTTCAGCGATAGTTAGTAAAATATAGCACCTCAAATGGTATTTTTCAGGGGTCGGCAAGTAGTTTTGGGTGGGGTCCGGATACTGTGGGAAAATTTTAACCAAGTCCAGAAAAACAACAGAAAATAATTAGGTGCTACCAATGTATTATTTTGGTTTCAAATGAAATTCTGAATTATAAAGCACATGACCTAAAATCAATGTGATAAATTACACTGACGGTCTTGAGCCAGTTTTTTATAGTTTGATTCTGGATAGGAACAGCAAATTAAAGTGTGTTTTCTAGGTTAATCTCGAAAGATACATGTTTTTCAAAAAATTCAACTTTGAGAAAGATATTTCACATATGTATGTTGAGCCAAACATAGTGGCCAAATGTATAGCTGGTTTCTTGCAATTTTCATGTTTGAGCCAAAATTCTTCAGTGAATATCGTTTTATATATTTGCAAAGACGCACCTTCTCGCAAATCAATTATCTCTATTTGAATTGATGGCTTTGACAGATTCAACAACTTGGCAGCCACATCTGTCCATTCTGCCGCAACATCAACTAATTCGCACAAACACACACAAACAGGCTAGATAGGAAACTAATCAAACCATATTAGTAGTAGGTTCTTGTAAAACAGGTTAACTAGGCAACTTATTAAAATGAAATAAATACTAAGTTGAACTATATGTGACTCAAAAATATTATTTTAATTAATAAAGGTTAGTATACCTTATCTATGTATTAATTTATACTTGGTATACAACACATTACAGTATTTGGCGGTCCGAGGTTCGACCTGTCGCGGTCTGTTTGCGGACCGCGGTCCGCCTGTTGCTGACCGTTGGTATTTCTTAATGTCAGAAAGTTTTTTATGAGAATCGTATTTTGCCAGAGCATATCTAAGGAGATAGGTATTTTTGGCGCAATGTCCATCAAAATTATGGCACTGTATTTATTGCAAGAAAGAATTTAATTCTTTTTTTGTCGTTTCTGCCATGAATAATTTCAGTTTGCACAAGTAAAATTAGTAAAAGGTAGCGCAGTAATCAAAATGAAGCTGAATAGTTATTTGAAGATTGTAACATAAATTTGAAAACTAAGGTGGCAACTTACTCGTAAAAAAATTATTTTTTTGGAATAATATTAATCAAACCACAATACTCTAATTTTTTAAGCAATATTTGAATTCACTGGAAGGCACTTATGAAATCAAGAAATACGTTTGAAATGCTGTCTCACGTAAGTGATAAACACGAATGACGCCATCTTTCATTTCCTCGAAAACGTCTACACGACTGTAAATGATAAAGAAGTGGCGGCGGCAGTATTTCTGGACCTTTCTAAGGCATTTGATTGCTTGGAACATGAAATCCTGCTGCAAAAACTCTTCCATTATGGAATCCGGGGAACAGCCTTAGAATGGTTCAGATCTTATATTTCTGGTAGAAGTCAAAAAATAACATTGAGCAACAACACTTCTGATAGTGGAAAAATTGTACGCAGAGTTCCTCAGGGGTCAGTCCTAGGCCCAATTTTATTCTCGCTATATATTAACGATATGGCAAAACTTGATATATCTGGAGCATTTACCTTGTTTGCGGATGACACTACGGTACTTTAGCGTAATAAAGATTCTTATACTTTGACTCGGTCTTTCCACTCAGATTTAGAAAAAATAAAAAAATGGAGTGAATCGAATATGCTATCGCTGTTACGAAAACAAATCTGATAACATTCAAGTGGGACTTAAAGCAAGTAATACTAGGTGCACACATGATTGAAAGTAAGCCTATAACTAAATTCCTTGGTATATTTATTGACAGTAATTTAAAATTTGATATGCAAATTACTGCTTTAAAAAAATATCTTCTAATTGTTTTGCCATAAATGTCATATCTCGTGAACTCGGATTTTCAGCAGCATACTATTCATTTATGGAGAGTCATCTCCGGAATGGAATTCCATTCGGGGGCTCAGGCAGCCAGATTTTGATTCAGAGTATATTCGTTATTCAGAAAAGAGCTTTGAGAATAATATTCAAATCGAAGATGTGTGACTCGTGTAGGCCACTTTTCTGCAGAAATAAAATATTAAAAATATTTGAAATATTCATTCTAGAGACTGTCTGCTTACTTCACAAACATAAATAACAATCTCCACTGTATTTTTTGTGAATACTATATAGTCTTTTAAAAAAACAACATTTTATATATTTTTAACATTTTATGTATTTATAAACATGACACCCTTTGTCGACAAATTGTATTACATTTTAGACAATAAAAATCTATATATCTATCTATCTATACTTGATTTTTTTTATTATAGATACCCAACAAGCTGATTATCACTTCACTGCTTCAATCAACTATCGAGCAAACGGGGCAGTAGCCACATCTTGTCTAACCCAGTACACTGAACTGGTTTCGCAGTATTACCAAAATTTGAACAACGTCCTCTCCGAAAGATGCTCCGCTGTGAATGTAAAGATGAATGTCACTTTTCACAAAGCTGTTGCCTCTCTAATAGAAGAAAACGTGGTCAAAGTAGATTACATTCTGGAAATCGTCCCCATAGTACGTCAACCCCAATTATACGATCTCTGTGGCAGTACCTTGAATTTGATGTTTGATCTGTCTGTACCATATGCCAATGCTGTGGTAGAACCACTGTTGAATGTGTCTGCCATTGGAAATCAGTGCCCTCCGCTGAAAGCTCTCAAGTCAACAACTAACAGGGGCTTCACTTGTAATGTAGGAGAAGTTCTGAATATGGACACCAATGATGTACCAAGATGTCGTGAGTATTTTTATTATCACTCCCTTATAAATCAATCATTTTCTATAAGCTAGTGTTTTTGAATTGTGAATGAGTTTTCAAGTTTGAATTTTCGAGTTTTCATGCATTTCACCTTCCAGTGCATTGTCCTGCTGGAACTTATGCCGGAGAAAAACAAAAAGAGTGTACCTACTGCCCAAGAGGATTCTACCAGAACCGTGACCGACAAGGAGCATGCAATAGATGTCCTCAAGGAACGTACACACGAGAGGAAGGATCCAAGAGTGTTCACGATTGTGTCCCTGTTTGTGGATATGGTACCTACTCTCCAACTGGTCTAGTACCATGTCTAGAGTGCCCCAGAAATAGTTACACGAGTGAACCACCAACTGGAGGATTCAAAGACTGTCAAGCCTGCCCGGCAAATACTTTCACTTATCAACCATCTTCACCAGGAAAGGACAGATGTAGACCCAAGTGTGGTCCAGGGCAGTACTCGCCAACAGGACTAGCACCATGTTCGCTGTGTCCCAAAGATTTCTACCAATCGATACCCGGACAAACATACTGTAATGAATGCCCCAGTAACATGGGAACTGAAGGTGCCGGAGCAGCCGGTAGGGACGAATGCCATCCAGTTCAATGCAAAGACAGTGCCTGTCAACATGGTGGTCTCTGCGTTCCAATGGGACACGGAATTCAATGCTTCTGTCCTGCAGGATTCTCTGGTAGAAGATGCGAGATCGACATAGATGAATGTTCCTCACAACCTTGTTACAATGGTGGTACTTGCATCGACCTGCCCCAAGGATATAAATGCCAGTGTCCTCCTGGATATTCGGGTATCAATTGTCAAGAAGAAAGGTCCGATTGTTCTAATGATACTTGTCCTGCAAGGGCGATGTGTAAAGACGAACCAGGATATAAGAATTACACGTGCCTCTGTCGTTCTGGATATACAGGAATTGATTGTGATGTGACGGTGAGTAACATATAAAATAATTCTTATATAGATGCCAAATCTATAGTATATATGATATAATATCTGTCAATTTTCTGTTCAACAATTTCATCGTATTCTAATGACATTTCAGATTGATCCTTGCTCAGCAAACGGCAACCCATGCAACAATGGGGCTACTTGCATTGCATTGCAGCAAGGCAGGTTCACCTGCGAATGTCTACCAGGTTGGGACGGTCAACTGTGCGAGAACAATATCGACGACTGCTCCGAAAAACCTTGTCTACTTGGAGCCAACTGCACGGACTTAGTAGCGGACTTCAGCTGCTCGTGTCCACCAGGCTTCACAGGTAAGAGATGCCAGGAGAAGATTAACATGTGCGGAAGAAACCCTTGCAAGAACGGAATCTGCGTGGATAAACTGTTCTACTATGACTGCGTTTGCAACCTCGGTTGGAGCGGAGAGACCTGCGAGTCCAACATCAATGACTGCCAGCCCAATCCTTGCGAAAATGGCGGCCATTGCATAGACGGTGTGGATGACTTCACTTGCACCTGCGAGCCAGGATTCACCGGAAAAAAATGCCAGCACACTATCGACTTCTGTTCTTCGGAGCCTTGCCAAAACGGAGCGACTTGCACGGACCTGGTGGACACCTTCTCCTGCAAGTGCCGACCGGGCTTCGTCGGTCTTCAGTGTGAAGCTGAAATCGATGAATGTCTGAGCGATCCTTGCAACCCCGTGGGAACTGAAAGATGCGTCGACTTGGACAATAAGTTCGTCTGCATGTGCCGAGAGGGTTATACAGGCAGTTTCTGCGAAGTCAACATCGATGACTGCCACTCACAACCTTGTTTGAATGGAGGATCCTGTAGAGACGAAGTGGGTGCCTATCGTTGTGTTTGTCAACCTGGCTGGACTGGTGCTAACTGCGAGACGGATATTGGAAGTTGTCAAACAAAGCCTTGCCAGAATGATGCCAAATGTATTAATTTGTTCCAGGACTTTTTCTGTGTGTGAGTATGAATGTATTTCAGTATTTCATTTGTTGCTTAAGAGGAAATGCCTGACTTCAATTCTCATATTCAAATGAAATTTCATGACCTATTAATAAAAATGTCTTGTCAATTATACATAAGGCTTTCTATAGAATGTAAACTTTCACGGCCGGATATAGCTGTGTGAAAGCTATTTTCCGTTTTTTTTTGCCGTGGTCTGCAGATTTCCATGTCTGACGTTCCATCTACTACAGTCTTTCTATACATTTTGAAAATATAATCAGTCTATAAGTATCCACATCTATGTACAGAGATCCTCAAAGTCCAAGAACCAAATATTAAGCAAAGTAATAGAAATGTTAATGAATTTCGTGTAATTTCACAGGTGTCCTTCAGGAACCGACGGAAAGCAGTGCGAAACCGCTCCCGAAAGATGCATAGGCAACCCCTGCATGCACGGTGGTAAGTGTCAAGATTTCGGCTCAGGCCTCAACTGTTCCTGCAGCGATAATTACAGCGGCATTGGCTGTCAATATGAGTACGATGCATGTCGAGCGAACGCCTGTAAAAATGGTGCTACCTGTACAAATGATGTACCCGGATTCAGGTGTATCTGTCCTCCTGGGTATACTGGAAAGTTCTGCGAAGAAGACATAGTGGATTGTAAGGAGAACTCTTGCCCGCCCAGTGCCACTTGTATTGATCTGACAGGAAAGTTCTACTGTCAATGTCCATTCAATTTGACTGGCGAAGACTGTCGAAAAAGTAAGTACCAACTTCTATTCAATAGTAAAAATAGAAGTAGATTTATTAGAAATAGATGTCCTAATATACATAAAGATTTTACAAATATATCATTTAATAAACAAAATACAAAATAAAGTAAAATATACTCGTATAAGACCTATAAAGTAGAATATAGGTAGTGTGTAAAAACGTAGCAGAAGTAAATGATGAAGAGATTAATAGAAAGAAGAATGATGAACAACTCAATTGGTGTAATATTGTGCTCGTAGATATTGAGATAAGGAGCGTTTGAAGAGTTGGAGGATGTTACTTTGTTTAATTTAATTAGTAAACTTGTTATAGTCCAAGAGCCGTCTGTGAAATATGGAGTTCATTGTTCTTGCAAGGTCAAATCGTTGGACAACCAAGTCATCTCTTCCTCTTGTATTGTATTTGTATATCTGATGGTTATAATGTAATGAATTCATTGAAGTAATGTGGTGCTTTTCCAGTGAGTATTTTAAATATGAATATCATAGAAAAAATATTGTAATCTATCTTTCAGTCATTCAATTCAGATCAACAATCATTGATGATATAGGAGTATATTTATGGCATTTTAATAACAAGCGCATTCCTCTATTTTGTAACTTTGGTAGAGTAGATATATAATTACTGTCTAGTAATGATATCAGTGTTAATTGGTGAATAAGTATGTTTCATATTAGACAAAGTAGTGTCTCGAGACTTCTGATGATGCTTTCGTTGATGACACCATAATATTGAACGAACTATAAAAAAAAGTTCGTTCATATACATTTAGGCAAAATTTAAAGTTGGTTTTAGAGAAATTCATTCCGTACAAATTTTGATTAAGTGTCAAATTTCCTTAAGAATTGTTTGAGTAATTTGGAGTTCACTCCAAATCAGTAACAACGTATTTTTCACTAAATTGGAATGGTATCTAAAAATAAAAATTAAGTAACGTTTGACGTGGAACTATTATATTTTTTCTTATCAAAAATAGAAATATTCATATCTGAAGACCAATTTCTGATACATTTTTTCAATGAAATTGTAAAAACGAAATATTTCTGCAAACAATGTACCTATATGGCTATACATTTTAACGTAAGAGAGTAACAAAATTTTACGACAGCCTAGAAGGGTCACAGTTTAATAAAAAATAAAATTCGATAAATTCTGAGTTCATGCTAAGTCGAATTATAAACAAATTGAAAGTTCGAATAGAGAATTTAATAAAATTCCTTAAATACGACGTTTATTTAATTTTTACCGGAAACTCGGAATTTTGAAAAAAAAAGCTAATTAGTACAATTTATTGTATTATTTATTATTATATATTATTATATATTGTATTATTTATTATTATAACCGCAGAAACTTCAAAAGAAGTTTCTGAGGAAATATCTGAACAATTGGCACATCTCATTAATCAAATATATAAAACTGCCAGGTCCATCTGGATTCAAAATTTCAGTTGTTACGCCGGTATATAAAAAGGGCGACAAATCTCATACTTGTAACTATAGGCCGATCTCTCTGATTACATCAATTACAAAAGTTTTTGAAAACTCACTAAAATCAAGAATGAATGGTTTCCTTGAGAAGAATAACGTGATATCATCCCTGCAGTACGGGTTCAGAGAAAAATTATCGACCAATGATGCAATTTCCAAACTTACCAGTGAGATATATAAGTTGATTGATGAAAGTAAACCAACCGCATGTGTGTTCCTGGATCTTGCAAAGGCTTTCGATACTGTGGATCACCAACAGCTGTTGGACTCCCTGCAAGATTCAGGAATATGAGGTGTGGCAAATGAATTATTTTCAGATTATTTGAGTTGCCGCAAACAGTATATAAAAATAGGAAATAGGTCAAATTGTGAGCTTCGCTGATGACACTGCCATTCTTTACATAGCAGAAACCTGGGAGAGCCTGAAAATGAAAATGGAAAACGATCTGTTAAATATTATCAATTGGTTTGACCATAAGTTGCTTACCGTAAATTTTGACAGAACTTTTTATATACCGTTTTTGAGTTACAGAACTAACTTACCTAAGTTCAAGGAACTCACACTGGGAAAAACCAATTAACAGATTGCCATCAAACAAGCAGAGAGAGTCCGATATCTAGGGGTTATAATAGATTGTCATTCAAGATGGAATCATCATATCGATGAAGTAACTAAAAGTCTAAGACCATTGTTGTATAGATTCAGATGCTTCAATAGAATATTAGATACCTCAAAACTCAATATTATGCTCTTGTGGAGTCACGACTGCGATTAGGTATCCTTAGCTGGGGTGGTGTACTTAATACCCGTCTTCAAAAACTTGAGATAGTACAAAAAAATTTTGAAAATAATTTACCAAAAAAAAATATACGTATCCGTCAAAAAAGCTTTTTGAGGATGCAGCTATCCTCAGCGTCAGAAAGTTATATTTACACGACATAGCAATTTTCATAAGTAAAAATAAATACACCCTTCAACAGTTAGAGCATAGTTATACCACAAGAAACAAAGCAAAAATGTTCGTTCAAATACAGACAACAAAAAAATTGGTGGGACAACGTTGTTTCAGTTTTTTAGCAAAAAAATTCTATAACTTTCTAGACGATATGCATAAAAATAAGCTAATGAAAGTCAACTCGATACCACTAATAAAAAATATATTCAAAAAGTATCTCCTCAATGTAGATCATGAAATAATATTAAATATAATTGATAACAAATAACTTATCAAAATTTCCCTACTTTCATCGCTATAGAAATGAACTGAATTTTCGATTCTCCTCTCATTGTCATCGTCATTTACTTTTTCTCAGGTCCAAAATATTGTCATTTACTATTTCTCAGGTCCAGAATATAGTAAATACTCACACTGAAATACTGTTCGAAGATTATTTGGTAATACAATAAGGAAAGAATTCCCATGCACAACCTTAGGGTTTTAATGGGTTCTTTCGATGTTTATTACCTATATCTAAAACATTTCATTTAATTGATTGTTTTCTTTTTTTGTATTCCATCTGAAATTGCATATGATGTACTGGAAACTCTTTCTATTGCTGGTAAATGAACATATTATTATTTTCACTCAAGCGTTTCACCTTTTATAGTGAAAATCATACAATAAACTGTATTAATTAGTTTTAATATGTATTTTCATCAAGTATCGGCCAGTTCTATTCAGTCGGAATTTTATGATTATTTTTTCAAAATAATTTGTGGCCCTTCTTTGCCTTTGTAAAATTGTTATAGTTCAAATAATCATTTCAATTCATAACTTGAAACGCCATTTTTTACATTAATCATTGAAGAGAAGGAATATAGATTGAATAGAAAAATAAGTACTAGTTACTTTGTAAAAATTTCAATAAAACAATATGATCTTATGAAGTTTCATCAAGATTTATGATCTTCAAAATGTGATCATTTTCATTCATTCATTCATCCTTGACAATATTCCTTCATAATCAATGAATCTAATCCATATTAAGAACCAAAAAATTAACTGAAAGTCCATCGATCCCAACTTTGTTTTGGAACAATTTTTTATCTTCCAGCTATTTCTGTTGACTACGACTTGTACTTCAGTGATGCTACACGAAGCTCAGCATCGCAAGTGATTCCTTTCTATACAGGATCTAAAACTAGCCTGACCATAGCTATGTGGGTTCAGTTCACGGAAAAAGACGAAAATGGAATTTTCTTCACTCTCTACAGCGTGTCGTAAGTAAAACTCACTTCTGATTCGGTTTCTTGATTTTCCAAAGCCACTGCTTTCATATGTATCTTCAGGTCCAAACACGTTGCAAATGACAGACGACCGATGGTCCAAGCACATTCCAACGGAGTCCAGATATCCATTTTCCCTGATGTCCAAGATGTGTATTTGAGTTACAGAGATTATACCACAGTAAATGATGCCCAGTGGCACCATATCGCCATCGTATGGGATGGAGAAAATGGAGGAGAGCTCAAATTGATAACGGAGGGCTTGATTGCCAGCAAAGTCAAAGGATATGGCAGCGGACGTAAATTACCAGAATAGTGAGTTGAAAAATTATTTCTTTATTAAGGTTTGGGGACTCAGAGAAACCTCTATTTTCTATATATAGTAGCCTGTTATATCAATTCTCAGGTTCCAAACTCTAGTATTTTAATCATATTAAAAATAAATTCACACTGCACGTAAACCATAGAGCTTATTATATACTTGAAGTATATTGTTCGAGTTGAAATGTGGACAATAATAATTTTCATACGAATCATACACGAAACTGAAAAACAGTTATGAAAATTAGAAAATGAAGTTTTTTCCTGCAGAAGACAGATTCAAGCATGAATAATAGTAAAGGTATAAGTTAAGAATCATGAAAAAGTATTCACTTCATAGTCCGGTCAATTTAGACCTGAAAACAGTAATGAGATAACGAAAATTGCGACAGAGCTAAATTTTAGTGAAGACCTTTATTTTACCATAAAAAATAAAAATTAGAAAGTCTCAATCTGTCCCATGAGCGCTTCAAAAGTTATTTGGGGTCAAAGGTCAAAATTTCAGGTTTTTTGAGTTTTTCACGAAAATCATAAGTTTTATTAAAAAAAAATACCTTAGATCAAAGTTGTAGATCTCAAAATTCTCTACAAAAATGGTTCCTATGATTTTTTCTGTAAGTATCACCGTTCCTGAGATATCGCAATTGTAAAAGTCACGTTCTATGTAATATGCACACATTAGCTACGTATATACACATTCAGGTAATTAAGCAAGTAAAAATGCCTGTTTGTGTCTCTTTTATGTATATACTTTATTCAGAAAATATACATTTAAAGGACCGTCAGTCCCTTCGAAAATCCCCTCTACCCGTATGGCCTTGAATGAAAATGACATTTAAACATTTGAAGCCAATTTCGATTTTTCCGTATTGGAAAATCGTTTGATGTCATTAGGTAATTCATAATGGGCAATCATTTCTTTGTAAAATATAGATCATTTTGAAAATGCACTAATTATAATTTTTTTCAATTGATATTTAAATTTTGTAATGGAATAGTGCTTGTTCAGTTTCTCTGGAATCGAATTATATATAATGATCTCATCGTGATATATCGATTTTTTCGAGATCCTTTGTTAACAGATTATTGAGTTGATTTATTCTATAAATGCAACAGTAATGCTTTTTATTCTTTATAATGGACTGGAAAAAGGTAAATACTTTTGATTTATAAATATAACTGATGTCGAGTGAATTCTTTAGTATTTTCAGTTGGTTCTGAGAAAGGAAGATAAAAATTCATTAAGACCTTACTTAGCCTTGATGATTTCAGAATTGTATTTGAAGGAGTTTTGTATGTGCTAATCAAATAGTAAAATTTTGAATTAATGAGTGAAAATTAAATTAGTTTGAGGTGCTTCAACAAACTGGATATTTCACGAAAGAGTTTCATTTATATGTAAACCTAAAACCTCAACGGCAGTTGACTTTTCAATTTTGTTGTGTCGATACTCTATATATCTGTCCTTAAGTTTATGGGACATTTTCTCTTTTAGATTATTTGAATAAGTTCTTGAGTCACACTGAATTTGTATTGCTCTTCAAGGTGAATTATTCACTTTTCTACTTCTTACTTTCAGTTTGACTGTATTGATTTCTTCTGCATTTTTTTTTCAATTCTTGACCTTGATCGTTACACGCTTTACTATTAATGTCATAGTATTTCAGTCATCATTTTTATCATTTGTATCTAACCTTGTTTTTCAACTTCTTGTACTCTTTTATGATTCTTTTTCTAAAGTTTCCAAGACAATATATTTTTTCACAATATTACAAACTATCAAACTATAATTATCCTGTATTATCATATTTTTCATCGAAAGTCACTGTGGCAAATTTTCCTTCTATTATTTTTTTCAAAAAGTTATTTTCTTGTCTCAGGTTAAAATCATGAGAAATCTTGTCATTTTTTTAACTATCCAGAAAATCGGCATTTTGTTGAGAAGGTGAATCATCGTCTTCAGGCATGGAATTCAGTCCATTTTCATCTTTTTCCATTTTCTTGGTCGTTTTATCAATATCCATCACGTCCACAGCAAGAAACAAACAAATGACAAAGCTGTTTTTTGTTCTAGTAAACAAACTTTTAATTTGTTACTTACAATTGATCTTGTATGACTTTTGCTGCTGGTGACACCACCAGTTGTAGTTTCAGACCATATTTTCATTCTCTTTCTGTTCCAGGTGGGACCTAATACTATTTGTGAATTAGTTCAAGTTCCAATAAGAAACACACCAAAATTAAATAACATTCTTTCAAATATATTCAAACATTGAAACTTCCAATAAATCATTTTTATTACCTTCTATAATGGCAATGTTATCATTCAAAATTACTTTGGAAAATAAATGATGAAGTACAGTTTTTCTTCAACTGATGTCAAAAACTGTTCTTCTGATAACATAAACTAACCAAAAGCCAGCTTCCAAAACCTATGTCCAAAAATTTCCATTTGAAAGTAACCCAAAAAAATTTTTTACTGAATCCTGTTCATCTGGAAACAGAGAGGTCAATAGGTTTGTAGACGCGAAGAAGATAAAAACATCCACTGTTGTTTATCTGCGGTCACTCCGAACAATTTTATTCGTTCCTGATTTTTTATAAAATCGTTAGGTCCCATAATTTTTGTTTTCCTCTCTTTTCGGATGATATTTTCTTTATTTGGAGCCAAAATCTTCGTAATGGATAACTGTGCGCTGTAGCAGTCTAACTGTATAACTCAATAATTTCTTGACAAAATGGTTTAGACTTTCACGGCTGAGGTTTTCAGTGTCATTGCTTTTCGAGCTTTACGAAGCCTAAAAGGTAGTCATTGGACAGCAAGCCATGATGGTTAAACCTCCGAAGAAGCTAGCCACTCGCGCCAGCAAAATGTCAGGAAGAAATTCCAAAAATCCACGGCTTTCAATAATTTCTTTTTCGCTCTCCTACCGCTGTTGGCCCACGCTAGAAGAAAAATAAAATAGTAAAAGAAGAAGTACCACAAGAGGCATTTATTGTTTTTAAACTCCTCATCTGAGTTTTGACTGCTCTCAAATAAAAAGTTTGGAATTTAGAATTTTTTTTTCAGTGCTTGGGTAACCCTAGGAAAGCCCCAAACAGGTAACCCGAAAGCCTACACTGAGTCAGGGTTCCAAGGCCACCTCACCAAAGTTCAGATATGGGGCAGAGCTTTAGATGTCACCAACGAAGTTCAAAAACAAGTTAGAGACTGTAGGACCGAGCCAGTACTATACAGGGGACTCATTCTGACCTGGGCGGGATATGAAGAAACAGTAGGAGGAGTAGAACGAATAGTGCCATCTCATTGTGGCCAAAGAAATTGTCCACCTGGCTACAAAGGTCAGAAATGTCAAGAACTGGAGGTGGACAAAATACCGCCCAAGGTTGAATATTGTCCTGGAGATTTGTGGATCATAACCAAGAACGGTTCGGCGTTGGTAGTGTGGGATGAGCCGCATTTCAGCGACAATGTGGGTATAACGAAAGTTCAAGAGAAGAGCGGACATCGACCTGGACAAACGCTGTTATGGGGTATTTATCAGATAGCATATGTCGCTTCTGATGCTGCTGGTAATACAGCAACATGTACTTTCAAGGTTTCTGTATTAGGTAAGTGAAGCTGCTTATGTCTTCATTATATGAAGGTAACGATAGAGAGTAATAGTTGCAAACAAGTTATAAACAATTATATTAGTAAAAAACTGATTTTCAATAGTATTTGAAATAAACTAATTCTATATCAGTGACAAATCTCACAAAGTACATCATTGATCACCATCGAATAATCATATCATAGAACAACCAATATATGTAGATGCCAATAATTGAAAGTAATGGATGCAGACAGGTTATAAACAAATATATTGGAGGAAAAGTAGATTTTCAGTAACACCTGAAATTGATCACTCTCGAATCATATCATAATCCTTGTGAAATTAATTCTTTAGTATGGTTTCGATACTGTTGTATTTTTGGTTCTTTGATTCCCCTCTCGGTTGTTACTTTTCGTTCGATATTCAATAGTATCTTGGGGATTATAATGAGGAAACTCGAAGTATATAGAAGTAAATGAAATAAAAACCTCGTCATATACCACAATTTTGGATGAGGCAAGTTTTTTATGTTTTTTAGGATGTTTGTAAGATTCCTATTTCTTCCTTCCATGAAGGGGGAGATACTGTAAGGACCATTCCCTTTTACCATGGATCAGATGATCGTTAGGTTCCAGAATTTATGTTTCCCTCTTTTTTCGGATGATATTTTCTTCATTCAGTGCCAAAATCTTCGTGACTATATAATTCGAAACCGATGTCAACTCAATATTACATGAGTGTTGTGTGCAACACTCATAAGGCCACATAACTCCGTTGGATATAATCTGGTATCAGTAACCCTCAGTCCCAACACAAGTTCTTGACATACCGCAGTGTTGAAAACACATTGATTTCTGCTGGCGTTGATGAATTTATCAATTTCCGATTTCAGCCCAGGAATGATCAGATACTTTGATTTTGAAGTGGTCATTAGTTACTGATGCCGACCAAGCGCTCTCTCAATGTGACAACGCTTCGGGGACACTAAGTACCCGACCAGCACAAACTCTTCGATAAAAAAATATTAGTAATAATGATTTTTCCTCAATTCATCATCAAATGAAGTTATATAATTCATTATAATTCTTTTTCAGCTGAATTTTGTCCAGAATTGCCAGACCCTATCGGTGGAATCCAGTCATGCAAAGACTGGGGTGCCGGTGGCCAGTTCAAGGTTTGCGAAATCGGGTGCAACCCAGGCTTGAGATTCTCCCAAGAAATTCCTCTTTTCTACACCTGTGGAGCTGAAGGATTTTGGAGACCAACGAATAATCCAAATCTGCCATTAGTATATCCAGCTTGTTCTGGTAAGATATGGTAACATAAATATTGACAGTATTGGACACAAAATATGGCGGCAGAGAGAAAGTTTATATAGGTTGTTCACGTTAACTTTCAAATTTTTTTGTACTGTTGATATGTTTTATTGCTATTATCCTTACTTACTTTTAGTATTTGTTGGAACTATTTCGACAATGCTTTAGGCATATTGAATATACGCAGGTCTTATCAAAAGAAATGATTAGTTGTGAAAAGAAAAGAAAGACTGACAGTTTTCGAGTTTTTTTCGATTCGGCAACTTCTGAAATTTTACTATCACCTACAAAACTTACATAATGAAATGTTAGTAGTTTCATTGCTGTTGAACGCAATTCAGTGGGAATTTTAACGTTGTTGTGCTGGATATACAAAATTACCAAAAATGACGTCATTCTCTTCTTAACGTGAACAGCCTATATACAGTTTCAGTCTTTTTCAAATTCAAAATTGAAGTAACAAATGAAAATATATACCAATACATTTTTTGATTCGTCATTTGCTATTTTTGGCAATCGTGTCGATATTATTTTCTTCATTTCATAATAATTTTCATCAGTTTATACTAATAACTGTATAAATAACTGCATAAAAAATGAATTAGATCCTCTTCATTCTTCGACATTATTTCAGAAAGTTATTATCAATAGAACTCCTCCCTACCTCTATAACAAAATAACTTATCGAACTGATGTTCATAAAGTGGACATTAGACGTAAAATGATCCATGTTGTTAGACACTCCAATGAACTTTTCAAAAGGTCATTTACATATACAATAGCTGAATTCTATAACAACCTACCACCTTCCTTTCGGTCGAAATCTGTTTCCAGTTTCAGGTACTGCCTGAAAGAACACCTTCTGAAAAAACAATACCTAATACCCGAATATCTTCTACGACTATTAGCTCTTGCAGGTCATAGCTGAAATAATTGTAGTATTCTTATGTTTGTATCGATATCTGCCTCATCTCCCCTCTTTAAACAAATTAAATGTTGTACCCCCTATCACAATTACAATTACAATTTTGGGTGCTTTGTTTTTTGTTTGTTTTTTATCTTTTCCATCTTTTTTTTTGTAAGGTGCAAGAGGAAGAATGAACTCTCTGTTCAATCTTGTATCCTATTGACAAATTCGTATTTTTTTTCTCCATATTGAATCATGTCTGTCTCTAGGTTTTTGGACGTTGCTTCCTTTCGGCGCATTTGTCCATTCTCCTCCTATCAGAATTGATAGGAGCTTCGTCGGGGGGATGCAGCAGTCTTGCTCGCAGCAATGCTGTCACCCCTTTTTTATCAAAACTTTTTATTATATAAAAAACACCTAATATTTTATTGGTAAAATCCTGTCTCCACGTGGACATCCGGTCCACCCCGGCCTCCAACCGGCGTGAATGGGGACAGAAGTTATGTAAATCCCCTATAACACTCCCACGTGGACATCCGGTCCACCCCGGCCTCCAACCGGCGTGAATGGGAGTGCTGTTTCTCTTCAACACTTATAGACTGTTCACAAAAAAGTTTAATTTAATGGTGGCACGTTCTATGACGGCAGATATTTACGACACAAACTGAGTTTTATCTCCAACAATGGCGTTCGCGTACCTTCTTTGTGGACGGTCGCTGTCGGCACGTCCGTCCACCACCACATCAGAAAGGAAACTCATATTGTATCATTTTATTTCTGCTGTCAATAAATGCATTTATTATTATTATTATTGGTACAACAAGAACAATTTTCACTCCCTGAAATTGCATCAGTTTTTTACACCCTTTTCTATTGTTTTTCCCTCTTTCATTTGAATCATCAAAATAACTTTTTTTGCATTATAACCTTTTTCAATTCAACAGCTTCTAAACCTGCCCAAAGGGTATTCAGAATCGCGATGTTGTTCCCAAGCTCAGTACTATGTAACGAAGCAGGACAAGGAGTACTCAAACAAAGAGTGCGCACAGCAGTTAACTCCCTGAACAGAGATTGGAACTTCTGTTCGTTCTCTGTCGAAGGTACTAGAGAGTGTAAAGAACTCAATATAGACGTTAAGTGCGACCACAGAAATAGGCAAACGAGACAAGTGAGCAACGATGATGACGGTGGTACCTACGTCATCAATGCCAGTGTACCCGTTGGCAAGTGAGTATTTTTCATCTTATTTCTCTATCGTTATGATTTCATGAGATCAATGTACACGAAGGCATGGTAATCAGTCTGTATTTTTTGTGAACTTTTATTGTGGATGTATTCACTGTTTTATATTTATTAGTCAGCCACGCAGTATCTTGAATAAAAATAGTTGAAAATTGAGAAGTCTGTTATGCTTTTAGAAACATTTCATTTTCATCTAGACCACTTGTCACTATAGTTAATTTCGTCAATGATATTCACAAAGAATAGAGTCAAAATGTCTTTATTTTCTGTAGGCTACTCGCCTCTCACTTTTTTTTTACTCTGATACCAGTAAACCGATTCTATTTTTCATGTTTCACTACGTTCTCCCATCAAATCTCCCGGAGAGGATGGTATATTTCCAGTTCTTCTTCAAAACGGACTGGAAATAATTTTACCTATTCCCACAAAATTGTATAGAGCTAGTCTGGTGTGGAACTATATACCACCCAGTTGGTTGACAGCAAGGGTGGTATATATACTGAAAGTGGGCCGAAGAGACCCACACCCCAAATCGGTACGACCAATCAGCCTTACATCCTTCCTGCTGAAAGGACTTGAGAGGATACTGGACGGATATATCAGGAGGGTAGCATTATATGCATCCCCACTGAATAACCACCAGAATGCTTATCAAACCGGCAAATCGACAGATTCAGCATTAAACAACCTCGTAGAGAAAATCTTCCAATCCCTTGATAACAAGGAGATTGCGGTAGCTGTATTTCTTGATATTGAAGGAGCATTTGACAATGCACTACCTAAATCTATAGGATTGTCTCTGGCTAGGAAGGGTATAGAATCGACCATAACTGGCTAGATCTATGCCATGCTAGTAAACAGAACTGCAACTACGACTCTTCAAGGCGAGGCTCAGGGTCACCATGGGCTGCCCTCAAGGTGGGGTACTATCTCCCCTTCTGTGGTCGCTCCTGGTGGATAGTCTGCTTGATTCCCTCGACAGAAGAAAAGTTGATCTGCAGCTTATGCAGATGACCTTGTCATCCTGGCAAGGTCCACGTCGGGAAGGGTAGCTTGTAATATTCTCCAAAGCGCATTGGACGTTGTTCACAGTTGGTGCCTGAGGGAGCAGATGTCTGTCGACCCCAGCAAAACTGTGTTAATCCCCTTCACCAAGAGAAGAAAATTCCATTTGGAGGGGAGACAAAATATCTTGGCATTATCCTTGATAAAAGACTCACCTGGAACATTCACTTGGAAAAAGTTTTACACAAAACCAGACTGTCACTATGGACATGTCGAAGGATTTGTGGTAAAACTTGGGGTTTAGGTCCCAAACAAATCTATTGGATTTATGTGATGATTGTCAGATCAATGATCACTTATGGTGCATTTGCTTGGTGACCGAAGGCTTTACAGAAAACGGCCCAAACGAAGCTCTCTGGCTTACAGAGACAGGCTTGTCTGGCTATGAGTGGTGCCATCAGTGCCACACCGTAAGCGATCATGGAGATCCTTCTAGATCTACCTCCTCTCCACATTTTTCTGGAATGAGAGGCTAGATGGACTGCATACAGACTTGTGCACATTGCCAATTGCACAAATCGATTCAATGCAGAGTGCGACAGACTGTTTGTTGACATTGGCAGAGGATGCCAGCTATATGAAGGAGTCTCATCAAAGAGATCAAGCTAGAAAATAAGCTCTAACAACCAAGGAGCATCACAATAGCTCTGAAAAGGTCGCGATGAATTAGGCCAGGGGCCAGCTCCCCTAATCTAGGTTACGCTACGTCCAACAATTTTATTATTTGTTATCTGATCAATATCGTAGATTGCTGAAGATAGTGGTGTGATGACTGCTACCTAGGACCTTTCGAATTATTTTGTAGTTTTTAGTACATTATCTACACCATTATCATCTTTTTTTTCAATAAAACCGTTTAACATATAATTTCTTTTACTCATTTTAGTTTAGGTATAATGTCATTTGAAAATTTATGACAAGAGGACGTCTCTTCATGGCATTAGGGGGTACATTTAACCACTTAAGAATTTAATTTTCGATCTACGAGAATGTATTGAATAGTAGAAATATACAGTCCATATTTAGTAGTTAGCTTTTAATTACTGAAAGTGAAATTCCTTATAAGTGGATAATAATCCATATATATTATATCTTCATAAACTATCCTTAGGTTAAGTGAAGTTAAATTCCAAAATTTTTTACAGTATTTTGAATTGGTCTTGAATTTAATTTGCATTTTCGGGCTATAAATTAATTGGTACATGATCCATTTTATCCATTTTAGAGATAGCGAATTTACTGGAGATTGCTAACTTTCATTCAAGATATTGTCGAGGTCAATGACAGGCTTTTTGTGTTATAGTTGCATGTATCTAGTTAGTTTAGTTGGATGTGTAGAAGTAGCATGTTGATTTATTGTAGAAATTCCCGACAAGGAAGGCAGTCGTCCAGTGATACTTACGACATAGAAATCTCATTCCCGGCGTTGAAGTAAGCATGCAGTAGTGTTTTTATTTATCTATTTACTCCTCTATTCCTTCTACTATTGAGGAGCGTGGAAGGGTACAAGCTAGGAACGAAAATTTATTCAAACATTCATTTTGAAAGCTTTTCTCTATAAACTCATTTCCTTCAAATGTTCTCCCAGTTTTCCTATATGTAAAACTTCTTAGTCTTTTCACTCTTTCTTTTGTTTTCAGCAATGTTGTTTGTTTTGTAGTTACTTATGGTTCCACCATATAATTTTATATAATTTTTGTAACTTTCCCTACGTTCATCTTCCATCATCCTTCTATTTTTGTTTCCATATACTTGATTCATTCTCCAGTCTCATATTCGCAGCTCGTTTTGATATATCAAGAAGAGTTGCAAATATGATATATAATTTGCATTCCACCTCCAAATGGAATGGAAATATTATTTTCACTGATGATCTATAAATATTTTCAGTTTTCGGGGATTGTTACTAGTCAATAGTCTCCAGTATCTGTTCGGTTATATTTTGTAAGCCGAAAGATTTTAATAATGGATTATATACACTGATCGACTTCATTTATTTTTTGAATGAATAAAGTTGGTGATAATGGATGGCACTTTGGACCTTTCTTTGAGTTTGCCTAATATTTCCCATCTTGTGCTTCTCTTTACTCTTTCATGATATCACCTTTTCTTCACATTTTCTCACTATTTCAAATTGTTCATTTCAAAGAAGTTGCTTTTCATTATGAATATTTCATTTTTTTTTTCAAGATCTTGTACTGGTCAACAATCAAAATATTTCAGGTATTTATAAAATATCGTGAAAATATAAAAAACTTTTCAGTGTCACTATTTTTCGGGTTCAAAGGCAATGGATTTTTGTAGTTTCTTCAAAAATCCAGTGCCTTCAAAACCGAAAATTAAATATTGAAAGAATATACAAATTAAAAATTCATTTGAGATAAAAGAAACAGAATATAACCTGAAATTAAAAATCATGATCATTGTCCATGATTATGAAAGCAATTATGTTCGTTCAAAAAAAATTCGGAACGCAATAATTACATTATTCATAAAAAAAATTCTGATACGTTGTACAAATTCAAATACTCTATGAAAAAGTCACGCTGTGTAGTTAAAAAATATCACATTTTGCTACAATTATTTCTTTTTTCTATTCGAACTCCTTTATAATACTCATTCAGTCCAGGATATTGAGAACCTATAATGAAGTTATCATTAATCTATTTTTGTAGCCCTTTTACGCTCCATGATAATTATCAAATATCGACTAATCCGGGTGCTGTCATGAATTTGAGTTTTTTGGTTATTAGTGATCCAGTAGTACACTCCAACACGAATGAGAGATCTTCTGTGAAAGCCCTACTAGAGAAGTTGATTCTGGAAGAAGATCAATTCGATGTACGAGACATTCTGCCAAACACTGTACCAGATCCGTCGTCGTTGGTACTTCAATCCGATTACGCTTGTCCTTCTGGTCAAGTTGTTATGGCACCAGATTGCGGTAAGAATATCTCCCTAACTATGTTGAAAAGGAATCAAAATACTCAAAAATTAATGTAAGGCATTGAAAGTGCTCACTTGTAAAGTACTCACAACTCTCAGTTAATATGAGAATGTAATTGATATCTAGTTAGCCTAGACCCATTTCACGAATATACAATATATTGCGTTAATGTAGCAAAAAGTCAAACTAGACTTGAACAAATAAAATTTCTATTTACTATCACTATTTACGTTCAGCCTGATTCTAGTCATTGAGACATACTTAAAGATGTTATTCTAGTCCAGTGTTTTTGTTGAAATCTATGAATCTTCTTCGACATTTTCCCAAAGAAGATCCAATATATTTGATAACAGATACTGAGTGAGGGCAACTTGAATAGCGATAATTATTTGGCACTACTTCAAAATGATGTCAATCCAAGTTTAGCAAATTTATATCCTGATCCAGGAAACCCTCAAGTTCCAGTGAATACGAAATGGTTTCAGCAGGATGGAGCACCACCACATTACCAAGTTAATGTCCGGCAATACCTCGATACATCATTTCCCAATCGGTGAATAGGAAGGGCGAGGATCGATTGAATGGCCAGCGTGATCACCTGATCTTTCATCATTAGATTTCTTTTTATGGGGATATGTAAAGGGCAGATTTGAATGACTTGAAAGAACGAATTACGCTTGCGATTAGGTCGCTCACGCCTGATATGTTACTTGATATTGGGATGTTGCCAAGACGTTCGCGGTGAACATTTTGAACATTTACTTCATTAACATCTATAGTTCTTTTTCGTATTCTACATTTCATTACGTTTTGCATTACATTTTAGTTTTTTTAAATATATTTTATCTCATTTGTTGCAATAAATTTAAAAGCGATAACATTTTTAAATAGAGAATGAAGAGACCTTTCAAACGATATATTACAAACCTATACTTCCTATTCAAAAAAATTTGGGTTGTACCTGTCATTCGAAGGCGGTTGAAGCTAGGATTGTTATTTTTACGTTGAATAATGTTAAATTATAATTTACATTTGACGCATTTCGGGATTTTTTAAAAATATGTACAGTAATCGAAATAATGAATTTATTTCATTTGACTTTTACACACTGTATAGGTATGGTCATTATAGAAACGCATTGATAAAAAACTAATTTCGGCAAATATATCTAATTATGATTTTCAGTTCCTTGTTCCATCGGATCCTACTACAACAAAGATACAAAGACCTGTATTTCTTGCGCTCAAGGATTCTATCAGAGCGAATCTGGACAGCTACAGTGTATACAATGTCCTGTTATTGCTGGTAGACCAGGAGTAACAGTTGGACTTGGAGCTCGAAGTGCTGCTGATTGCAAAGGTACTCTTTCAACAAATAGAAATAATTGAACGATTATTTCCTTTGTGTCGAAGATATTGTCATACAAATATTTTTTTTCAGAGCGTTGCCCAGCTGGAAAATACTATGATCATGATGCTGGTTTATGTCGCAGCTGCGGACACGGATTCTATCAACCCAACGAAGGATCTTTCTCTTGCGAAATTTGTGGTTTGGGAAAAACTACAAGAACGAACGAAGCTGTTTCAGTTAAAGAATGTCGTGATGAATGTGGCAGTGGAATGCAGCTTGCATTGGACGGTAAGTTAACGCTCATCTAATTATAACTGAATATATAGGGTCTTCCATTAAGCGCTTCCTATCTTCAAATTTGAATAGAGAAAGAGAGAGAAAGAATATGCTTTATTGTTCAAAGGTACAAATTCTTGTTGACAAAGTTAAGGCCTAAAACAATCTCAAATTAAGGTATAGTAAAATACACACACAGAAAGAAACGAACAATAAGTCGACACCGACATTAGGTAAACTAGAATGTCTCATACCTACAACAATATATAAAATCTAGCACATGAAAAACATCTTACAACATATCAAAACAAGCTTGAGTTAGAATGCGTCATTTTAAAATTCTTGTAAACTATAATAGGGTTTATCCAACTGAAGAGCTTTTACTTCCTTTCTGAAATGTTCTACTGAACTTATTTCTTTAATGTGTTTTGTTAAGTGATTGAAAATTTTACCGCCTCCAGAAATTACTGAATCTTTAATTAGTGTCTGTGATGGGATCGGGAGTTTAATATAACAAATGCGCTCTGAGTGGAACGCATCCGAAACGTCCAATTTTCCATGACTCTGGCTCATAAATCCGGCTGAATTTGACCGATGACATGGGTTATGTTGGCTTTGAGGGCCGCTGTGGTTTGTGGCTTATTCATATATACCTGGTGAGTAATGTATATGTAAAGTAATGTATATATCAATTCTGGATAACTGGCATTTTTGAGACGAAAGTTCTATAATAAATAAAGAGTCCCTTGTGATTCCAAGATATAATTTCGGATTTTTCACCATGACGTAAATAGATCTTCGCTCAATATTGTTTTTCGAATTTCAGTTTTGAACAAATATTCCAGTCAAAATAGAATCTGATGATGTATCAACAGAAGTCATGTCTGATGTACTCGAACTCTCACCGTCCTCGGGGAACTTAGTCGTAATTTTTTCCAATACTTTCTGTATTTTTTTCTTCTTTAGAACGATTTCTTTTTCGGTAGTATATAATATTTACGGTCTGTGTAGCTTTTGATCTTCGAAAAACCTGTTAACTTGAATTCCAGCATCAAAGGTCTTTTCTTGTGTACCTGCTTCATCAGGCATGCTTTGATTTTCAGCGATATCTTCGTTACAAGTATTTAACAAAATTTGTTTTTCCTTTTTTTGAACAAACGGTGGAGCTTTAGATGTATGAGCCGTCGGTCTATTAATCTGGCAATCAAATATATGAGGAATTACGCCTGATTTCAATATAATTTTTTCCACTTTCATAGTTTTGATATACATGTGATGTTCTAAGTCTTTTTCAACCTAGAATTCAAAGTAGTGCTCAGAGTAAACTATAATTTTTTTTCAATAATCATTACCATTGATACTTACATTAAAATGATCTTCGCAACAAAAATGCGTCCCCCTGGCAGATACAAAGTCGGCCCTCCGCATAGCGTGCTGTCATAACTTTCGTGATTTTAAGTTACTTGGCAGTGAAATAAAAATTGTGTCTGGTGCAGTTACCGAAGAATTCTTGCATTTAGGAACGATGCAATACTTGTAACGTCCTTTTTTATCATTATTCATATTCACGCAATTGACACACTGCAGTAAAAAACAAACAATTTGCTTTCTACAGCTCTAGCACACGTATTTCGCTTATCCGCCAGCACTCCCATGTTGCCGAGTCCAATGATGTGACGTCAAGCTTGACCGCGCCCCATTTCGGTGAACGTCACATTCAACTATTAATTTTAGAGGGAAGATAAAGAGTGAAAATTCAGATTTTTTGCAGATGTACTATTTGAAATATAAACTTTCAAATAATGAAATAAAAAAAAATTGTTAAATGAGCCCATTGTCAATGTTTGGAAGTTCCTGTTGGAAGACCCTATATTATAAATCATCATTACATTCTGTGTCAATAGACCTCCCAAAGCCTTTAGGGTTTAGATGCAAGAAATGAAAAGATTGCAAATAGCTCAATAATCTGTTGAATATTTTGTTCTCTCGAGAATTTTGTTTATACTGGTAAAACAACAAAGAATCCAAATTATTAACATCATTTTATCCTTCTATTTGATAAGCAGTAGCTTAATTTGTGTGTATGTTTTTTTTTGTAATAAACATCCATAACTGAACTACCGCATCTAAATAATACCTATATCATTAGGATATAGATACTCACCCATATATGTTGATAAACTGCGTTTCAATGTCAACAATAACTACTTCGAATATTTAGGAAAATGTGAACCATGTCCTCGGGGAACCTTCAGATCTCAAGGAGTTCAATCAGCCTGCCAAGGATGTCCTATTGGAAGGACAACCCCAAAGGTTGGCGCGGTTACTGTTGAAGAATGTTCTTTACCAGTCTGTACGCCAGGCTCTTATCTGAATGGAACATTGAACAGCTGCACACCCTGTAAGAAGGGATACTATCAGTCCGAATCCCAGCAGACAACATGCATTCAGTGTCCTCCAAATACTAGTACTAAGGGACCTGCCGCGGTAAGTGGTCATTTGTCATTAGTATTAATTCAATTTCGAAAATTCACAAACTGACAGCGTGATACCAATTTGATTGTCACTATCACTAATAGAGACCTACTAGAAAGATTAGTTTCGTATTTTCGCATTTATGACGATGTATCTCTGAAGTGGTTCGTATAATAATTTTTTGCTGCGAACTGGTTTATTTTGGGCAAAAAACTCAAGAGACATTTTTTGTTGAGAATGAAACAGGCTATCGGAAATGAGTTTTTAAATGGTAAACAAATAATAAGACAAAAAGTTACATTGGAAATAAATTTTAGGGGTTGCGTTTTCCACCCCTTCCAAACATGGGGTAAACCGAATAAATTACTGGCTAAGTGTCTTTTAGGTAGTACAAAACGTCAGGTTAATTTCAATATTGTAACTTTTTTAGTGCTTGTGAAAAAAATTGTTATACAAATTTTATGTGCCCCCTTTAAGGGGCTGTATCTTAATAAGGGATGCTCCAATTAAATTACTTTATATGAAAGATCCTATCTTTTTTTCGATGAGGAATCACCTTCTTGAATGTTTTACACTTATTTATATACACCCAATATACAGGCCAAACTGGTAGAAATTTTGATACAAGGTACTATGAACATGTCATTTCGGATAAAAAATCATTAATGTACGACATCTTCAAAATTGGAAACATAAAATAGATAAAGATAATTTAAAGATCCTTCACACATGCGAAAAAGGGAAAATGATGAATCTATTGGAATCTATGGACATAAACAGGTCAAAGAAAAATCCCAATTCTATTGTCCTCAATGAACAACTTGATCTAAATAATAGTCCTCTTCTGATTCTATAATCCAGTTCCCAAAACTTACATTATATCAAAAGGTTTGTTTTGTTATGTTCATGGATATTTCAGGTATACAAAATGTAGGTACCAAATCATTTATGATAGGATAGGCAACTTAGATATAAATTACTCAGATTTAAATGTAATCAGTTAGTTTTGAAAATGGTGTAATAGCCGAAACTAGTCAACAATAAAGAAATATCGTGGAAAATAGACAAAAGTGTGTTTTTGTAGTGTATCCTCAGTGAACATGAATTTCCACAAAATAAACAAGTCGTCAATCAAAGATGTGTACAGAGAGTTAGGAAACAATTTAATGGCAGTGTATGTACTGGTGTTCTAATATTTTGATAAATTCAAAGTAATTTTCGAAGATAATTTTTTTTGTTCCTATAGAGAAGGTTTTATAATTTTCAATATACTTTATCCTTAGGTGAAGGATATTACAAATTTTAGGTAGCGTATAAGTTGAAAAGCGTCGACAAATACTTTTATTGAATTTTGGAGTGGGTAGCAATTCGTTTGTTGTACTTTAGTAATATAAACTGTGGGAACACAATCATGAAATGTTTTGTTTTTGAATGCATACATAGATAAACTATGAATGCATAATGTATAATGTTCGAATATTACTAAGATCTTCTGAATATTTAAGATTAGTGTGATTAGATCTTTTTTTCTTCAATATTATTTTCAGGATATAGTTCTGTATTACGTTCAGTTTTTGCAAGGAACTCTCATACATTGCTCTCCACACGATAATACCATAACAAAAAAGTGGTTCAGCTAGAGATTTGTAAATTAATATGAGTATATTTTTCGATAGAAACTTTCGTAGCTGGTAAAATTTATATATTAGCTTCCTCACTTTTTTTGTCAGATAGTCAACATGATTGTTCCATATTAAATTATTGTCAATAATTATGCCCAAATACTTGACCTCGTTTATTTCTTTGATTTCCCCCCTCATACCTGGAACTTTAATATTAGAGAAATCATGTGTGTTTGCTGATGTTATAGAGATAGTAAAATTGTGGTTTTACTAGCGTTTAATGAATGACGATACATACTCAACCATTCATGAATCTTTTTCATGCTTGACTGGACAGAATTTTTGGTTTCAGACCATGTATTTTCATTGAAAATAACAACCGTATCATCAGCGTATGATATAATTCTTGCTTTCACTTTCAAACAGAGTAGAGAATTTATGTAGGATTGAAAAAGTATTGGACCACGAACGGTTACTTGGGGGACCTCTGTTCTTATGGTCACAGTTTCACTTTATGTATCGTCAATTTTAACACATTGTTCCCGATCAGTCAAATAATTGCGAAAGACATCCAACGCCTCACGCACACCAAAACGCTCCAGTAAGTTAAGAATTATTTCATGATCACCAGTGTCAAATGCCTTTGCCAAGTCTAGAAACACTGCAATCCATTTTTTGTTTTCATCAAGTCCCTGTGTTATACTTCTGATATACATTATCAGCGGCGGCTCGTCAGAGGAGGCAAGGGAGGCTTGGCCTCTTCATAACATTTGAGGCTATTCATCGCAATAAATTAAAAGATATTGACAAATAATTATGATTATTTTTTTCTAAAAATGCTTGGTTATCATTACTTTTCCATTAAATTTTTAATATAAATACATAATATGCCCGAAAAAACATCAACAAAACTCATCAACAAAACATCAAATGCACCGCCCATGAACGAATAGCGAATAAACTATCAACCCGAAATAATGAATGCCATACGTTGCAAGGGAGCCATGCCTCCGACCGCTTTAAAAAACACAGGCTCCACGAGACCGATCCAACCAGCAACATACGTCCTGATTTGTAATTTCAGTTGCAGAAATTATAGCGTCAGAGGAGGCTTGCCTCCAGTTGGTCTCCGTTAGTGTATGAATGCGTTTGTTTTTTATTCAATTATTCCGGCGGGATACCGTGACGGACCGGGACTAAAAGATATTCCGGTAAATCGTTTTAATGTTTCTTGATAATATTTGTTCTTTGTGTATAAAACAGGCAGTATTATATTATAGCAGTGCTTTTTTGGTAATATTTAAAGTGTTTTCTTTCAATTTAAAGGTGTTTTCAGGTTTTCACTTTTCGGCAAGTTTTTTTTTCATTTATTATGGATAAGTTGGACGAAATTAAAAAATCTGACGATATAGTCGATTGGTTGCTGACAAATAATTTTAAGTCTTTAACTCATGATAATAAATTTTACATTATTAGAACTCTGGGAAGGCCTCAACCAAATTTGATTTCAATCAAATCGTCAGATAATCGACAAAATCGTGGATTTAATATTAGTTGGTACGATAAATGCGATTGGTTAACCGACTCCATTAAACGAGAAAAACTTTTTTGTTAGCCCTGTGTTTTATTTTCCGTACAAACCGAATACCAAACGTGGTCCAAAATAGGATACTTCGATTTGAAACATTTATCTCGTGTTATGAGGCAAATATGATTCACAATTTGGCACTTTTTTAAACGGTAGCGTTTTTTCGGGCACCTCAAAAACCATCCAAAATGAGCTTATTATAGACAGTGTGGCATACATTACTGAGGAAAATATAAGCAAGGAGATTGAAAGTGTTTCTTTTTTTGCATGGGAAATTGATGAAACTACCGATATTACCTGTACATCACAACTTTCAATCGTTTTTAGATATGTCAAAGATGGTAATGTAGTAGAACGTTTTATGGGTTTTCATGATGTTTCATCTGGGCACACAGCTGACGATTTGTTTAATTTTTTAATTCGTACGTGTGACACCTATAATTTTAGGCGAAAGTTAATTGCGCAAACCTTTGATGGGGCTGCGGTCATGACCGGCCATTTAAATGGTTTACAAACTAAAATAAAGTCCATAGCTTCTCATGCACTTTTTACGCATTGTCATGCCCTAACTTTAGTATTAAGCAAAGCGTGCAACAACATAAAAATTTTCGCGCCTCCGGCGGGCTTTTCTGTGTGTATATAGTCTATATGACTTAAGCCTCACCTGTTCTCCAATGCACGAGCCGTCACTGTACATTATCAAATAGATAGATCATTATTTCAGACAGGTAAAACACCCAATTAGAGGCAATGCTCCCTATAAGACGAAAAAGAGTGAATAAAAAAAATTAAACAATTTCACTATATACAATCGATATCCGTCACACGAGTAAAAAGCAGATTATAAACACCAAATAACTTGTGATTTTCTTAATAAGTAGGTATGATAGTTGTCACAATAAAAGGACAGTTATATCTAGAATTGATACGAGGTAGGTACTAAAAAATTGATTTTGGACGACAAATCCCCACAAACTAAATGATTAGTGAATATTATCAAAATATCTACTCTGTAACCCTAAAAATTAATAAAATCTGTTTGCTGAGGAAATCATTTCGTCCTTATACGCCATGAAAATCAGTTCGTAATAAAAAATAATGCCGCGCCAACTCATTGATCTCTGTACATCTCTTGATAATGGTGTTTTGAATAGTCATGTTGTGAATAGTTTTCGGAATATTTGATTGGAGATTATTATCTTGATTATCTTGAAACCACTAAAAAATTAAATCAATGTCACTGTCTATTATCTTAAAGATGTTGAAGTCATCGACATACAATAATTTTTGAAAAAAATGATTCATAAGATCGTCAATATATTAATAAGTTCACCCATTTATGGCTACCCATTTCAACATACTGATATGTCTATTGAATAAGTATCTAAATAAAGTAATCCAGTAAAGCTAAATAGAGCAGGGAAGCTAAATAGTTTTTGAATCAAAATTTTGATATCAATCTCAAATGCCTTCTATGAATGACATCAACTCCAAATCAATTCACGAGTTTTAGGATTTGATCATTATTTTGATGAAAGAGAACTTGTTCTTGAACAAATGTGGTCGTTTTCACTTCAGATCATCATCAAAATTGTCCAGAAACTCTGCATGATATTGGGTTGTTTCAAAAGTTTTGGCTGTTTTTAAGAATACTTTAAAACTGTAATATCTCAGTAGAAATTCAATAATTCCGTCAACATAAAAATTGGATGATCGGGATTCTATGAAGATGACGAAGGCCATTTTGCCTAGTCTTGATTGGCGAAGGTTCTACCGGTGAGAAAGTTATCGAAGTGCTTGGAAAGATAGTGGTTGGTTGGGGAAAGTTCTGGGGAGTATGGTGGGTGAGACCAAACTACGACACTCAATTCGTTTAAATTTCGGACGGTGATTTGTGTTGTTGACCAATGCCAGCTACTGCTGAAACAATTTTTGGTATATTTCGTTTGGATCGGTTGTAGAAAGTTATAGTGAATCACAAGCCGCTGACCACAATACAGTGGTCTAAGTGGCTCATCGGTGTCCAACCATTGACCCGAACATCTCATGTTGTCGTAGAGGATTCACTTTTTATCACACGTGATGATCCGATCCAAAAAAGAATCGTTTTGGTTGCGCAAGAGCAAAGAAGAGCACACCTCGAAATGTGACATTTTCTGTCGATCGTTCAAATCATGGGGCACTTATTTTTCAAGCTTTTTGATCTTTCCAATACATTTTGAAGCATCAAAAACCGCAAGGGCTGTGATGGGTCAATGTTCACCACCTGTCCTCAAATCCTCGTCCTGTATTACTGTAGGTCTACCACTTCGGAACGGAATTTTGTAAACCAACGTCGAACAGTGCGTTCATTAACACAATCATTATGAAATACCTGGCAATTTTTCGGGCTGTTTCGGCAGCGCTTTGGTTAAAATTGAACCACCAAACCACTGTCGCTGTGGAAGACACGCCCGAAGAAGCCATTGTATGGCGAAACACGTGTTGTGTTTTTGTAAAACTGTTTACAGGAAATCTCACAATAAAGTGTTTCTTGAATACGTCAATTTGAACTCGTAGAGAAAAATTGGCAGAAAATCGTTCAACGACATCATATAGTTACGAGCTGACAGTGAAATGGACAGCATCAATGTATAGAGCACAAAATTCTCTATCCATCAGTATATACCACGACACAGTAGAATGAATATTTGTTGAGATGTGGAGCTACAAAAACAAACAACAAAACGAACAAAACCTTCGAAACAACCTCATACTATCTTTTGAAGGTATCAGATGTTACTATGCCCTTAGCATCCCAAAATACTGCAGCCATGACCTTCTATGACCTTGGTTTTCTTCAGCTACGGTTTGCTGAGCAGTCCAGAGATTCAATTGCTTCTTGGTCTTTGGTGTATCGAAGTGGGTCCATGTATCGTAAATGGCTATTCAATGACATATAAAGTATTTATTGCAAATGATCATAAAATAGAATGATGTCTCGCACTTACATACATCAAAAGCAGTTTCAATTTGTAGGAATATTTAGTTTGAAATTTTTACAATGATGTAGACATAAAATAAAGTTCAGGCAAGATAGAAATAATAAAATTTTGCAAGGAAATTATTATCACATGGTATACTAAAGTACTACAGCATGGTGTAGGAAAGACAGCTTCATAAGATAGCATAGCAAGGAACTACTTTGAGGTGGTTTGCCGAACGCATTTGTTGTCGACAGAAGCAGTCGCGGCACCACCTGACATAACTTCCACTAAGTAAAATATTAAGTAACCTTTCAGTTGAAATATACACTGCTTCAGCTCTCTCATCTTGATCACTCATCGGTCATTTCTGGCGTGGTAACCTCATTTGGATGACCTGGACGCTTATCTCCGTTGAATTCAGCTGTCCAGTATTTCATATTTGAAACTGAAATTGAAACTGAAAAAGCACAGACCACGTAAAAGTATCTTACAATTCAAATTTGTTCTCATCGTTAATTTTTTTTTTCAAAAACAGGAATGTATTGACTTCACGATATTTCATTTTGTTAATTTTTATACCTTACAGTACGGAAGTTGTTCACTTTCTGTTTCTCGCAAATACAAACTGAATAACTTATAGCTATCTGAACATTGGCAAGCAGTCATCTTAAGATTGATATGAATGGCATATTTTGCGTAATGATTATCTGGAATGAAATTGGCCGATACTTGATGAAAATTCATGGTAACGTATCTGCATGTACCTACTCAGTTTGGAAAGAAAATTTTGAACTCCAACGAAAACAATAAAGAACCATGTACCATTCCATCATCAATTGAGATAATGAAAAAATTTTTATAGCATTCTGTTATTCTTTCGTGTATTTCTGATAATTAGTTGAATGATTAAGTAACATTTCTTCTCTTTCCACAGACGAGCAAAGCTGAATGTGTGAACCCTTGTGACACTGAGATACATTGCGACCCCAACGCATTCTGTCTGGTGAATCTTGAAACTGGCGACTTCAAGTGCGAGTGTAAGCCAGGCTTCAACAGTACTGGCTATCATTGCATCGATGTTTGTGATGGTTTCTGCGAGAATGAAGGCACTTGTGTCAAAGACGTCAGAGGTCAACCGTCCTGTAGGTGCATCGGCAGCTTTACAGGAAAACATTGCCACGAGAAATCGGAGTTCGCTTATATCGCTGGTGGTATTGCCGCCTCCGTTATTCTAATAATCTTCATTGTACTGTTGATATGGATGATTTGCGCAAGGTAAGAATTTCACTCTCGAATTTTGTCATATAGCAGAAATCTGTACAGGTGGAACTCTACACCACCAAATGTCAATGGACATGCCTAAACACGTTATTACTCATCTTTGATTATACAAAGAAGTTAAGTTATCTCTTTCATTACAGTATGTAATAAATAGAATACCAGACATGTTGAATAATTAAATGGTATGGTTTCTCAATATCCTTGGCGAAAGAAATTGGTCCTCAGAATAAAGTCTTCGCGACTCTAGGTTAAATTGCACGATACTTTAGGTGGCCAACGTGTCTGTAACAAAAATTGGAGACATTTTTAGTCTCGCATTTATTTAGATTGAACTGGGCTGATTTACTGACAGCTGACACTGGAACTAGAATTTGAGTTATCTGTGATCACAATAAGAAGGATAGGATTTTCTGCCCTTTTAGAATCTTTGGGCTAATCCCTAGCTGACTTCTCCATGAACTGAAATTAATTTCTTATACCAATCTTGAGTGTCCCTATCATAAAAAGAAGATACTATTTAACCTGTTCCTTTTGAGAAAACTATATCCATTAATTTTTTGATGTTTTTTTTGAGTATTTAACCCTCCACGATCTAAAAAACAAATAGAGAATATTTTGAAGTGTAATAAAGGGCAAACTGAAAAGTTCACCATGAAAAGTTACTGCGTAATATAGATTACTGAGAGTCCAATTATTCAGTAACTTGTCGTATTCATAAATTCAGTTTTGAACAATTTGTATAGGAAAATGGATTAACGGAGTTTCTCATTCAAAAATCAAAATCAAAACTCTGCTTTACTTTGCCAAGCTTCTTCAGGCCTATAATTTATTAAGTTGTGGAATATTTAAGGAGTGAATAATTTTTGGGAAAGAAACTGTTTGGCTTTCTACTACTCCATCTTGATACAAAAAACAAGGATGAGGGAATCTTCCAAGGAAAGGAAGGAAGTAACTCTATACATGGATGTGTAGATCATGCAAAGAAGAAACTTTCAGACACAAACTGAAAGAGAGTCCTCCTGAAACAACTACTTTCATATAAACATTGAATTACACGAAAGAAAAAAATTCTTTCAAAACAAATACTTCTTCTATATGAACACTGAATTATACAGAAGATACTTTTCTCTACTCAGTTTGTATTTCAAACATTCGTTGTGGAATAAAAAATCAGATATCATTCACATGAGTTCTACTTTAAATGAATGGTAATAAATTTCACTTACATGGATCACTGTCACCCTCACTGGTATACACCAATGTTTCGCCTTAAGACACTTGCCCCAAGGCTCTTCAGTACCAAATTGGATAACATTCTAGAAAATACACACAGTAAGAAATGTGTGAAAATAAAAAAAAATATGTACCTACGAAAAAAATATAAAATATGTCATTTTAGAATTTCTACTTTATTGAAATCATATAATTGTATACAACATATCTGTATGATAAATTATTCACTGTACCATGCAATTGAACAGTATAGTGAATCATTCATGATGATATAAGTGCAGATGTATTGAAAAACATAAGTGATCTCATTGCAGAACCGTTAACATATATGATGAATAACTGCTTCGCAAACGGACTATTTCCAGACATTTTCAAAACTGGTGTCATCAGACCTTTATATAAAAATGGGGACAAACTTCAAATAATCAACTACAGACCCATTTCGCAAATCTCTAGCATTACTAAAATTTTAGAAAAAGTTATAAAGAAAAGGATAGTGCAATTCTCAAAAAAATATAACTTCTTATCAGATAACTAATATGGCTTCCGAGAAGGAAGGTCGACAGAAGATGCAATATATAGACTTACTACTTCCATATATAAATCAATAGATATCTCAAAGCCATCACTGGGCATCTCTGTCGACCTTTCTAAGGCATTTGACACCGTTTGCCACGAAAAACTCCTCGAAAAACTTGAGTCCATCGGTATGCGAGGTAAAGCATATGATTTAATGAAGTCCTACCTCACCAATCGCCAACATTATGTGAGCATTGATGGTGTGGTAAACAGTTCGAGAAGAATTATTTTTGGAGTCCCACAAGGCACTGTATTAGGCCTTGTGTTGTTTACCATATATATTAACAGTCTACTCGAACAAAATACTGAAGGTTTCATTATCAGCTATGCTGATGATACTGTGATGCTCTACAGTGCAGAAACCTGGCAACAACTGAAATCAAAAACAGAAAACGACTTCAAACAAATAACTAAATGGTTTCAATATAATAAACTTACCCTAAATGTAAATAAAACCAAATACCTACCTTTCACTTCCTGACACACACATTCCGGAAGCAATTTCGATTAAATATATAGATTTGATCATAGATCGGCATGTGAGATGGGATTCTCAAATGTCATATCTAACTAGGAAGAAAATCTCGATATTCCCCATCTGAAAACACTTTATTATGGACTGATTCAGTCACAGTTATCATACGGAATCCTAGGATGGGGGGGAGTTAACGAGACAAATATGAATTGCACAAATATTGTCCAAAAAAAATTCTGAAAATTATTCTAGGGAAGTCACGAAAATTTTCAATAGAAAAATTATATAAAGAAGCAGGAATTATGGATGTGAGACAACTATAATAATATTATAATACCAGGAAAAAAAATTGTAATGTTTTGATTCCAAAATGCATAAAATTGATTGGACAGAGACATAGTAGTTTTTTAGGTCCAAAGATCTGGAACTTAGTACCTGAAAACATAAAAAACGTTGTGAATTTTATTACTTTCAAACAAAAACTAAAAGAATAGATTGAAATGAATAGAAATGCATGTCATAGCATAATGAATCAGTTGCAGTTATAGAAGATTTCATTTTTTTAGCCAAATTTGTATATCTCCATTGCGGCGACGAATTTTGGTAATCTATTTTGAAACGTGTCTGTATTATGATTATGATTATTATTATTCTTATATTATATTAATATTATTATATATGTTTTATCTTAGTATTTTGTCTATGTAATATTTGTACTTCGTCAAATATTATTTCGTTAAATTATTCTGTATGTTGGCTATATCACATATAAGCAATATTTTTTATATTGTTTCAGTGATGCCGTTGTTTATTCAACAATTATCAAATATGCTTATGTACTTCAATTGTAAAATTTTGAACTTTTTTGACTAAACAATATTATTATTATTATTCAGAAAATCTTTTCTGTAGAGAAGTAGGCTTTGTCACTTGGAAGAAATAGTTTGAATTCTTTCAGCGACATTTCTCTGATACGATTCTACAATTTTCCAAATAGTCTAGTACTCATAACAATGGGACTTGATTCGGATCTAGGCAGTCTATGAGTTGGTATTTCAAACAAAGTTGAATTTCTAATGAGATAGATATTTTTGTTCGAAGCATAAACGATTGTTGATCCAATTTCATCAAGATCAACATCTAGTAAATAAATGCACGTGAGAGTTAATATTCTCAGAAGTTTGGATAGTTCTATACAACTAGCACATCCACTTGCTATTTGAATATTTCTGGAAGCTCTTTTGTGAAATAACAGATCTTCGTGCTTCACGTGATACATCACAAGCAGATATGTTGTAAAAGGTTGTTGAGTAAAATTTCGCATGAGAATACAGCAATAACGCAAATATTTTATTCACTGTTTTTTTTCTCATTTCAAATATGTTGAAACCTTTTCTAGATAATGAAAGTCCGAACCTGTAACATTCACCATACTGTTCTAACCTAACCCATAACAATGGAACTTGATTCGGATCTAGCCAGTCTATGAGTTGGTATTTCAAACAAAGTTGAATTTCCAATGAAATATATATTTTTGTTCAAGCCATAAACGATTGTTGATCCAATTTCATCAAGATCAACATCTAGTATATAAATGCACGTGAGAGTTAATATTCTCAGAAGTTTGGATAGTTCTGTACAACTAGCACATCCACTTGCTATTTGAATATTTCTGGAAGCTCTTTTGTGAAATAACAGATCTTCGTGCTTCACGTGATACATCACAAGCAGATATGTTGTAAAAGGTTGTTGAGTAAAATTTCGCATGAGAATACAGCAATAACGCAAATATTTTATTCACTGTTTTTTTTCTCATTTCAAATATGCTGAAACCTTTTCTAGATAATGAAAGTCCGAACCTGTAACATTCACCATACTGTTCTAACCTAACCCATAACAATGGAACTTGATTCGGATCTAGCCAGTCTATGAGTTGGTATTTCAAACAAAGTTGAATTTCCAATGAAATACATATTTTTGTTCAAGCCATAAACGATTGTTGATCCAATTTCATCAAGATCAACATCTAGTATATAAATGCACGTGAGAGTTAATATTCTCAGAAGTTTGGATAGTTATGTACAACTAGCACATCCACTTGCTATTTAAATATTTTTGGAAGCTCTTTTGTGAAAAAACAGATCTTCGTGCTTCACGTGATACATCACAAGCAGATATGTTGTAAAAGGTTGTTGAGTAAAATTTCGCATGAGAATACAACAGTAACGCAAATATTTTATTCACTGTTTTTTTTTCTCATTTCAAATCTGTTGAAACCTTTTCTAGATAATGAAAGTCCGAACCTGTAACATTCACCATACTGTTCTAACCTAACCCATAACAATGGAACTTGATTCGGATCTAGCCAGTCTATGAGTTGGTATTTCAAACAAAGTTGAATTTCCAATGAAATACATATTTTTGTTCAAGCCATAAACGATTGTTGATCCAATTTCATCAAGATCAACATCTAGTATATAAATGCACGGGAGAGTTAATATTCTCAGAAATTTGGATAGTTCTCTAGAACTAGCACACCTACTTGCTATCTGAATATTTCTAGAAGCTCTTTTGTAAAAAACTGCTCTTTGTGCTACACGTGATACACTGATATGAACAGTAACGCGAATTCTTCATTTACTGCTTAGTTTTTTTCTCATAGATTTCAAATATGTTGAAACTTTTTTTATACATATAATGGAAGTATGAACCTGAAACATTCACCGTATTGTTCTTACTAAATATCTGAAAAAAATTGTTTTGCAGAGCTAACCGCCGCAAACAACCCAAGAAACTGCTAACCCCGGCCACCGACCAAAACGGTTCCCAAGTGAACTTCTACTATGGCGCTCCGACCCCGTATGCCGAGAGCATAGCTCCCAGTCATCACTCGACATACGCGCATTACTACGATGACGAAGAAGACGGCTGGGAGATGCCGAACTTCTACAACGAAACCTACATGAAGGAGAGCCTCCACAACGGCGCCAATGGCAAGATGAACAGCCTAGCCAGATCGAATGCCAGCATATACGGCACCAAAGACGATTTGTACGATAGGCTGAAACGACATGCCTATCCAGGCAAAAAAGGTAACGATGATGATGAATTTTGTTGAGAAAAATACGCGAGGAGAGCTCGGACGGGGGTACACAAAAGTAGCGAGACTATTCGAAAAACTGCGTTTCAGTTCAACATCATTTTAAATAATATTATTGCAATGGTATTGAAAAGTACTTGAATTACATTTGATACCGTGGACCATACAACTCTTCTAAATAAAATGTATAATGTAGGTGTCAAAGGTTTAGTTCATGAATAGTTTCGAAATCATTTGTTATACATACAGAGGGATGGCGATCAGTAAAAAAATATGGAGTGATAAATTGGTTAAGGCTTTCGAGGCCGATATTTTCAGTGTCACTATTTTCATTCGGGTCTAAAGGCTGTCGTAGTTTGGAACTGCATCGAAACGTTTCGCCAGCACGAGTAGCTGACTTCTTCAGAGGTTTATTAATCTGTCAAAATGTTGAAGAAAACCAATTTCTAAATTGTCGACGTTCTTGTCTTGTTCTTATACCTCAGAGTACTGAAGATGAAACAATAAAGTTTCGAAACGTCGACAATTTAGAAATTGGTTTTCTTCAACATTTTGACCGAATTCCCGCCAACCTGACTATCAAAATCATATTCAACGGTCGCCATCCTATTCAAATCTATATTTATTGTTATTTTCTTCTGTCATTTTTAGGTTAGGTGTCATTTTTATGGTTAGATGCCACTCAGTTATTTCAACATTTGTTGTTGCAATTCAATAAAGCATATTTTAAATTTTCGAAACTTCATTGTATGTAATAGATTTTAAAAATTTATAATTTCAGACAAACATTAAAATATAGGTCTCATATTGATTCATTTCTATTGTACTGACACTTATTTAATGGCATAAATGCGTGCGAAACCGCGGGTAAAGGCTAGTATATTTATATATGAATATTTCTTGTATAATCAATTCTCTGCATAAACCATTGCAGTTTCTGGGAAGTTGGAAAAAAATGTGAAATTCAACTATTTTTCAAAGGTATTAATCTAGATACAATGAACTACCCAAAACTTGTCAAACTTTAATAAACAAAAATTTTTAATAATTGCTAAAAATTATTTATTGCTTTAAAACTTAGTAATGTTCTCCGATATGTGTCTTTATGTACACAATTATGATAATTACTATTTTTTTGACTGTCAAGTATTATGAGTATGTCTTTTTCTTCAGTTACATTTTCACTTCTAATTAACCTTTTTTTTTTGAATATGTTCAAACTGGAATAAATTCACAAAATCACGGTTCCTTTCAAAAAATCACTTATGTTGGTATGTTGCGTCGACAATTTTTGTGCATATTGAAACTTTTTAACGAAATTAAATTTGTAAACCTCTTGATCAATTCATCTGTTCTACAAACGGATTTCATATGTTCGGTGAACGGGCTAAGCTTCAGTAATTTGAATAAAGATTCAGGAAAGATATCAAATTGTGTTGAGTTACGAAATATAATTGTGTTACTGCAGTAGAATGAGTTGAATGAATATCAAATGTTTGGCTCTGGAACGTAGTAATTTCTAACCGACATTTGGTTTCACACAGATTAACAAATTCTATCTGTTCTTTTCTATTCACTTCTCAAGCCATCATGTTGTGTCGATAATTGATCACTTCATCTGTTCGGCAATCGGAACAGACTTCTTCATTATTATCTTATTCGAAATATTAGTTTCCTTAGGAATATTTAATTGATAAAAGTTGATACGATTTCTTAGAAGTCATTCCATTTAGAAGAGTGTTTCAATATAAAAATCCTTCCAATGGAGCAATATCTAGCGAGTTGAGTTTGTAAAAGTGAAGTCCTGGATTCGGAGTGTTTTTTTTTTTTGCAAACTGGAAACTTCTAGAAACATATCACAAACTAAAGAAAATTTCATTGTCCCTCAACATATGTTAATTTGAATTTCTCGGATATAACTATCACTTCATATTATTACTATGTCATCTGCAAACATTTTTCCTCTCTTATGGAACAGGGATTTCATTTACTTTTGAAGGATAAAAATCCAACAATAGAATCGGGGCCACTGACCAGATCGAATAAAACTGTTTTATCATCAAAATGTTCGAACAAAATCGCTACTTTTCGTCTGTCTCCGTCAGCCTAGTGTATACGCGCCCTTACTAACGTACTAACTTTTTCAGATAAAAGTGACAGTGAAAGTGAGGGTCAATGAACTAATCTGGTCATTTCTGTTTAATGCTCAAGTAGCAAACGAATATCTAGTGAATATTTTTTGTTAACATTAAGTATTAAGTACCATATAAATGTTAATTTATGATAGATAAAATGTGTGAGATCGAAGGGGTATATGATCCTGAAGGGACAAAAAAAAAGAAGAATAATGAGAGAATACTGTTACTATCTGGTCATATAGGAGAATGAGGGCCTATTCAAGTATCATATACCCCGCCGTTAATTTTTTCTCATGGACTTCTGTGCATAGATTCGAAATAGACTTTTTCAGATCCTGTGAGACTTCGAGTGTTTATTTTTGTTAAGTATCTAACTGTATTATGAACTGCCGTCCAATGTAGATACTCGTATATGAAGATTAATGGCTAAATCAAATAAACAATTATGAAATGTTTGAACATTTCGCTTAAATAAAATAAATATTTGAATTTCAATATTTACCGGAAATGCTCTTTAATTTCATAACATGAAATTCACGATCTAACTGGTAATAATTTCAGAAGGGACAATATTGTACTTTATCCAAAAAGTACAAAGTGAAAAAAGTTGATTGATCATAATATTTCATTTGAGAATTTCAATATTTATCAGCTAATTATATAATCAGGTGAGGCTCCTTAGTTTGATGGAACTCCAAGTTAACTTAAATATTTCAAGACACGAAAACCTATTCGATTTTGCAGTATTGCAAGTTTCAACGATAACCCCTTGTATCTACTTTAATTATATGTCCAGTTCTAGACTACATTGTTCGTCCTCTTGACCGGATTATAGAAAAGATATGTCAAGAGAATGAATGACAGTTTGTTAATGTATATATCTATATGTTTAGGTATTCTTACTTTGTATGTAGAAATTTATTGATGAAATACATCGCCATTATATTCTTTATTTTCTTTTTCTACTAACAAGTTTTTTGACAAATTCTTTCAATTTATGAATTCAATAAGTGATTATCAATATCTCATGTTAATTGTGAGAACATTTTTTCACTCTGAAACAAGAATGAAATCATATAGTTTAAAAACATTATTTACTCAGTAATAATAATATCATGAACAGAAATGTTATATTTTTGAAAACAAAAAAATTCATATTTCTTGGAAATCACTTGTTGACATTCAATATATCTCAAGGGAAACAAACCTTGCAAATTTTTGTATTTTTGTACAACATGAATATTTATATACAATGAACTATTTAATTTTTGTAATATTTATAGATATAATTTGTTATAGTTTTGTAATTATTTTTATATTTTATATAGAAGAGTGACTGTTTTTATGGTTGAATGGAAAGGAAGATGACAACGAATGTATAGTTTTTATACTTTTTTAAGAATGACTGAAAATAAATTTGATTCATATATGTAGTTTTTTTCTAAAAGAAATAAGATGATCCCAATATTCTAAGCAACTTTCGACCAATTTCAATCATATGTATTTTTTCAAAAATAGTGGGGGTATTATTGAAAGATAGGCTGACGAAAACGACAAGTTCAGGTATATCAAACACCCTATATAGTTTTTGGCAGAACAAAATTTTCATCCTATCTAATAGACAACAAACTAGTAAAAATAGGTAAAAATATTTCTGATCCTCGAACCACCAAAATGGCTGATACATCCATCTACATTGCGAACTTCATACAATTAAATGATCAGGGGACTCAAAAACCAACCATTTAAAGTACCAACCGGTGAGCATTGCCAACTTCTTGGTATTATAATCGATGACTTCCCTAATTAGTATATGCATACAGAAAATTTAAGCAAACCCATCTAGTATCTCTCTCTCTCTCTCTCTAATTATATGGACGTTGCTTCCCACTCGGGCGCATTTCTCTCTCTCTCTATTTTAGATGGTCGTTGCTTCCTATCTTCAGGCGTATATGACCAATGCTCCTCCTGTTGGTTAACAGGAGCTTCGTCGGGGGGCGCAGCGGTCTTGCACAAAGCAATGCTGTCACCCATTTTTTTCTAACTTAATATATAAAAAACGCTAGTTTTTTTTTTAACATAAAAACAATTTCATTTTTTGAAGTCGCCTCCTACTTGGGAGACCTTTTGGTAATTTTTCACATATATAGCCCCCACCACCCCGGCCTGGATACCGGCGTGAATAAAAGGAGCCACTTATTCATCAATTTTTCAGACACTCCACATTTCAATTTACAACACAACACAAAACGGAGCCCCACGATAGCACATGGCATCCGCGTACCTTCTTTGTGGACGGACGTTATCAGCACGTCCGTCCACTACCACGACCACCACGGAACTCCCTCGAGCGCATTTGTCCAGGCTCCTCCTATCAAATTGACATCAATTTGACAGAAGCTTTGTCGGGAGGAGCGCAGCTGTCTTGCTCGAAGCAATGCTGCCACCCCTTTTTTGTCACACTTTTTACAATAAAAAAAACAATGTGTTTTTTAAATGTCGCCTTCTAATCAGGAGACATTTTGATTTACTACGTATATATTTATTGGATCGCCTCCTTCTCGGGAGACCTTCTGATTTTTTAATTCACATATATGACTCCTTTACGTGGTTATCCGAACCACCCCGGCCTGGATACCGGCGTGAATAAAGGGGTCCTTAAACTTCACTTCCACTTTAACACTCCCACGTGAACATCCGGTCCACCCCGGCCTCCAACCGGCGTGAATGGGAGCACCATTTAATTAAAACCACTAAAACAATGTTTACTATAACTTTTGCTTGCACGTTATATAACGGCGGACATATACAACACGAACTGAGTTCCACCTCCAACCATGGCGTCCGCGTACCTTCTTTGTGAACGGTCGCTATCGGCACGTCCGTTCACCACCATGTCAGAAACGAAACTCCTATCTAGTACCTATCTTGTTTCTAATAAGAAGGCTACGATGTATTGTCAATCCATAAATACTGAGGAATATATATTTTGGTTTATTTCACCCCCGAATTAGTTATGGCACAATCTTATGGGGTAATTTCTGCCATGCCGCAAAAATTATCAGGTCTCAAAAAAGGCATTACGTCTGATAATCGGAGTAGGTAAGCACTGCCGCGACTTATTCATCAAACCGAGAATAATGACGCTCCCATGTATTTAAAATTTCCAAACTATCTATGAAATATACGAAAATAAAAAGAAACTGTCCTTTCACCTCCAATACTCACACTCATGATGATAGATCTGCTGATCAAGTAGCATTGCCGCGATTTCATTTAATCAAATCCAATACGAACTTCGTAAATTTGAAACTTTACAACAAATTGACTTCAGAGATGTGTTCACTGAATAATATTAAATTCAATATAGCTTTTAGAGATATACTTTTCGACCATTGTTTGCATAGCATTGATGAATTTTTAAACAAATGATAATCTATTGATTGATATATCAAGCAATAATCATTCAACTATATATTCATGTTTGTGAATTATGTCACTTTTACGTCATATTTTAATGTGTACGTTATGTTATATGTCCTTTCAAATATAAAACTAATGAAACGTTTTTTATCAGTTTATATATTACACGTCTCTCTATGACTATTTTCTTTGTACAAAGTTTTGGTAAGATGTATGTCATAATATGTCACAAAATGGGTTCATTTGACAGACAATATGTCCTACTCGATCCTATGAGAAATTTTTTCAACAATATATCTTTGAGAATGGTGTATTTTCATTTTCTAGTTAAAATTAGTGGTGTTTTTATCTATACAGGGCTAATCAAAATTCGCGATCAGGTTTCTCGTAGAAACACCTTGTTGGAACATACATTCTATTGAAATACGCTAGAAATAACAGGTAAAAAAATTAACTGAAACTGTTTCAAAAGCATAAATCTTCGAATGATGTTCAAACACTCTTTCATTTTGAGCTAAGAACAAATCAAATCTAGCTTTAATTTTTCCCGACCTTCAATTGGAATAGAGTTAAAAAACTTTCCTATAGGTAGACCCATCTCTTAACATAGGTATCTCCAGATGAATCTGAACGATTGAAGTCTGGGGACATTGATTGCTGTCCATTCAGAAATGTATCAAGCACAACTTCCCTTCTGAGCAGTTCACAATATTGTAATTAGCAGATAACTACTAATAACTTCTTCAATAGAAATATATTTACGAAGTTTTGATAACTATCTATATTTATATCTGACAAATCAATCAACAAACTCACACACATTGTTTTTTATATTTTGTTTCTTCTTAACACTTTATACTGGGCGATAATGACTGTGATGATGTGATACCACAATATCATCGCTTTCTGCAGCATTGAAAAGAAACGTTATTTTTCTTTTTCTATTCACCTTCTTGGTTACTGAATGTCAAGTATGTTGAGAATTCTTATGACATTCAAATGCTACACAAACTGCTTTCAAACATTATAATGTATGCAGTTCGATATTCTGATTAGACTAGAAATTTTTTGAAAGAGGTTTCGAGAAAAAGGAAGTGGTAAACACTGAAAGAAAACAAAATGTGTGAGAAAGAGGGTGATGTCGTGAAGTGATATAAATATTCACTTGAAATTGCAATTTTATACATTACACTGATAATGGAGAAGAAATGTCTTCAGACATCATTTTCCTAGATTTATGTTATTTTGGGATAAATGAAGGACGAGTCCACTATGAGAAACCAAGAAATTGAAAAAAAAATGGAATCGAAGCAGTTCCCTGTTGATGTTAACTTTGCTGCAACAAATCGTTATTGTTTGGATTCAAAGACACTTTAATAGGTACTTCAGAAATTAGGTACATTTCCGATAAGAATCAAGTAGTCAAACCTTAGGTACATTTTCCAAAAGCCCACAGTGTAACTATTCTAGTATGGCTTCGTCTACAACGGTTTCATTTGAAAAAAAGTAGGAAAAAGTGATCTCGAGGAGGTTACCCCGTATCGAAAAAGCGCCATTCATTAAAATGAAAATACACTATTTTCAAGGATAGGTATCTGACATTTCAAGTACATTTCGAACCACCCTGTATAAACCAAAAAACCTAAATTTTTGATAACATTTTCGAAGGAAAACAATTGAAAAACAACTTTGGTAAGTCATAGGGGAGATATGCTTGAGATGGCATACTTTTGTCCCATACTTAATTACTAGTAGCACCTGAAGTTACAGAATTTGTAAGGAATGAAATGAACACTTAAGACACTTATTTATTGAAACATAACTTCATTACTCCTGAAAAATCATAAATTTTTTTATAAAAAAAACTTTTCATATGCCATCTCATCAACACAATTGTTGGTGAGATAACATAGTGTAAAACTGCCTAATAAAGTTGGCATATATCGCAAACAAATACTTTTTTTGTTTTAGATACGCCGGCGCATTCGGTCTTGGCCCATTTCAAACAAGTCTGACATCGTACTCATGTTTCGCTCGCACGGGAACTGGAATATAATTCGTTACAAAATATACAGGGATGATATTCCTACTTGTGACTTTCAATTTCCGAATCGCTATTATCTTTTTCAGAGTCTCGTTCAGGTAGGGGAGAGTAACCCAAGATGAGACGGTCTCCCAAAAAGGGACACTTATATTTTTGCATGATTTACACACTGTGGTGACATCTAGTGGTGGCGCGCGAAAGCTTATCATATAACCATACTTTCACTAGTTCGGACTTCCATTGTCTACTATATAAAATGATTTGAAATCCCTGAAACAAGTAAAAAAGAATAATTAAAAAAAGAATAGTTGAAAATAACAATTATATCAAGCAACAATAAACCTGAAATGAAATGATAGTGAAATAACCCACAAGTAAAAATATAATAATTGAATAAATAAAAATTAAACGAATGAAAAAAGAAAATAATAAAAAATAAAAAAGTGTAGAGATTCCAAGTCACGTTAGTTCACGACGTTTCGATTGTTGGTATCTACAATCGTCTTCGGGTGATGACTGGACTGATTCCTCCGAAAGATGACTATTTTATAGGTCGTTGAAATACTTTCACTTTCTCTACTTTCCATTTTCCGCTTCATTGATTCCGTGAGAGATGACCGTTTTGGCGGGAGTTGGTCATTTTTCGTTTGATGATCCATATGTTTCGTATATCTACGCTGGCCTGGCTGAATACCTTGTTGGACAACATGTATGCGGCTTCCTTAAATTTTCTCCTGAACCAATGTTCCTCTCTGTGCAAGATCTCAGCTTGGGACCACTCGATGTTGTGTTGATGGGTCCAAACATGGTCTGCTATTCCTGATTTGCTGGTTTCTCCTCGCTGTGTGTGCTTCTTGTGCTCGGCAATGCGAACATTCAATGGCCTTTTAGTTTCACCAATATAGGATTTTCCGCACTCACAGGGTATCCGGTAAATGCAATTCTTGGAATCGCAGTCCGCGTTTGGGGGCCTGGTTTTCGTGAGGCTGCTACGGATAGTGTTACCGGATCTGAAACAGGTTCTAATGTTGTACTTGGAACCAATTCTTCTTATCCTCTGATGTAGGGAAGTGTAAGCACTGGTTGTGACGGCTTCTCTTCCTTGCGAGGCTCCTGCTGTCTTTTAGCCAAAGTATTTTCTACCATCGCTTTGGAGTATCCATTCCGCTGAAGATCATTTTTGATGATGTCTAGTTCCTTCTCGAGACCTTCCTTTGTATTACAGAGCCCAAAAGCACGGTCTAATAGAGTCTTGATGATTCCTCTTTTTGTCGATTGATGGTGGTTGGATTCGTGGTTCAGATACTGTCCCGTATGAGTGGGTTTTCGGTATACAGATGTTTCCCACTTAGAGTCGGTCCTCTTCACCAACGACCTATAAAATAGTCATTTCTCGGAGGAATCAGTCCAGTCATCACCCGAAGACGATTGTAGATACCAACAATCGAAACGTCGTGAACTAACGTGACTTGGAATCTCTACACTTTTTTATTTTTTATTATTTTCTTTTTTCATTCGTTTAATTTTTATTTATTCAATTATTATATTTTTACTTGTGGGTTATTTCACTATCATTTCATTTCAGGTTTATTGTTGCTTAATATAATCGTTATTTTCAACTATTCTTTTTTAATTATTCTTTTTTACTTGTTTCAGGGATTTCAAATCATTTTATATAGTAGACAATGGAAGTCCGAACTAGTGAAATTCATCACGAAACATTGTCAATCACCTTCAAACAAACATATAACCATACTTCTGTCAGTGGCATATGCATTCAGTACTAGTAGTGTCAGTTCCACGGCCGGTTATTTGTTTTCGGGGTTTTTATAAAAATATTAGCAGTCTGTAAAACACTGATTCAAGACATGTCAGAAGCTGTCCAAAAAGTTCGAAATGGAGAATTGAGTATTCGACAAGCCGCAGAACGGTACAACGTGCCTAAAAGTACTTTGCAAAGGAGAGTTACAAACAAAAATAAGGTTGTGACAGACAATGAAAAATACCTAGGACGATTCAGAATATTTTTTTCTGATGAACAGGAAAATGAGATTGTGGATTATATTTTCGAAATGGAAAAGCGATTTTTCGGGATCACTTATAAGGAACTTCGTCAACTGGCGTTTGAATTTGCTTGTGCCAATAACATCCCCAACAACTTTAATAGGGATACTAAAATGGCATCTAAAAGGTGGATTTACGGATTTTTACATAGGCACCAAAATATTGCACTTAGGAAACCAGAAGCAACGTCATATGTCAGAGTTACCGGTTTTAATGAGAACGCAGTACAAAGTTTATACGAAGTATAAAGTGACTCCAGATCGAATATGGAACGTCGATGAAACGGGCTTAACGACCGTTCAAAAATTGCCAAAAATTCTTGCTCAGAAAGGCAAAAAACAGGTAGGTGGACTAACAAGCGCCGAAAGCCCCTCGTTGCTTCCATGAGTGCCACTGGAAATTTTTTGGCTCCCGATTTCATTTTTCCTAGAAAAAGAATAAAACCTGAGCTGATGGACAATGCACCCAATGGAATTCCTGCTTTTCCACAAGACAAAGGCTGGATGGATCGAGAGGTATTTTATAACATATGAAATATTTCGTTGAGCAAACCAGATCCTCTAAAGAAACACCAATTGTTATAATCTTGGACGGTAATTGCACACATACAAAGAGTTTACATGTTATAAACTTCTGCCGTGATAATGGTGTAATCTTGTTATGCCTCCCGCCCCATTGCACACATAAAATGCAGCCATTAGATGTTGCCTATTTTAAATCGTTCATGTCTTACTATGACAGCTATCTTACAACGTGGTTGGAAAATCACCCAGGTCGCACGTTTGGTTTGTATCAAATAGCAGGAGCCGCAGCAGACTTTCGTTAATGGATACTGCAGGACTGAAATATGGCCGTTTAATGATAAAGTATTCTAAGATTGGGAATTTGCTGCTTCAAAGACAACGGAACTGCGAGAAGAGTCTGAAAACCTGAACCAGAGAGAAAACATAAATCCAGCAGCAGACGCGTATGATAATCCTATCCCTAATTTGACATCATCGGGAAATGATAGAAATAGCGACGATGAAGAACACCTTCCTCTTTCAATCTTGGCAACTAATAGACAAGAAGCGGAAAACATTGATAGCACTACCCAACCTAAAGTAAGAATAGTTGATATCAGTCCCTTGCTAATTGCAAAAGACAAACAAAAAAAGATTTCCTCTAGAAAATCAATAAAATCTACGATTCTCACAGAATCTCCGTATAAAAATGAATTGGACGCCTTACTAAACGCAAAATCGAAAAAATGTGTCAAATCTGTAAAGAGAGCAATCAGTGTCGAAAATAAAAATACCAAAACAGAGAACAAGTCTAGTTCCTGTAAAAAGACAACCAACATCATAATGGAAAAAGCAACCACATATGACACAAGTTGCATTGTCTGCGGAGAAAAATATATGCGACGAGCGAACAGGACTGGTACGAATGTCACTATTGTTCGAAATGGGCACACGAATCCTGTGGAATATGGTTGATCTTTATTTCAATTGTGCAAATTGCTAAACCTAAGTGTCTCGTCTTGGGAAACTGTCTGACCCATCTTAAGAGCCTTGCCTCCCAAGACGGGACATATGCACTCTTTTTTTTAATAATCACAATAATGTTTATTTCTATATTGTTACTAATTTAGAACCAGGAACTGTTTTTGATTCTAATAAATATATATCTGTTTCGTGGCACCAGAGTTGCTTTATTTAATTTAGTTTTGGAAATATATTTTTTTTAAAAGCGTCCCATCTTGGGTTACTCTCCCCTACTAAGATCTTTTTTGCAGCTCGGGTGGATTTTCTCAGTGCTTGCGCTTTCTTGTCAGCAACTAGCTGCTTGGCTGAGTCAATATCTGAGGTGGTCTTAATGACTACATACTTTCTTCTCTGTGACGCTGATGCTTTAGGTAATGGTGATATTTCTGCCACAGAAATACTTTCAACTTCTCTACTTTCATCAAAATCATCCTTATTACTCATTACACCCGATGGTCCTGGAGCAATGGAAACAACTTCTTCCGTCCGTTCTCGCGGGATACTATCATCATTAGGTAAATCAGTAACATCGGCAGGGCAAAACATCCAGTCTGGAAAGACATTTACATCAAAGGGGCAAATGATTGTTGAAGAAAAACCATTTGTTGCGTTCTGAACAGTGACTGCTTTCATATATGCTGGACTGAAAATCTCTGCAGCTTGGAAATTTGTTACAGTTCGTAAGCTCTTGATTTTAGTATGAATGAAGAGCCGAATAAAAACTCACGTCCAGAGGCTGCACTGAACCCGATGGGTACAGTGTGGCGGGAAGCAAAACAGCATTATGCCACTTTGGCGTATGATATAACTTCCAAAAAGGAACATTGTATGTTTTTGATGCCATTAGCGATACCATTCTTTTTAGTTCGATGACTTGCTGCATATTTTGCTTGGGCCCAGGGCCGTCGCCATGGGGGGCTATACATATCTTCCATTACTCTCGATACATTTTATTCAATATAATTTCTTTATCTTCACTGGAAATGCAGCCATCGCCTACCCACATATAGTTGGTTCACCCTCGATACACATCAACCGAAGGTGACAGTTTTGAAATAGAACGCTGATGCACAAGCGAGTAAATGGGTGAAATAAATGTGAGAATTACAAAGTTTGATTGAAGTATATTTTTGTGATTTGTGATATTGAATTTGTTGAGTTTGGTTATCAATTATCAAGAATCCATGATGACAGCCGATAAGTCGATATATTCACAATTGTGCAGCCAATATATCCATAATGAAATTTTGAGATCTGTACAAACAGCTAATTATATGGATTTGCACAGAATATATAAGTACAACTAGATATTTATGTTTTATTCCTGCAATAAGGAATAGAACAAACATTTCAAACAAACAGTTTATACAAATCAGTAGGTAACAGATTGTCATAAAACCAGATAAAAATAGTTATTATCGGGTTACTCAGCAAATTTTATAGCTCTGATATGAACTATGAGTTGTACAACAAATGATTTGTAGATGGATTATCTCCTACCTACTTATTATATTGTTGTAACCGACTACAGCTGTAGCCATTTTTGTGGCTTCTTAGCTGAATTACCCTGCTCAATGTTCCTAAAATGAATGTTGAGAAACTATTTCAACTGAATTCTAATTGTTCCAGCGTTGGAGTTTTCTTGATCTTCTGCAATGCATTCATTAAAAACTCTCCCGCCATTCACCGCGGCATTTTTCCCATGGGCGCCGGCAAAAAACCCAAGTATGATATGAGGAGTAATAACTAATAAAATTTACCGCGGATTCTTCCAATTAGGCAATATATAGAGTATTGCTGGAAGAGAATAGATGACTGCTTTCGTGAAATTAATATCCAGGCAGCACTATACAGAGTGTAAATTTCAAAACTGCCTGCCCAACGTTAATGAATAATATCTTCCTTCATAAAACGAAACGAATAAATACATTTTATTACCGAAGTAATCTGTTTCAAGGACTATTTTTAGCATCTCGTGTTTCAAATCCCTTCAAGGAGCGGATGTATCCTCAGATTCTAAGATGGAAAAGAGGGGGTATTGATTCTAAGTATTTCCAATAGAACTAAAATGTATAATTTTTTTGAAAATAGTTTTCGGAAAATCTCGTACTGAATTACAGAGGTAATGAGAAGTTGTTTACACTGATAATAATGATTTTCGGTTATTATTTAAACATCCATTTCTGTATAGCTAAGGGACAGTAGCAGAGAGAAATTATTCTTAATTCAAAAGGTTTGTTCAAGAAATGAGGTGAATTTTAATTTTTCTCAAAAAATATTTATCTATTCATCAATTGCTATTTCTTTCCTTTAAAGTAGTGACCCTCAAATAGGATACACTTGTGATAGATTTTTTTCTAATCCCCGAAGGAGTTGTGATATGCACTTGGTATGTCCTTGACCTCTCTCAGTGATTCGGATTTTATCTTCTCAATCGTTGCAAAACGCCGTCCTTTCATGTGCATCTTCAATCTCAGGGTGCCAAATCTGATGAATAAGGTGGCCGAGGCATGATTACGGTGTTGTTTTTTGCCAAAAAATTACGAACAGACGACGACGAGTTAACAGGGGCATTATCGTGATCCCATAGCCATGAATTGTTTTTCCACAATACCGGACTTTTTCTTCATTTTGCTTCTCGCAAGCGGCACATAACTTCAAGATAATACCTCTTAGTGACCATACGACCATGTGGCAAGAACTTCCGAAGCACTACGCCACGGTAATCGAAGAAAGCAGTGAGCGACTTTGGTTTCGATGTCATAACCATATACCATGATCTATTTATCAAAACTGGATCGCCGTTGACGTCAATAAACAATTCCTGAACGATGGTCCTCGTGCGGCGGTTTTTTTTTGTCAAAATTTAGCAATTTTGGAACGAACTTTGCGGCCACATGATTCATGTGTGTTCAAACTAGATAAATGAAAACTGATGGCTGTATCTGATGGTGAAATTTTATGACAAACTTAATGGTGAAAACCGCATATCGATACCTATCATCGTTTCTGAGTTACAGCATGTTTTTCGAAAATGTGCATTCTAGAAAAGTTGCTGTAACTTATTTCCAGATCTGTCTAGGGGTTTCGGCACTCATCTATACCTTTCGCCGTGGTTCGCGATGAGTCATGTGTTTGCTGGCTGAGATATCGGTCTCAGGGCCAGCTTCAGATTCGTTACAATATCAATAGTTATTGATGGAAAACATTTTTTTTCAATGAGACACCCCCTATATATTCCTGCATGCTTAAAATTATCTTTCCAAAAATGTAGCACACTTGATGTTCTGCTAGAGTTTGAAATACAGAGCTTTTAGGTTTTTTCATGTAGACTTTGAAACGCCCACTTTGATCAAGTAGGCTTTAGACGATGCGGCCTTAAAACAGAATGCAAGTATTTGATGATAGCTGTCAAATTTTGATATAAGCAGTGAAAACACTCTTCAATTAGTGGTTTTGTTCAATTTTCAAACACATTCGCATTGAAGTATGAGAATTATGAAAAATAGGATATGAAAGTATGTTTTCTTTGAAGGTGATTGACAATGTTTCATGATGAATTTCATCAGTTTGGACTTCCATTGTCTAATCCCTCTCCCTAATAAAATATTATAAATGCCAATGTAAGTTTGTTTGTTACCGTTTCACATGAAAACTACTCAACCAATCATCATGAAATTTTGTACACATGTTCTTGGAGGTATTAGAATTAACATAGGATACTTTTTAATAAAAAAAATATTTTTTATGTGTGATAAAAAAATTGCTTGTCAAAATAATCTCAAAATCAACTATTTTAACGTCATCTAGCATTCCAGTAATGAAGTTCTAACCCTTAGTACCGTAATACCATCGCACTGTATCATTCACAGTCACGACAATATCCAATCCAATCCAATTGAATATAGTTTCAGCTGTTTGGAATTTTTCTATATTTATTGTTATTTATATTTATTCCTTCTGTTATTTTTATTTTTAGGTTAGGTGTCATTTTTGTGGTTAGATGCCACTTAATTATTTTAACATTTGTTGTTGTAATTCATTCAATGAAGCATATTTTAAATTTTCGAAACTTTATCGTATGTAATAATTTTAAAAAATTGATAATCCCAGAGCTCTCATATTGATTCATTTCTATTGTACTGACACTTATTTAATGGCATAAATGCGAGCGAAGCTGCGAGTAAAAGCTAGTATTATATAAAATGATCTGAAATCCCTGAAAAAACCAACAGAAAAGATGAATTGAAAAAAGAATAGCTGAAATAAAATACAAGTAAAAATAGAACAATTAAACAAAAAATAAAAAAACTAAGAGATTCCATAGACAGTATCTGAACCACGAATCCAACCATTATCAATCGACTAAAAGAGAAATAATTAATTAAGACTCTATTAAACCGTGATTTAGGGCTCTGTTATACCAAGGAAGGTTTCGAGAAGTTACTAAACATCATCAAAAATTACAAGAAACCCACAGCGAGGGGAAACCAGCAAATCAGTAATAGCAGAGCATGTTTGGACTCATCAACATAACATCGAGTGGTCCCAAGCTCAGATCATACACAGGAAGGAACATTGGTTTAGGAGGAAATTCAAAGAAGCCGCATACATTTTAGATTAGGTTAGGTCTAAAGTGACAGAGTTTATTCGATCCTCCACCGCAATCCGCAAGGGCTTATTGTGGCTCACACCTATTCACACTCGGCCAAATAAACCCAGCTTCTTAACGAATCCGATTAGTTTGTATGGTGAGTGGTTTTTCAGGTCGGATAGTAAGAGTACGGCTCTGTCTAACTCTAAGAACCTGATTCATTCCATAGCAGGGCAGACACAAAGTATATGCTCTGCTGTTTCATCATTTTCCAAACAGAGGCGACACACACTGTCTTCTGACAGTCCAAGTATCTGCATATGATTATTCAAATGACAGTGGCCTGTAAGAAGACCTGTTAGACATCCGTAGTCATCCCTACTGAAGTCCAACAACTTTTTGGTATCGAGCTTCGAAGGGTGAAGCCGCATACATGTTGTCCAACAATGCATTCAGCCAAGCTAGCGTAGAGATACGTAACATATGGAAACCCATAATCAAGAGAAAAATGGCCACCTCTCGCCAAACGGTCATCTCCCGCTAAACCGGTGAAGCGGAAAGAGGAAAGCGGGGGTAAATGAAAGTACTCGAATGACCCATAAATAGTCATCTCTAGGAGGAATTAGTTCAGTCATCACCGGAGGACGATTATGGATACTAACAATCGAAACATCGTGAAGCAACTTTGCTTGGAATCTCTTATTTTTTTTTATTTTGTGTTTAATTGTTCTATTTTTACTCGTATTTTATTTCACTATCATTTCATTTTAGGGTTTTTTGCTTAATATAATGTTATTAATGTTATTTTCAGCTATTCTTTTTTCAATTTTTCTTTTTTATTTTGGTTCTTTCAGGGAATTCAAATCATTTTATATAATATTAGACAATGGAAGTCTGAACTAATGAAATTCAAAGTCTGTTTTATACAAACCGGAGAAAATGCAGAAGCAGCAAGCTATTATTTGTATCACGAGAGATATCCAGAGAGATATTTGAAATGAAAAGGCCAAAATTATATGAATCAAATAGGGATTAAGAGTTGGAAGAAAAAGTCGTTGTAGGAACTGTTGAAAATAATCCCAAAACGTTAACGGGAAATTCGAAAATATCAACAGGCTCACCAAGAACTAACGTTAGGAGGATTTTGAGAAAACACAAATTCAAGCCATTAGGACCACAAGAGTTCCTCAAATCAGACCTGGAGATTTTGAGTGCCGCGCATTACTTACTTCTAAAAATATTTTGGTGCCAGTGACCATAATAATGCTAGAATATAGTAAGACAGATAGAGGGCTATCATTGTCAATGTATAAACTGATTGAAATTTAGATAAGATTGCAAAAATGTATGGAAAAACGAAATACTTTGAATAGGTGTTGATAGGTAAACTAGAAGTAGTACAACTCTGAATTTAACCATCTTCATGTATTTCGTATGGTTTCCGAATTCCCCCTGTTGGCATCGTTATCTCGAACACACTATATACTAGTTATCTCATCAATCTATCTGCTGTCCTTCTCTAGACTAGTCACAAGAGACGGCATGCCGCGTAAGAGGGGATGTGAGTGGGACTTCGTCAAATGGAGTGAAAAGTAAAGCAGCGTTGCCAATTTAGCAAAATTTTCCTCATAGAATGTATCAAACGCAAGAAGTACTGAAGTTTCCACCTATAAATATTAAAATATATCACTTGTGGACTTCACAATATTTTGCAACATTCACACGAAAAACAAAAAACATTTTCTTCATCAGCGTCCAAAGCTTACACCATATCCATTAACTCTTTTTTGGTACAATTCATGATGATTCCAGCAAATCGCCAAATAGGCTGTCAATAATTGTCACAGTTTGATATTTCTTTACATTATTCGCGATATTCATAGTCATTGCTAACTTCAGTAACGAAAACGCGGATAATTGAATATCTATTATAGTCCAAGATCAGAAAATTGTGGATACTAATAATAAAAACGTCGTGAAGTAACTTGGTTTGAAATTTGTTATCAATACATTGAATATTTTATTATATTGCTTTTTCATTTCACTTTTTTGTTAGTATATAATCGATATTTAACTTACTGATGAACTCATTAGCATTTCCTTTTATTTCAAGTTCGATACTTTGTTATTTCATAAAGTAGAGTTCTTGCAATTTTTGCTATTCATTTTTGCCGAAGTAAAAAGGAGGGTTATGAATTTGACCGGTATGTTTATATAATATGGCTGTGTGAGTATGTTCATCCGTTCCTCCTTGATCGTTCACTAGTTCTAAGCTATGTCACATCATATAAGTTGAATATGGCTATATATAAGGATTAAAGGACATTGAGTCATGAACTGTAAAAATTAACTTTGCCATGTTGGGTATCACATCGAAGGGTTTGAATGAGTTCGTGACCGTAAATATTTTTCCATTTCCAAGAATAAATCATTAATATTATCGTTATTATTAATAAATCATGTTTATTAAATTGCTGAAAAATCCCCATGACTCACATGGGGAATTGGACAAATTAGGAAGTCTTTCAAATTTCGAAATATGAGTAGGTTTGATATATTAATCAGGTTCGTGTAGTTTCATATAGTAGGTATACCGCAGCTACATCGGTAGTAATAGTACTGGTCTACAATTCTCATATATGTAGATCAGTAGTAGTTACCTCACTTAATTGGTACATGGTAAATGAGATAATAGGTGGAATTTGAAAAACCATCACAAGCTCTGTTCTTAGACAGCAGGTAAATTTTGAACATCAATAATTATTGGCAGTATGAAAAAATGTTTAACAATGGTGAGTGATTAACAATTTACTTTGTGCTAACGTTTCAAACTTTATTAAATACATCCTCAAGGCTATATAATAAAATAATTTCATAAGGAAACATTATACATGCTAATACATATTGCAAAATAATATAGTTTTTACTAATCACATATTTTGTAACAAAACAAACAGGTGGACTTACCAAACATTAGTTTATCCATATTGAAAACACGTTAAAAACAGATATAACAGACAACACAGGTTCGAAAACAAACGAAAATGAGGATTAACTACATGAAACGCATATAACCACAAGCACATTAAAAATGAATACGCTATCATTGGACGCTACGCTGGAATTGGACGTTTTTGTTTATCATTTTTTTCAATTATTAAAACTTTAAACTGGTCTGTCACGAAACTTATGTGAGAAACCAAATTTCACATTTATGATATTAGTATAGATATAGAAGTTTGGAAGTTTAGATGTTAATTTTTTGTTCATTTTGTTGTCTTTTTATTTTATCTGACGAATTTTGCTATACTTTTGATAGTTTTGGAAAAATTTCAATCATTGAACCTATCTGTATTACGAAGTGAATTCCGATTATTTTGAAAACGGTATATTCATACTCAGAAAAAATCTGCGAAACTATTTTGTAGGAAATTGCATTACCTATAATCAATAAAGGTCATCACTCATTTTACCGCAGCTATGATAGTTTTCGAGATATTTCAGTATTTGAAGACAAAAATCGAGACCATTCTAATAGAAAATAATGTGTGTGCTAAATGAAAAACGTGATAAGTAATTTTCTCGTACTATTAATAGTTTCGGAGAGATTTAAATTTCTTTATCTTTGCCATTGAATACTTTTCAAAGATTGTTCTCTACGATAAAATGCGAGTTTCTACAAAATTCATTCGGATGCAAACTAATCAGCAGATGTGTCTCTGGTCCTGACCTATAATTGCGTATCTCAGAGAAGGGAATGACGAACGAGCTGGCAACACTGCATTCATTGAGAGCTGGCGGTAGCTTAGTTTGAACTGCAGCTTCTGCGTTAGTGTTCAGTCGTTTTTGGTTTAGTTCGTTTCTGTTATGATTATCGCTGTACGTCCTTTTGTTTATTAGATAGACTATCATTTCGTGTTTGTGTGGGTGTTTTTGTGTATTACATCTTTTTACTCTTCTCACAACCTAACTGCAACGTTATCATTAACATGAATTAACATGGTATGTGTGACATATTTTTACGAACTGATTTACATTTACCTACGTAAGATTATGAATGACGGAGAGGTTTTAGCGTTCAGGATTGATTCTAGTTTTTTATCTGGCATGTTTGAAAACTTTCACATATTTATTGATTCTCGTAATTAGGGTTTTGAAAATTTAAAACTAAACTTATTCTTAACTATTCTACTAGTAACCTCACACAATTGAAGTACATCTGGCTCTGCAAAACAATTTATTACATAGTTACAGTTCACAAAATTCTTGGAAGGCCAATTATATTCAAGTACAGTTGGCATTCAACCAAAACAATGAATTTCAAGTCGAAAAATGTAGTTGTTCTCAACTTATTTTAAAACGTGAATTATTACGAATTATCCTTTGTCAGATAACAAAAAGTTTATCACATTATAAATAAACATTCCAGCAACAAGTGTTATGGAACTAGGTACATTCGCATTTGAAAATTGACCTCTTCCAATATTCTAAGTAGTTTAAAATTTTCAGTCTGATAATGAATGTAAATACTGACACAGGTGGTTAACGGAAAAACAGATGTTAACAGATTTCTAACAGATAATACGAATATGAATTAACTGATGGATTTTTTGTTGTAAGAACATAAAAAAATTGGCATTTAGCCAAGTCTACAAGTCTCCAAAATACCAAGCCAAGTCTACAAAATAAATGTTTTCAATTATCTATACAACATAGTATTCATGATAAGAATTGAACGATTTTCTTAAAACATTTTTTATTTCAAGAGGCGTTTCGCTAACACCATAGTTTCCTCGGTAGAAGAAGAATAGAAATCGGGAATGCGGGGATGGTTATCGCCGTCGTGTTCAGTTCAGGAACTGATCGCGATTTGAGTGTTGAAATTCGTTATTGGTGCAGTTTTAATTACTTAAAATTTTTGTTATATGTTTAAAACAAGTGGACAAGTGCTAATAGTAATAATGAGTGTGATAACAATGCAAGTAGTCAAAAACAAACCTTATGAACCCAAGACGCGATGTGATACAGGATTACCAAAACCTTCAGATGTTCACTTTAATGAAATGAATGAAAACACTTTTGTCTAATTACCACTAGTTGATTTCATTTGTACGACCGGTTTCGGGTTTGACTCCATTATCAAGTATAAAACTGTTTTATACGATTCGGAAAACGTTCATTGAAAATCCTTTCGGTCTCGTGTTACGCTAGTTGCACACACACCTATTTTGGACGGCCGAATTTGTACCGGTCGTCCAAATTTCAATACTGAACCAAAGGTGGGAACGGGACCTTGCACACATGCCTACCGGTGATCGTCGCCGGTAAAATACCGGTGAGCAGCCGTCCACTGTCACTGTATCGCCGGCAGTACTGGTAAGTAGTGGCGTACATGACTTAATACACTCTTGCATACTCACCGGTTTTTTACCGACCATTCCAGTCTCGAATGCTCGGTGAAATTGTAGTTACTACGCATTAACTTCGTTTTGGTAGTGCATGCTAATTACGACAACAAAGCAACTGATTGTTTGACCGATAAAAATCCGGTGAGTGTGCAAGCACTCGCTACCAATAAAATATCGGCCGATTTTATACTGGCCGTCCAAAATCGGTGTGTGTGCAACTAGCGTTTACTCGTCGCACCGTAAGTAAAAATCGGTTCAATTTTTTCTTCCAATGGACGAGAATTGACCATTTTAGAGATTGTTGACGTGGACCCTTTCTACTAGTAAAACCGAAAACGAAACTAAAACTGAAACTAAATGAGAATATTCTAACTGAAGAATGATGTTCATTGTCATACTGACATTTTTTGTCGTTTTTATAAACAACAAATAACTCGGCAAACCTTATCGAGTTGTTGGAATTGTCTTCGATTCGTAGTAGCACGCATTAATAGATCTTTCAAGTTGAGTATAAATACAGATACTATTTGCCTATTAGATCCTACTCCGTTTTTAAATTCATGGATATTTTGTACTCCATGGTTTTCTCACAATATCAACTTCCATGACTCACTCATTTCAATAATGTATATAACATGCATTTAATTCTTGCAGTGGTGAATAATAATCATTACTTTTTCTATTAACCTATCGATCAATACAAAGATATCTTTCGAGGTCATATCCGCAAATCCTTCGCATATCAATAAAAGTAAAATGCGTTCTCATTTTCCTAAGATGCCGTTATTTGGCACACTTTATATCAATTCTAATAACGAGCGAGTTGCCTCGATGACTGCATCTTTAAGTATTACTGCTATAGCTGAATTTTGAGGAGTGGGCAGTAAATGGATGTGATAAAAATGTGGGTCCAAATAAACAATACTAATTATTTCAACGACGATACTTGTTGGATTCAGCGGCTGAATTATTCAACAGATTCGCTAATTTCGTTCTTTTATCGGTGATAGTTTACTTCAAGTACTAAACAGATTATGTCACCGACTTTGATGTGGTGACATAATCGGTGGTTTTTGAAATGGAAGTTTAGGTGACCACATTCGATAGATCTCCTAAAACAACGGTGATAATAAGTTTTGTACAGGGAGAACAAATATTATTATTGTTTCGTTCGGAGAATAACAAAAGAAATACATAAGTAACTCATTTGAAAGAAAATCAAGGGCCTTAGCCGCCAAATTAGATGTTCAAACTACCATATCCACCAGTCTCTAGACGGATAGCAAATCTACGGATTCATTTTTTTGCACTTCGGAGAAATTTTACTGATTTAAAAAATTTAATGTTTTTTAGGAACAAATCTAACATGGTAGATTAAAGGTGTATCTTTGTAGCTATCTATTGCCTTATCCAAATAAATCGCAAGCTCTTCGCCAAACAAAGCATCTAAAAGTAGATCGATACTGTATAAAAATTTTCTGTAGAAAGATAGTACTTTACATTTATCTACATTCAGTTGAAGACTGTTCTCACCACACCAGAATTGAACTTCATTGAGAGAGTCCTGTAAATGATAGCAGTCGTCTATGGACTTAGTTACTGGATAAATTTTCAAGTGATCTGCGAAAAGTAAATGAGGGCATGTTATCCTTACCGAAATGTAATTTATGAAAATTAACAATAAGAATGGACTCAGATTAGACCCTTGGGGCACCCCTGAACTAGAAATATAATGGTTCGAGTGTATGCGATCTGAAAGTTAAGATTTGAGCAATACTATCAAAGACGTAGAAAATCCAATTCATTGAAGTTTTTTCTAAAGAAGGAAGTGGTCAATCTGATCGAAGGCTTTTTCTATATCAGTATACTCGCCAGGTTTGTCACGTTAGATCTTTTGGACATGAATCCATGCGGACTTGGTGTTATTATCATTCTAATATCGTTATATATTCAATCATAAATAATGCTTTCAAAGAGTTTTCCAAAATTGCATAATATAGCCACTGCCTGTAGTTGTATACGAATGATCGGTCACCAGATTTGAATATGGGCTTAATCGTGATATTAAGGTTATCCAATGGATCAAATCTAGTCTCGGTATTATTATAGTTGGAGTTCAAGTATACACTAGAAAAAAACTTTGCAAACCCATCCACAATTGACTGAGAAGAATCAAGAGTAGAATCATTATATTGCATACAACCAGGAATTCTTATTTCTTTTTCTTGCAATTGACAAAATTCTAAAATCTATTTGGATTGCCTGTGACCTGTCTTTCCATTTCTTGCACATAGGAGGCATATGCGGTTGTGATCTTACGTTTAAGGTTTGCTCTGAAATTCTTGAATGTTTGAAAATAATTGATAGTTTTGAACCTTTCATCTTTCATCGATAGCTTACTACCGAGAGGAGTATAAGAAATGGCATGCTTCATCTACATTACAAAAATTTTTACGTTCGTCCAGTCTATTTAAAATGAAATGTTGAATAACAGAGGGAAATTGGCACGTCTGAAGTTATATTTATAACTTGAAGAATTGAACTTAAGTAGTCCGTGGCTTCACATTGGGAAGTTAGAAGAATGTTGAGTGCTGGATGATAGACATCTTCTTTAGTAAACGAGTTAGAATCTGTAACTATCGTGAATTCAAAGTTGGCTACCACAAGATCAAGTAACTTATAATGCTCATTAAGAATATTATTGTACTGGTTAGCGTTAATTAAGCTCATAAAGTCCAAAATGGCTCCAGATTCAAAATCCGTTGGATCATAGTAAAAAGAGGCTGCGTTGAAGTCTCCAAAAGTAAGTATTTTACAATCTAGTCTAAAGCAATTCAGTGATTCAAGCATTTTGAAAAAATGCAACATAGTATCAGGTTCCTACTGAAGGTGGTATATAAATACGAGATCTGTTGAAAAAATAAGGTGCATTTTTATTTTTCGCAAAAAAAATTCTATTTCTATTTTGCCCCCGTCAAAGAAGTCCCCCTCATGTATCATACACTTGTCCCAGCGTTTTTTCCAATACTCGAAGCAGTTCTGATATGCACTTTTTGGTATATCCTTGAGTATGTCCTTCGTTTTTTTTATCTCCTCAATCATTGCAAAACGCCGACCTCTCATGGGTATCTTCAATCTTGGGAACAGGAAAAAGTCGCAGGGGGCCAAATCGGGCAAACACGGTGGCTAAGAGATTATTACGTTGTTGTTTTTGGCCGAAAAATTACGAACATGCAATGACGAGTGAGCAGGTGCATTATCGTGTTGCAAAAGCCATGAATTGTTTTTCCTTGTCGACCGTACGACATTGTGGCAGAAACTCCTGATGCACTATGCCACGGTAATAGAAGAAAACAGTTAGCAAAATCTTGACATTTGATCAAACTTGGCGTGCTTTTTTGGTCTTGGCTCTCGTGGGCCCTTTCATTGGGACGATTGTACTTTAGTTTCGATGTCATAACCATATACCCATGATTTGTCACCAGTTATGACCTTTTTGAGCAAATCCGGATCACCGTTGATGTCGAATGAAAGGTACAACTCCCAATTTTTTAAATGAGGAGTATAGGCTTGTGATATATCGTTTTAAAGATCTTCATTCTTTGTTCAAAAATGTTATCGTTTCAAGTTTATTGCAACAATTGAGATAAAATAAATTGAAATCATGTGGTTACCGAAATTCGATAAAATACATTCAAAACTTATTGCAATATAAGTACTTAAAACTTATTATTTCATGTTGAGCTATTGATAAGTAAGCAAAAACCATAGCAACATTCTTTTTAGATGATATCCTATAAAAACTGTAAATAATTTCCGTGGCAACATTGGTTTATAACGCCTTGTATGTTACAACATTAGCTGTCAGTATTTTAATTTAAGTTTAACGTTCGTTAACTTCGAGTCTGACGAATGGTTTAGTTAACGGAAATGATTGTTTACGGAGATAAAACCCGAACACAACAGAAAGTAGCTCGCCTATTTCATGTGAAATTTCCTTATTTACCGCCTATATCTCAAGGAACAATAAGCAAAATAGAGAAGCAGTTTCGCGAGCTTGGTCATGTGGGGCGCTTTAGATGGCCCATGCGCAAGGTCCAATTATGGCACACTCTCTCTAACATATCGACCGGTATTTCACGTATAAATGCTTCAATATTGGCTTCCAGAGCGTCAGTCTTTGCTGGTTTATCCCTGTAGACATGAGCCTCAACATGACCCCACAAGAAATAATCCAAAGGCGTTAAATCACACGATATTGGCGGCCAATTGACGGGCCCCAAACGTGAGGTAAACTGTTCACCGAAGGCGGCTCTTAATTGGGCCATTGTTTCGCGTGCCGTGTGGCATGTGGCACAGTCTTGTTGAAACCACATGTCAGGCATGTCCAATTCTTCCATTTTGGGCAACAAAAATTCGTCAATCATCACATGGTAGTGCTCGCCATTCACAGTAACGTTCCGGTCATTGTCGTCTTTGAAGAAGTAAGGCCGATGATGCCAACGACCCATAATCCACACCAAACAGTGACTTTTTCGGGATGCATCGGTAGCTTTTGCAATGCTTGTGGCTGGTCTTCACTCCAGATGCAGCAATTTTGCTTGTTAACGTATCCATTAATCAGAAATGAGCCTCGTCGCTGAACACAATTTTTTGATAAAAATGTGTATCATCCTTCAACTTAGCCAGCGCCCATTCTCCAAATGTTAGACGTTGCGGAAGGTCGTGTGGCTTCAATTCTTGCACCAGCTGTATCTTATAAGGTTTTACACCTAAATCCTTTCGCAAAATTTTCCACGTAGTGGTGTAACAGAGGCACAATTGCTGCGAACGGTGACGATTCGACATTTCACGGTCATCACTAACAGTGGCGAATACAGCCGCAATATTTTCTTCGGTCCTCACTCTACGTATGCGTGTTGGTGGTTTAATGCCCAATAATGTAAACTGGGTTCGAAATTTAGTCACAAGCTTCCGAATAACTCCCTCAGTAGGCCGACGAAACTGCTCATAAATTGGAAGAAGTGAAGAAGAGTTGTTCATTCGTAAGTCGATACCAGCAAAAAAATAACTTATTACATTCAATGTTAGCCATATATCGTAGTGAACCTATTAAAAGAAAAGAAAATGAATCCCTATAAAATGATACCATGATCATGGAAGACATGAAAAAACTTATTTTTATGAGCAAATGATGGACATGTTGGATAGCAATAGCATTCAGTTAGAAGATGTTATGTTTTCCGATTAGTACTTTGTCTCCTAACGGTTATGCTAATCGGCAAAATTGCCGCTACTGGTCAACAGAAAATCCTCACTGAATGAGAGAAGAACACACGCAATAACCTCAAAAGTTTAATGTTTGGGTAGGGATTGTAGGAAACCATATTATTGGTCCCTTTTTCATTGAGGGCAACTTGAAGGCGATAATTGTTTGGCACTACTTCAAAATGATGTCATTTCAAGTTTAACAATTTCATATCCTGATCCAGGAAACCCTCAAGTTCTAGTGACTACGATATGGTTTCAGCAGGATGGAGCACCACCACATTACCAAGTTAATGTCCGGGAATACCTCTATACAACATTTCCCAATCGGTGGATAGGGAGGCAAGGATCGATGATCTTTCATCATCAGATTTCTTTTTCTGGGAATATGGAAAGAGCAATGTGTACAAAACTAAACCTTCAGATTTTAATGACTTAAAAGAACGAATAACGCTTTCGATTAGGTCGGTCACGCATGATAAGCATGAATAATGTTATAGAAGACAGTTTTATTTGAAATTAGGATGTTGCCAAGAAGTTCGCGGTGAACACTTTGAACGTCTACTTCGTTAACATCCATAGTTCTTTTTCGTATTCTACATTTCATTACGTTTTGCATTACATTTTAGTTTTTGAGTGTATTTTATCGATTTTCGGTACCTTGAAAGCGATAACATTTTTGAATACAGAATGAAGATACCTTTCAAATGATAAACATTGGGGGTTGTACCTTTCATTCGAAGGGGGTTGGCATTTTTACATTGAAGAATGTCAAACTATAATTTACATTCGACGTGTTTCGGAATTTTTTCAAATATGGACAGTAACCGAAATAATGAATTTATTCCATTTAGCTTTTACACACTGTATAACATTTTTTTTTTACTTTCTCAATATTTTCATCGGTTGTTGACATGCAGATGCGTCCATGACGAGCATTCACATCTTCTCGACCTTCTGTGAAAAGCTTGTACCACATATAAACATTTTTCTGACTCGAGAGTATAACACCGTACATCACAGTCACCATTTCAAGTATTTTTGAGCACTTGTTTCAATTTTTCACACAAAATTTGATGCAATTTCTTTGATTTTTTTTTCAATAGCAAAAAATCGCCAAACACGCTCAACACTTCTAACTTGTATGCCTCTCACCAACAAACTAAACATGCTAGACAGTTGAAAGTGGTGAACATATGTTCGAGACGAGTGTACCAACATAAAAAAATTGCTAATCAAATGTTCGTAGCCCGCTAAATTTGAACATTTACCTTATTTTTTCAACAGACTTCGTAGCAGCGGCGGCTCGTCAGAGGAGGCATGGGAGGCTAAGCCTCCCCATAAAATTTGAGGCTATTCATTCATCGCAATAAATTAAAAGATATTGACAAATAATTATGATTATTTTTCTCTAAAAATGCTTGGTTATCATTACTTTACCAATAATTTTTAATATAAATACATAATATGCCCGAAAAAACAATATCACTCTCTACGTAGTACGTACCACACTGTATCCTGCATCAACAAAACTCAAACGCACCGCCCATGAACGAATAACGAATAAACCATCAACCCAAAATAATAAATGCCATACGTTGCAAGGGAGCCAAGCCTCCGACCGCTTTGAAATACACAGGCTTCACGAGACCGATCCAATCAGAGACATACGTCCCGATTTGTAATTTCAGTTGCAGAAATTATAGCGTCAGAGGAGGCTTGCCTCCAGTTGGTCTTCGTTAGAGTACCCCAAAATAATAAATAAATAAATAATAAAACCCGAAATAATAAATGCCATACGTTGCAAGGGAGCCAAGCCTCCGACCGCTTTAAAATACACAGGCTGCACGAGACCGATCCAACCAGCGACATACGTCCCGATTTGTTATTTCAGTTGCAGAAATTATAGCGTTAGAGGACGCTAGCCTCAAGTTGGTCTCCGTTAGAGTACCCCGAAATAATAAATAAATAAATAATAAAACCCGAAATAATAAATGCCATACGTTGCAAGGGAGCCAAGCCTCCGACCGCTTTAAAATACACAGGCTCTACGAGACCGATCCAACCAGCGACATACGTCCCGATTTGTTATTTCAGTTGCAGAAATAATAGCGTCAGAGGACGCTAGCCTCCAGTTGGTCTCCGTTAGAGTACCCCAAAATAATAAATAAATAAATAATAAAACCCGAAATAATAAATGCCATACGTTGCAAGGGAGCCAAGCCTCCGAACGCTTTAAAATACACAGGCTCCACGAGACTGATCCAACCAGCGACATATGTCCCGATTTGTAATTTCATTTGCAGAAATTATAGCATTAGAGGAGGCTAGCCTCCAGTTGGTCTCCGTTAGTGTACGACTGCGTTTGTTTTTTATTTAATTATTCGGTCGGGATGCCGTGACAGACCGCGACTGAAAAATATTTCGGTAAATCGTTTCAGTGTTTCTTGATAATATTTGTTATTTGTGTATAAAACCACAATATTGTATCATAGCAGTGTTTTTTGGTAATATTTTTAATGTGTTTTAAAGTGTTTTTTTACAATTTCAAGATGTTTTCAGGTCTTTACTTTTCGGTAAGTTTTTTTTTTCATTTATTATGGATAAGTTGGACGAAATTAAAAAATCTGACAATATAGTCGATTGGTTGCTGAGAAATAATTTTAAGTCTTTATCTTATGATAATAAATTTTAGGTAAATTTTCGTTTTGAGGACACCCGGCGATTTTGAAAAAATGTTTGCGTGTACTTACGTATTTTGATGCGTAGATTACGAATCCGAAAGAAAAAAGCGGCGCTCTCCCTTATTTACAAAGTTACGGCCCTTCAAAGTTCTGAAAAGGGCAACTTTTCAGCCTTCTTTTTCACAAAATAAACTATTTAAAAACACAAGCATTCATTCACTGGGTCACCTTTACACCTTATTTCTCCTTCTTTGACACTTTTCACTTCAATAATTAACATAACTTTAGTATTAAGCAAAGCATGCAACAACATAAAAAATTTCGCGCTTCCGGCGGGATTTTCTGTGTGTATAAGTCTTTTTCTACACCCGTACTCTAACAATACACTTATATGACCATAATCCGTTTCATAATGATATCCATTATGATACAGATTTTTCATAACGATACAGATTATCAACCAATAGAAACCCATAATTTTTCAATCAAGAATCCTGTTCCTTTGTCCTAGATTCTAACCTAAGTAACTAATTGCTTCATTTGTCAAAATCAGTTTTCGTATTACCTACCTATATTATCAAAATGTCTGAAAACAGCGATATAGAAGGAATACCATCGACTCCAATATTTTTAAAAGATCAGATTAATTACAGTTGTTATATTCAATATAAATATAATTAGAATCTTTATAGTTTTCATATATCCATGATAATACCATTAAGTTTGTGTTTTTTTTTTAAATATGAGTTAATTACTGTAAATGTGTTCAATACAAATATAATATTTATAGTTTTTCATTATTTATCGGGTTTAGAAAAAATAGCGTATGCAACTATCATGTAATGGTTATTAATACACTCGCTTATACCATACAAAACTCGCCTTCGGCTCGTTTCGTATCCCGGTTAATGCTCGTGTCTTAATAACCATCATTACATAATCGTTGCATAATATACTATTATGACTTAAGCCTCCCCTATTCTCCAATGGACGAGCCGTCACTGCTTCGTAGATCACATATGTCGTCAAATATAATTTTAACTTCCATTCGAAATGTGATTAGATATTAAATGCAGTTATACAGCATCTTCGCTGTGTATTATTATTTAATTATTATCCAGCGCAAGTTTGACTATACATGAAGATTACAGAGAACTAACTACAAGTGGACTTTGAACAGCTGCCAGTTCGTAATTGTCTCTAATTCCTACACCCGGATGTGGGAATTAAGGAAAGATTTAGTTTAAGCTTTAGTTAGAAAATATGCATTCGGATTTATTAACCGAAAATGACTAATGAATTCCTGTACTACTGAATATTCGTTTTTCGAAGACATGAGTTTAAATTTATAAGGCAATGAGAATGATACCAATCGATTGGTAGATATTTACAACAGTTTTGCAATATTCAATTGAACGGTTCCTACAAGAGAATCAGGAAGTACAGTCCAGAATCAAATTAAAATGTTCTTGATTGTTAGTCCAAATAGTGATGTAAAATACAAATTGAGTGCAGTCGTAATGTACCGAAAATTAACTTGTAATTGTAAAGAGAAAAAATATTTGACGTGAACAATTTTAAAATTAATCTTGTTACTTTGAACCGCAATTTCAGTTATCTATATGCAATACAATATTCATCGTTGATGGTATAGTCCAGTCATTATAGTAAGTTCCCGCGGAATTCGAGATACCCAGCTGTTAGTCTGTAAATACTTGTATATTGGCACCCTAAAACTTGTCTGAACACCTACATATGGTAGGGTGTACGCAACTATTAAATTTCAAGGTCAAAGGTCACAAAAATCAGTTTTTAGCGCTTTTTTTCTAAATATCTCATTTTCTATGGATTTTATGCTATTTATATTTGTAGAATACAAAATTCTCTACAAATTTTGTTTGAAAAAATTTTTCATACGGTGAACCGTTTTCGAGATAGAGGGTGGAGAGCGTGCGGTCACAGGATCACTTCAAGTCTACCGGTGCCTCCGGTCGAAAACGCGCCATATATAGTTGATGAACCATCCATAAATCAATGATTATAAATATTTGTCAATTTTTATAACTACTATATTATATTATATCATTTTTTTCTAACCTATCCACTTTTTATTCAGTATCAATTTATTTAACAGCACTTACCTGCCCATGTAATTGCAGAATTGTTAATGACAATATAGGAATTATATTTGAATTTTAACCTAATTAATAACTTCCTACATGATGAAAGAAAAACAAATAAATTATGAATTAATCTTTTTATTAAAAAATATCATTCAAAACATTTATTTTTATTAAAAGTAAAAAAATGGAATAAAGGGTACAAAAACTACAATTTATAATTTTAATCATCTTCTTCCTCTTCATCGTCTTCCGGCTGCTGGTAAATTTCAAACTGGTCTTCATTATCATCTTCAACGACATTTGTCTCAAGTTCTTCCATGATTTCGGGGTCAAAGGTTCCATCTTCGTTAATGTCGCTCTGATATGGTAGAGCATTGAGACAAGCTTGCCCATTACATTGGCCATAAGCTAAAGAGCATTGCAAGCCCGCTTTCCTGCATCCGCATCGCGAACCACAACCACTCTTGCAGTTGCGGAAAATTGTATTTAGCAAATCTTCTGGAGCAGGTGGTAAAATTGTCATGATAGACTCCAGAAAATCGTTTCGCATTGCCCAACCCCATACCTGGGGTTCCAAATCATACCCTAACCAAGTTTGAATTTGATAATATACACGTTTGAAATGTTGATGAGCAGCTGCACTTGTTGCTGGAATATTTGAAAGCTACACAGGTTTATAAAGTTTTGTAGACTTGACGTAATGCATATAACAAAGATGATCGAGACTTTTCACAGATTTCGGAGCATGATAGACTGCCAATAAGGTTTGAGTTCCACTCTCTAATAATCTCTGGGTCTTACAATTTTCTTCCTCGAATGCTGCAGCTAGTTCATCCAAATTTGTCAGTTTTTCAAAAACTTTTGAAAATGATTTTTTCCCTTTTTAAAAAGCGCAGAAGTTGTGTCACAGCCACTTACTGCGTGCAGAAATAAAATATGTGTTTTGGAATGAGGATAATTATCAAAACTTTTAGTCCAGTATATCTCCGTTTTTACATTTCCTTTCCCAACGTTTTTAAAGAAAATTTCTTGTTCGTAAGACAGAGTACGCCCAATTAAAATGACAAGTAAATCAATATCTTGTCCTATTATAAATGCAGTTTCTTCAGTCTGTAGTCTGAATATCCGTCAAATACAACAATTATTTTGGAACTGTAATGCCTTTGTAAAATATTCATGTATTTATCAAAAATAATAGAAAAATTATCTTCTCTGCTCCATACAACATGATGAAGAAGAAATCCGCCATCAATAATGAACGTCACATTATTTTCATCGAGAACAAAATCAATTGGGATTTTGTTGTTTTTCTCATGCCATCATTATCAAATAGAGCTTCCCAAGATACTCGGTGAATATTACACCACGTACATCCCAAAATATCGAGGCCATAAACCTTTCCAGCCGATTGTTGACGATCGTTTGATTCCGAAGTGAAGTGATTGATCCATGTTTCATTCATTAGGTTTGTTCTGGTTCTACGAAATTCAGGTTCTAGGATGTCAGGATCATGCGCAGTTGATATAGATCGTTCTGGTTTATTGAGGATTGATGAATCCTCTGTTCTGGTTTCGACTGCGAAATGATCCTAAACTGTCTTGAACCGTCCCGAATTGTTCTTGCTCTCGAGGCTGAACTTTTGAGAACTGTTCCCGTTGCTCATGCGCATTCATGTGTATTTTCTCGTCTTCATCTCTTTATATATACGATAGGTGGCACAGTGGTCTCCTCGAGACTATTTCGGACTGTTTGAGACGTTTTTGATTGTACGCATGTGTTGCGCAGTTTCCAAACAGTTTCGGAACCAGAACAAACCTATTGTCACATATCGACGCAAAAATTCCGGTTTTTTGTTTTTCAACATGGCCAAACACTGCTCAGAATAACCAAAACGTTCTTGATTTTGGTCAACAGTGAGTTCGCGTGGTAACCACTTTGAACAGAGCTTTCTCATAGTCAAATGCTCATGCAATATAAAGCCAATACGTTCTTTTGGTATCCTTACAATGTTAACTAACTCACGCAACATCACTTTTCGATCATTTAAAACGATTTTGTGGATTTTTATTTATGTTTTCTGATGTTATTGCCTCATTTGGACGTCTACTGAGTGCTGCATCATCGGTTTCTCTACGACCTCAGCATAACGTTTAATTGTTGTTTTTGATATGAATCGGTGTCCTTATAATACTTTTCAAGCCATTACTTCGTTTGAACGGTTTTTTTTCCATCAAGAAGCAGTGTAAAATTAAAACACGATTTTTTTTATCCATTAACCATTTTATCCACAACTCACAAGTAGAAAATGATGAAATTTCAACAGCTTTCTTTTGAAGGTTAGTACGAAGCGATTTTAAGCACCACTCTTTGTATATAGGTCAATATGGCCCTTCACAACATGTAATTTAAGATTAGCAGCGATTGCACGCGTTTATATGTATATTTAGTATCAGCATTGCACCCGTACGGAGCCGGGGCGGCTCGCTAGTTTATAAGGTGATCGATACTTTCTGTGCTTCACATGAGAAAAATATTCAAAATTGATGAAAATTATGAACCTCGGTTTACTGATAAATTGTGCCATTGAATAATCATATGCCATTATATGAAAGAGTTGACTTTTATAATTAATATTTTTCAAATTAGTACAATAAAAACAATAAATTTGTTGAAAAAAGTCTCTTGAAGAAGTAAAAAAAAGACCTGAAAATTAGTACGCAAAAGCATCTACTCCAAAATAGGTTTGGCAAGTATTATATTCAATTTTACAGAATATCAAAAACTATAAATAATGAGAAATTGAAATACAAAATTTGAAATTAACAGTCAAAACAAAAAATATGTCAAAAATTAAAAACTAATTATATTATTATCAGTTTAAAATTATCAAATGATGTTTGTTTTTCCGAAACCATTCTAGATATTGAGAACGTCATAAATGATTTAGAAACAGTTTCTTGGCTTTTACTTCTCCATTTTCATAAAAAAATTGTATATGAAAGTAACTCCTATGCAAGATCTACACATATTCGTAAAGATTTAATTTTGTAAAATTAATTGCTTTCTTCCTTCCTTTGGAAGTTCCCCACAATTTTTGTATGAAGATGGAGAAATAAAAGCCAAACATATTTTTTTCAAAAAACTAATCTCTCCTGGGAAATAACTCTTTCAATTCAATTTAGATATATTAAAATAAGTATGAAGTTATCAAAATGATTAAAAGTGGAATTTCATCAATAATATGTGTGTCATTGCACAAAAATCGTTTCCCCTTAGGCATCGTAGCAGAAAAAATATAAATTTCTTTTTTCTGTTCTCCCCTTATTATAAAAAATTATTAAAAAAATATCAGTGTCAGACAAAAAATTTACAATTTATTATAGCTAGTCTCTGACTTACGTAAGCGCAGAGATGCTGTACAAATGCTGAACAAATTTAATACAATAAAAAATGTAGCATTCTGTCTCTGTGCGAATCATTTGATAGTGTCAACCATAAAATTTTACTTCAGCAATTACATAATTACGTATGAGGAAAAATTAATATTTTTCAGAAAATTCCTATTATAGAAAACGGTTCCGGAAGGATCTATTCTTGGTATTTTCCGTTCCGCATCTATATTGAAATTATGACATAGTTGAAAATTGATGGCAAACTTCAATTATTTGCAGACATCACAACCTTGTGTATTTTCGAAACGGTTTTACAATCTTTAAAAATTGTATGGTTAAACAGTTTGAGAAAATCACAACCTAACCGTTGCTATAAAAGTTTTAGGGTTATTATATCAGTGAAAAATTAACATGAAAAAAGGTCCATTGGAAATGTTAGAAGTAAGATCTCTCCAATAATCGGTATAGGTACTATTCAAAATAGTAAATATGTCTCATATATAATGTATAATTCAGTGTTCATATAAAAGTATTTGTTCTGAAACTGTAATTTAATGTTCATACGAAAGAAGCTGTTATGAGAATGCTTTTTCTTCCAGTTTGTGTCTGAAAGTTACTTCTTTGCCTGATCTAATCATCTTTGTATAGAGTATAATTTTTTCAAATTGATTTCTTTCCTCTTTTTTTTGTAAGATCCCCACAAGATGGAGAAGTAGAAAGCCAAAACCTTTCTTTCCCATGCCTCATAACTTTTCAATAAATATTTATCACTGCTCGAATAACTAAAATTTATAATATTCAGTATCTGAATCTATTTTTAACTTAGATTGTCGGCCAACTAGAAATTTATATAAAAAATTAAAGATCTGTGACTGTGAGACATGACCATCGTCCCCGCAGTCAAGGCATATAATACTGATGAAGTCTGCCGCAGTAGCAGACGAAACGAACTTCAGGTTCTTTTCAACCACGGCCTACTAGTCCGGTTTTTTGTACGTTGATTTTTGGGTGTGTTCAGATTTCTCAAATGACTAATTCCATTCCACTTCAAATCCTTCAGGAATGTCGGTTCAATTTTATTACCCCAAGAGAAAGATCTACCTCAAATATTATTTTCGAGCGGAAATCCTAATTTGTAGGTCTAGTTAAGTGGAAATAACTAATACAAATGCATTAGAGAAGATTATTGATTGATATTATTAACGTAATTTTATCAAATTAAAATCATTAGCAAGGTTTCACATTACGTAAATTTATAGAAATTGGTATATAATCAGCAACTTTCTGAAAAGCAAAATTGAAATTTTTACCCAAGTTTTCATATATTTAACTCGGTTATTTTCTATCGGTCCATTTCAGTTAATCGTATAAAAACGTGACTTATCCTTTTGCAGACTGTCTGTTTATATTATTCAAAGTGCGGTGGCGTTAAAAGTTAACTGAGGATGTTGTTGATGAGATAAACGGCTTGATGAATCATCATAACAATAATTTGCAATGGAATCGCTCTTATCATTAACAATTCGTATCAAATGTGGTCATTGTTCTTCTGTGAAATAGACATGACGGCGGAAGAAATCTCAACAAAGGCTTCCCAACTATCAGTTCTGAAAGAAATTTTCACTACGTGGGATCTGAAGAAACCCGCAAGAAAACTGATAACGGATGTTCTAGTAAACTTTTCACATTCAAAATATATCTTTTTTAAGGCCACATCACAGTATTGAAAAATGACACCTTCGACTATGTCCGCCTGTATCCACCCGTGCTAGGTTAGGTTAGGTTTGGTCCAAAGTGCACCCCGCAAGGGTTTATTGTGGCTCACACTTCTTCACGCTCAACCAAATAAACCCAGCTTCTTTACGAATCCGATTAGTTTGTATGGTGAGTGGTCTTTGTCAGATGGTAAGAGTACTCTAAAAACTTGATTCGTTACCCTGCGGGGCAGACACAAAGTATGTGCTCTGCTGTTTCATAATTTTCCCAACAGAGGCGATACACGCTGTTTTCCGACAGTCCGAGTCTCTGCATATGATGATTCAATAAGAAAACCTGTTAGACATCCTAGTTCATCTCTACTGTAGTCCAACAACTGTTTAGTATCAAGCTTCGAAGGCAGATTATTGAATCTACTCTGAAAATTGGTTGACACAAATTAGTTAATACATCTCTTCGTATCCTCGATTTGTCTCCAACAAAAAAGGTAAATAATCACAATGTGGGCAAATTTTTTCAATATTTTTTTTTTTGCATTACTTACATGCTCAATCTATGATTGCTGTATCTTCCTACTTCACACTTGTGGTATGTGGTATAAATACTTTAATAGAGCCGGAAGTCTGTAGGGCTATTACCGCAAGTACAACACAATTTTTGACACATTTTTCTTTTTTTTCTTCTGATATTTTCAGGTTTGCTATGAACAAGAATTATTTAGTGTATTTGATGTTCTAAACATTTTTCCTAAATTATACCCGTTGCTGATTACCGTTATCTATTTTATCAACTTTACAGGTTCATAAAAAAGTTTTTGAGGTTTTTTCACAAATTCATTGATTTACGAACTAATGAAGAGAAATAAAAAATATTTATTAAAATATCTTGAAGCAAACAAATTAATCAGCAATGAACAATTTGGATTCAGAAATAACAAGAATACGTCTGATGCCATGTTTTATTGTTTAGAAATGGCATACAACAGCATTAATGTAGGCAAAAACGTGGCGGCAGTATTCTGTGATAATGACTGTGTCAATCACACATTATTACTGCAGAAACTCTTTCACTATGGTATAAGAGACCTGAAGTGGATAGAATCATATTTGACAAGTCGAAACAAGTTGGTTAAAACTGACCATACATCCGGATTACTAAAAGTTATTTGGGGAGTACCCCAAGGATCAGTTTTAGGTCCATATGTATTTTTGCTGAATATAAATGATATTTCCCTCTTAGATATATCTGGTTTCTTCCCTTTATTTGCCGACGACACTAACATTCTATGGCATTCTGAAGATGTCAACTTGTTTCGAAAAAATGTTACAAGAGACCTACAAAAAATCAAGTCGTGATGTGATGTTTAAATTCCAATAAAACAACATTTTTACATTTAAATGTCTCTTCTTCCGGGTATAGAGTTAAGTGCTGACTCTACATCATCTGACAACAATATAAAATTCTTGAGACTTAACATAGATAACAATTTAGAATTCACAAAACATGGTAAACAAAAAAATATCATACGGTTGTTTTGCCCTCAGGTCTACAGTTAAAGAGTTAGGTTATGCTTCGGCAAAAAATGTCTATTTTGCTCTCATTGAATCAAACTTGAGGTACGCAATCCAGTTCTGGGGTTCGTGGAGTAATTAACTCTTTAAGAGTGTATTTTTGCTACAAAATCGAGCAGTGCTATATTTGTGCCAAGTAAATAGGTTGAGTTTCTGCAAACCTCTTTTCCTGAAACACGGAATACTGACATTAACGTCAATCTACGTCAAAGTAACAATCGCACAATGCAATGAATTTATCATTTATCATCCCTAAATCTACACTGATCAAAGACTCAATAATTTACGTCGGTGTCAAACTTCTTGAAGAACAAGGAATTTCTTATCTTTTAGGAAAAAGTTACATGTAACACTGACATCCAAAGCCTATTATATTCTGACAGAATATTTTAATGATGAAACGATATGAAATTGACAGTGCTTATATTATGTAATAATATATGTGAACTTTTGCCTAGATGTGATTATTTATATGTATTATTTTCATTTAATTATGTAATTGTATATTTATCTGGATGTAGTTATTTACATGTTGTCTTTTTACCAGTGTTTGTCAATGAGGTCATGTATCTTGGATAATAAACACATACTCTCTCAAGTATTTAATTAGGATTTGGTCGCAGTATTGAATTTCTAAAGTGCAGACAACTTGTCAAGTTGTCTGCACGAATGTGAGAGAGTGTTACTGTCAAGGACAAATTGTCTATTTTCAGATTTCCGAAACCAGAAACATACGCTCTTGTAGTCCGGAGTTTTTTGAAGTAACTGGGAAGATACTCATACTCTTAATTTTTTTCAGTATTCATTTTGTCTGTTCCAGACCCTTTGGTTATTATATTTCTAATTGTGAAACTTCGGTATTCGAACAAATTATTTGAAGTATGTTTCGTCATTCGTTTTTGAACGACATGATTCACACCAAGGATGGCAGAATATGGCACATTTATCTTAGTCTAGTGAGGCGATCAGTCTGCGACTACTTTAGTTAGCTAGACCACACAAATGTGTACGTGTGACGGAAGTCCGGGGTCTCCCAGGCCGGTGGATGTATGTCCTGTATACCCCGTTAAAATCACTCCTTCTCTCGCCTGCTAACTCACATGCACCCCGTACAATTGATCTTGCCGCTTCAAATTTTTCATTTCCTCTCTCTGCCCTCTGTTTCTTTGGTTTCTACAATATCTCTTATGGTTTTATACGCTATTAGCCATCATTTTTTTCCTGCTATCATCAATGGGCACTTGTCAGAATCTGTTTTCAGGCGTTCGAATAGATATTTTTGGAACATCCATGCCTTGAGATAGCCTGTTTCGCAATATTTTCTATTCAACCGCTCCTGGATGTTCGGAATAAGACGTTTAGTCCAGCGTCCATATACTGCATTATTCCTTTTAGTTTGCCATCTCGTCATCAGATTTTCTCTAGCAAGTTGGTATGTTTCCGTTCTTTTTCTTACTAAAAGTTCTATCGGGAGAAATCCTGATATGACGGCAACACCATCTGTGGGTCACTATACCCTTGATTAATGTTGTTCTTTGGATTATTGCAAGTTTTAGCGACAGCTTTTTGGTCTTCAACCACGTTTTTCCACGCTGGGACACCGTATAGCAACTTTGAGTGAATTACACTCGCTAGAAGACAGGAGAGGACGGCCATTCTCTTTTCTGCTTTCTCAACGGTTTTATTAAATTGTCCCGCAAAAGTAGTCCTTTCATGGCTGCAGAGTACTAACTGCACATACCAGCCAGGTAACCTGATCGGAATATGCAGCTCTGGAGGCGTACATGTCGATATGCAGTTTGTACCGGGCTCGTTCACGGGCAGATGGATCGGTGACAAACATGTTGTTTGTTATTCGCTTCGGCCTAGTTCCAGGAATGATACTTTGAAAGAAATTCGATTTTCAATTATCAGAAGTCATCGACTTCATGTTGATGATAGACCTTGCACTGACGAGTGGCCAAACAGCCCGACAACGGTCTGTAAGTGAGTTCCAATAATTGAAAATCGATTCTGGCAGTTGTATCGCTAAAAGCATATGTAGGAATAACTTCATTGGAGAATCCTGCACTGACACCTGTCGGATATACTCCAACGCCCTTCGTGGTATTAGCCAGGGAAGTAGTTGTTTTCTGATAGGCATCAGTCCATTCAACCTACTGTGTAGGTATATCGAGACTGGCTTGAACGTTTAAAGTTCATTTATTTAGATGTATATGTAGAGGTGGTAAGAGAATATGTTTCTAGGATCTACAAGGTTTTTGCGGAGAATGTTCTTCTCGCCGGGTTTTAAAGACTCCCTCACAGGCCAGGTCTTTCTGCATCAATGTTGATTCCTTGCTCTACTGTTCCATTCCACAAAAAACATGGAAATTTGGTATAACCTCCTTGCTGACCAAGAAGCATGCATGTTACTTTAAAGTCACCATATGTCATCCAACCATGAGCCGAATAGCCAGTTTCATTCAACACTATTTCTAGGTTTTCATGGGTCTCTTTCACATGTACAGAATGGCCAACAGGTAAAGATGCATAAGTGTTACTATTGTGTAATAAAACAGCTTTTAAACTATTTTTTGGGAAAGAAAGTTTTTGGCTTTCTACTACTCCATCTTGATACAAAAAAAAAGAAGGATGAGGGAGTCTTCCAAAGAAAGAAAGGAAGTAACTCTATACATGGATGTGTAGATCATGCAAAGAAGAAACTTTCAGACACAAACTGAAAGAAAGTCCTCCTGAAACAGCTACTTTCATATAAACATTGAATTATACGAAAGAAAAAATTCTTTTTAAACAAATACTTCTATATGAACACTGAATTATACAGAAGATACTTTTCTCTACTCAGTTTGTATTTCAAATATTCGATGTGGAATAAAAATCAGATATCATTCACATGAGTTCTACTTTAAATGAATGGTAACAAATTGCACTTACTTAGAACACTGCCATCCTCATTGATATACGCCCTTAAGACACTTGCCCTAAGGCTCTTCAGTACCAAATTGGATAACATCATAGAAAATACACACACTTCATTCATGAATTACGATTTTTTTTTGTATGTAAGTGCAATTTGTTACCATTCATTTAAAGTAAAACGCATGTGAATGATATCTGATTTTTATTCCACATCGAATGTTTGAAATACAAACTGAGTAGAGAAAAGTATCTTCTGTATAATTTAGTGTTCATAGAGAAGTATTTGTTTCGAAAGAATTTTTTCTTTCGTATAATTCAATGTTTATATGAAAGTAGCTGTTTCAGGAGGACTTTCTTTCAGTTTGTGTCTGAAAGTTACTTCTTTGTATGATCTACACATCCATGTATAGAGTTACTTCCTTCTTTTCTTTGGAAGACTCCCTCATCCTTCTTTTTTTTTGTATCAAGATGGAGTAGTAGAAAGCCAAAAACTTTCTTTCCCAAAAAAATTAATCACTTCTAAAAAATATAACCTCTTCAATTCTTTTAAACTAGTTTTGGAAGAATCAATGAACAGCCTCCAGTCTTCTTTTTTGTATTCAACAAAAAACTCTTTGATCAGACCTGGAATGCCCGAGCAGTACACTAAACCACCTTATGCTCTCTCTTCCTAGACAAATATATGCTAGTTCCAACTGCCAACAAGTTCTTTTCTTTTAGTCTAGAACCAAGCAATTCAGCTTTTTCTTTTGTTAACCCAATATCCCTAACTAAGTCGTTAAGCTCAATCTGAGTAAACAGTTTAGGCTCTTTATTTGCTGTAGCACATTGGAACTCTTCATCATCTTGCTCATCTACATCTGACAGTACATCAGAATAAACATTTCAGTTTGAACAGAATTCAAATAATCTGGAGGTTCTGGGACCGGCAAATCTACATCGTGCCCTACTGGTCGGATGGCGGAAATTAGGTTAGGGTAGCTTATTACCTTCTTGTTTTTCGAGTTATGGCCAGTAATATCAATACTACAAAAGTAGAAATCATCAGTGTGGTTTCTAGGTTCCCTCCATACCATAGGAACAGCGTACTTAAATGCTCTTTTTCTCCTTTTTGACCATTTTCTAAGATCTTCAACATAAACATAACATTCCTCATGCGGGGATCAAGATATATCCTGATCATTAAGTTTAATTCCAGAATATGAGAAATAAACCTTTTTCACAAAGTCTGTAATGTTTCTTTGATGTTTTTAATAACAAATTCACCGCAAAAAACTGCAAGCAGAGTTCTTACAACCGCGATTAAACATTTTAATGAGCACATGTACTGGAAACCAGAAAGTAAGGTTAGGTTGACAGTAAACAAAACATCAGCTTTGAACAGAACAATATAATTCCTCTTTTTCTGAACAGTAAATGTGTTTCAGCAGTGCTGTCAACTCTTCTACATCCAGCACAAATTATTTTACAATTTTATTTGTAGTATATAAAAGCTGTTAAATTCTATAATAAATCAAAAAATTTAATATATTGATGTGCAAATGTGAAGAAATGGCTTAATAAGTGTCATATTTGGATTAAGCGCCCTAAAAAAAATAATATTTTAAGTCAAAAAGTTTTTTCATCGTTGGCCTGTGTTATTATTCTTTACTTTCGTGTATTATTGATTTGCATTAGTTACGAAAATTAACAAACCTGATACGATTTTCTACACTGAGACTTTGTTGCATTGTGGGTAAAGAGGCAATATTTTTGAATGAAAGTGTTTTATGATCCAAGCACTAACAAGATTGTGAAGGAAAATAATAGTAACTTTTGACAAGAAATTTAAAAACCTACTAATTGTTCGGACTATTGCTTAATTAAGGCACGTTCATCACCTATTTACCCGCTTTCGACAACAGGATCTGACGCATACGGTACTGTATAATCGTGTAGGTACTCATACTTTCCGGTTTTTTCCGCTAATATATCAAGATAATTGCACGTCTGCAGAAAACTAAATACCGTGTTGAGCAAACAAGAAGTAACCTCTTCGACATACCATAAACAATGACATAATTGAACAAAGCACCACTTTTTTTAATAACAGCAGATTAATAGGACATTCGGTTTCTACACATGGGATGTCACGTAATTTAAAACTACCAGCATGGGACACGAGAGAAAGTAGTTCGGATTTCCAGGTATGGGTTAATGCTTGGGTAAGATTAATTAAAGGTTTTCAGATAGTCGTCAAGTATTTCTCATTATTTTTTCGCTACGGGTCAACGAGATTTACAGTCGGAATTGCAAAATTCTATTTTATGATAGTAGTATAAATATACATTCCCGTTCCGTATACATATTTTAATCGCAACAGTAGACTTGGTGTGTTACATTTCTTAATAGTTTTCAATACTGGAGACTCTGATTCAGATAATTATGTGGTCACGTTTCAAAATTGACTATGTAAGTACTGTTGGCAGTATGAGACCGGGTTCAGCAATTGCCTTTAGTGGTGGTCTTCCGTTATCCCACCCACCAGGGTTCTCAAATCCTCGTCCTGGATTACTTTAGGTCGACCACTTCGGGGCTCATCTTCGAGGCTAAAATATCCGGAACGAAATTTTGCAAACCAACGTCGAACAGTGCGTTTAATAACACTATTGTAACGAATCTAAAGCCGCCCCTGATCGATATGTCGGCCAACGAACAAACACATGACACCACTGTAGAAGGAATGCAGTCGGCAACGGCCGATTAAACTCTAGTTGAGTACCGAAACGACTATAGAATTCTAGAACGATCTTTATCGATATATAAGGCCGGCTTCTCGTCTAGAGAGGGCAGTTGATTTCAGAAAGTGAATCGAGCGGTTGAACAAAGAATTCAAATAGTGGAAATAAATTAGGCGTTAGTTGCTAAGTGTTGTAAATAAATTAGTGTTGTGATGGTAAAATATTGTTGGAAATGAATTTGTTTAAGACAGTTAATTATTTAAATTGTTTCAGTATCATTGCCAAATGCCTAGCAAGAGAATTGGCCAAAAGTCATATAGTTATGAGTTGAAGAGAGGCAAAAAATTGAATTGAATAGCATAAATGTATAGAATAAAAAATTCTCTATCTATCACTATGTACCACGAAACAGTGGATTAAATATTCATTGAGATATGAAGCTACAAAAACACATGACATTGAAACGGACAGAACATTTTAAACAATCTAGTAATATATATCAAAAACTATCGAAGTCGATGGTTTAGAATTATTTCAAGAAAAACTGTTCGATATGTATCCCTTGATTCTACTGTCGGGACTGGTGATAGGTGAATTATTATTTATACGAACACAGCGTTTATCAATAATAAAATTTATTAACAACAAAACACAACGACAAATATAACGAAACAGAAAATTACAAGGTGACCTCGTGAAACTAACGCTAAGCCTTTTCTCGATCAGCGAGGAGACTCTAGAGCGGGTTTAGTTCTCGGCGGATATCCCAGAACCGAATGAAATGCATCGGCTAAACAATGTGTTAGAAGGAACTCTCGAAAAATCAGCACTGACAATGGCCGGAGTCATAAATATAGTCAAGAAGGGTCAACCACTTGGGCACGAATTCCTTGTCTTAATCCATAAGAGTGTTAACAATGAGTACCTACTAGAAACATCCCAAGCAGTGTCTGTCGTTCTAAATATTCATCTGTTTTTTGACAATAAACATTTGTTTCGAGAGAAGAGAGCATTTCAATGATATGCGATGAGAAAATTGTTGAACTTTTTGTTGCAATGGTTCAACTATTTTTATGTAGTTGAATACGATTGTAATTGAAAGAGAAAAATTAAGTTTCGTAATGACTTTTCATTTATCAAAATCGACAACTACTTCATCAAAACAAATATCAACATATAAACATGTCTACAGAACACACTCAAAATCAAATGAAACAGTTCAATACAGAGCTGATTCGAAATCCACAATTTCTAACAATCCCCCTCGATCTTTGATCCCCAATTCTCTCAAATGCTCCATCAAAATGACTGCAGCAACACATTTAGTCAGTTGATCAGCCAAATTTTCTCGTAATGGAACATATTTCAAAACTATTGTTTTTTGGGAAAGGAAGTTTTTGGCTTTCTACTACTCCATCTTGATACAAAAAACTTGAAAAAATTTGAATTTAAATAACTCTATACATGGATGTGTAGATCATGCAAAGAAGTAACTTTCAGACACAAACTGGAAGAAAGCCCTCCTGAAACAGCTACTTTCATATAAACATTGAATTACACGAAACAAAAAATTTTTTTCGAAACAAATACTTTTATATGAACACTGAATTATACAGAAGATAATTTTCCCTACTCTACCCAAAAATTAATCACTCCTAAAAATATAACCCCCTAAATTCAAATATTGTTTTTTTTCTATCAAATCTCTGATGTGAAACATACGCAAATCAATGTGTTTTGACCTTTCGGAAATTATGTTGTTTTCGGTTAGTTTATTCGTAACTTGATTGTCGATAAAAATAGGAAAACAATCACTAAAAAATTGTTCTTTGGATATTTCATGAGCCAATTTCTTCAAAAAAAAATCAGTTCTTTGGCTGTTTTGTTCAAGGCGATAAATTCTGATTCTAGAGTACTTAATGCAACACAGTGTTGCTTACGGCTGGACCAAGTCAAAGCTCCTCCTCCAATTTTGAAAACATATCCACTGTAGGACTTCCTGTCTGTTTCATTTGATTTCCAATCTGCGACACTGTAGTCTTCCATAATAATTTTTCCAGTTTTGGAATATTCTAATCCATAGTTTCTTGTCCCATTTAGATATCGGAGAATATGTTTCATACCCTTCAGTGGTGCATTGAAAGTCTATGATCGAACTGACTCATAAATGTTGTGGGGAATGCTAAATCCAGTCTTATCGAAACTGACAAATATAAAAGAACTTTTTGTTGCAACGGTTCAACTATTTTTATATAGTTGAATACGTTCTTAATCAAAATCCCCTCAAGCGGGGATTTCGGGATTTACTAAAGCGCGGCAGATTAATATACAGGGGGATACCTTGTACCCGGTTAAGTACCTCCACAAAATATGAGACCCATATATAAGGCCGCCTGTGAGGGATAAAGGATCAGATTAACACAAAAAATTGATCATCAGAAATTCTCGAACGCGTCAGATTAAGGTAGGTTGAGTTAATTACCTGTTAAAAAGTGTATATTCTATTAATCTGACAATTTGAGAGTGACGTAAAAAAAAGGAGAGGGCAGCAAAGTTGTAAAAAAATAACTTCATTTCGACATTCTCGAGCGTAGCTAATTTTTTTTTATTTTGAAGGAAATAATTCAAGGATAACGAAAAATATATAATCTGACGATTTCCGCAAGCCGAAATAACAAAAATTCGTCGATAAAGTTCAATGCGTGCAGTTGTGTAATACCTATATTTCCCTCTCCGAGTTTCTATTCCTCTATTCTCTATTCACTTTTTCTCTATCTATTACTCTCTCACTCCGTCTCCACTCTGAATTCTGTTGACATGACGCCATCACAGCTGATCACAGAGACTCGTTCGTGATGAAGATGAAGATGATGATTAATTAATCAATTAATTGATGGATGTAGCCGTTACTACGTGGTAAGAAATCATAATGAAGAGAAGAGAAATGAAACTTTCTATGTTTTTACCACTTTTATTTGTAACTAACGTTACTGTAGTTTCGTCCTATAATATGTTGTAAAAGCTTATACAATATATAAGTTTGAAAATGTCCTTATAGGACGAAACTGCAGTAACGTTAGTTACAAATAAAAGTGGTAAAAATATAGGAAGTTTCATTTCTCTTTCCTTTATTAATTAATCAATTGATTATAAAAAATTAAATTTTTTTAAGTATTTAAAAAAATATTTTCTTATAAATACAAGTATTCGACTTAAAAAACGTATATTTACTTATTTGTATCCTATTTTCTGAGCTTTTCAATTAATTAGTTTCAATGAATTAAAAAAAAAATAAAAAAAAATATTGTTTTTGTCAGATAAAGCGAATCCCTCTAGAGAACCGTCAGATTATGACACAGCACGTCTAAAACATAAAGATGAACCATATTTATCTTAATCTGACACGCTTGAGTATTTCAAAATGGCGAATTTTTTTTGCACATTATAATAATGGCCGCGAGTTTGCGTCAGATCGAAATCGTCAGATTATCGAATGAGAGCTTTTTTTTGTTGCACTTAACACACCCTTAACCCTTACGGACAACCACCCACATCATGCAAACGATCAGATTAACATACCAACATTATTAAAAATACGTAGGACATTGATGCTATCAATATCTGACGCCCTCGAGTATGAATATGCAACAGTATTTTTTTACATATTTAAAAATCTATAGCCGCTTCCCCCACCGATGAAAAAGTATATATTATATAACATTTTTTTCTTTTTATCATTCATCAAAACAACAGCATCTAAACATGTTAACAGGGCACATTCAAAATTAAATGAAACAGTTCCATACAGAGCTGACTAAAAATCAACCATTTCTAACAAAAATACGAAAATGATAATTAAAAATTTAAATAAAATAATTAACGTAAAAACCCAAGCAGATGGATATTTTGGACGACTACTCGATATTAGAGGTATGAAAAACTAATTTCCTAACAAAAATTTATAATGCAAAATGAAATCAATAAAGAAATAAAATGTTTCTACCTCGTAGTTGTAGAACAAACCACATACTACTTTTTCGATTCCTCAACAGTTCAATGTGTCATGCTATTTCAACTCAAATTTCAAATGACCCATATTCAGTCATAGTAGATCAATGAACTGATAGTCTATTCTATTCGTATATTCCAATCAGATTAGCCATTTAACCGCATACGGCTTGCCCACGATTCCTTATAGGTTTTCAGTGAATAAGACAAATTGTAATTGTTTTCAACGTCCAAGGACACTCATTGTCATCACGGGAGTGTATTATTGTTTTTGTCGTGCTTACCGAACAAAGGAAATGAAGTATCTAATGTGATTGATTGTTGGGTGTTGCAATGAAGATATTAAGGGATTCAATAGAATTGATTTGTAATTTTCCAAAAATAAATGTTATCGCTCTTAACAATTATGAGAACAATAACATTATATTCTTGCAACTACTTTGTTATATCGATTAGACTTTATCTCATTGTCATGATTGATATTTAACATCCTGGGATGCACCCAATATATATGATAAATTCGTTTAACTTTCGATAAGTTGATAGATGTAGCCGTTACTATGTGGTAGTAAATCATCATGAAAAATGAGAATTATGAAAACTTGGCAAGTTATAATTTTTATTTTTCATGTTTTATCTTTGTTACAGATTGAAACCAGGATATAAGGGACGTTTTGAGAGACAATTGCATACTTAAGTGGAAAGTGAAATAAAAAGAGTTTGATCAAACAATGAAAGATAACATCATTCAGCTTGCAACTGTTTGAAAATGCATACATCAAAAAATCTAGGAAACAAGCTATTTAATGAAAATATTCAGTTTACAATCGAGAAATATAAAATGAAAACTAAAATGTATTCATTTTATAAGGTATTTTTACTACGAGAAGCAAAACGTACAGCTGGGCAAATCTAGCTGTGCCTCTGAATATTGGATTCGCAGAGTGAGACGAGAGCTCATTAACATCGAGGAACTCGTGTAGTGAACATCGTGTTAGTACAGTACGCTTTAAAATTATTCAGTGTGGTAAAGTGTGAGTTATTTGTTGTTTTGGAAAACGCTTTCGATCAGTAAACTGAAAAACAAGGTTCTCAGTGGATAAGACAGAGAAATTGTCAATAAGAATTCCATTTGCGAAGGTGATTAGTGTCAGTAATAATAAGTAACATTTTAACCAATATTGCATTTTAACTTCGAAGGTTTATGTAGCTGAGTGTTCCCTCTTAGCTCAGTTGGAAATTTGTGAAATTGAAAATTATACTCACAGATTGAGATTTGGTTGTTGACACTTTTCCTTGGATGGTCGGTCCAACTATGTTCACTCGGTAAACTTGGTTGGAAAGGAAAGTTGGGATAAGGAAATATGAGCAATTCCACAATTTCTTTAAATCGAAAGGACCAGCTAGCCGAACGTAGCACCGTTGTCGAGTTTTTGCAATAACTCATAAAAAATAAAGAAAACCGCCGAAAAATGTACACCCGATGTGCATTGATGATAATATAATATCTTATTGAATTGTTTTCCCACTCTCTGGTTAGCCGAAGAATACAATGTTGCCGGACTTTCCTTAACTAAAAATAAAAGAAAGGCGAGCGAACTATACGTAAAATCAAATCAGAGATAAAAAAGAAAATGGCGAGAGAAAAGCATTTTCAACTCCAAATAAAAAAGTTGTATCAAAAATTCCAAAATCGTGATGGATGATACTGATTTGGCAATTTTATGCAGATGCATATTTGATAATAATAAAACTGTTTTGAGAAATTTTGGCCACATTGTCAAACATGAACACTGTTACGCTCCCGGACACTTGAAGCTCATAAGCTCCAGATTTCTCCATCTTGTCCACTTTATATTTGGCATTCAAAAAGGAAATTAGATAACCTGGCATGTGGCCTGAATGCCACTTCAACATTGTTTTTTCTGAAAAATCCCGTAGGTAATTGTCTCTGTCTCTGTGTAAAAACAGGAAATTTTATTTCTCATTCATCATCATGTTCTCCTACCACGTAGTAACGGCTACGTCCATCAATTTATTGAACGATTGATTAATTGCTGACGAATTTAATACAGTTGACCCAAAATCGTAAAATACGTTTTTTTAGTGGATTAAAAAAATTATTCATGAAAAGCTAAAGTTTTACGGATACTAGCCGCGTCTACTTATTTTGGATGCTTAAATTGCTGACGTGAGTGTAATCTTTCGTTGCCCCAACTGTACCAATTGTTATTCTAGCACGTCCATTCCGAGAAAGACAGTGCTTGAATTATATATTGTTGAAAACAAATGATTGTTTCTTCACACACGTGTAACAACATAGATTATGTTTTGCTGATTAGGATGGTTTTTCTTAATTCGCTGGACTTAACTAATTTGTTATTTACTCGTTTTCGTGAAACCAGCAGTTTTTCAGTCTGATACGCATTAGCTTAGTCATTGAAATATCGAAAAAACAGTGTATTGAAATGATACTATTAAAAAAATGAATTCCTAAACTCGTACTTCTCCATCCTCATTCAAAAAAATGTGGGAATCTTCCAAATAAAGGAAGGACGCAATAAATTTCAAAAATAGTTAACTCTATACAAAGATGTGTAGATCATGCAAAGAAGTAACTCAGACACAAACTGGAAGAAAAAGCTCTCTCAAAACAGTTACTTTCATATCAACATTGAATTACACAAAAGAAAAATACTTTCAAAACAACTACTTTTATATGAAAACTGTATTATACATAAAACACTTTTCTCTATTTAGTTTTTATTCCGAACGTTCATTATAGAACCGAATCAGATATCATTCACAGGATTGCTATACAATATAAGTATATGAGAGAGGAAAAAATTGACTTACGTGGAACATGCCATCCTCAAAGGCGGACATCGATGTTTCGGATTAAGACACATGTCTTATTGCCTCTTCAGCACCAATATGGATACCATTATAAGATGAAGCATTCAATTCATTCATAAAATTATGATTTTGTGTCCCGAATGAGTTGAATCTACTCATGTCAACGATGATGATGGGAAAGAAAGGTTTTGGCTTTTTACTTCTTCATATTTGTAATATTCCGACATTTTTTATCAAAAAATCAATCTCTGGCAAAAATATACTCCTTTCAATTTGTATCAGTTTTTCGTTTTTTTTTAGTGCGGGGATAGAATCGTATTTTGATATATTTTGTGATCTGAGATTCATGTGTTGAGTTAATTATGGACCAGTTAAACTTTTTAAAAATAATTTTGGACATATTTTAGATTTTTTGAAAACTAATTAAATTCAGTATAAATGAAAATATTGTTCATAGTGATCAAAGTAAACACCCAGATATCTATTTTGTGGGCACAGAAAAAAAAATAGTTTATACCTAAATCAGATATTTAGAAGTTTCAGAAGGAATAAAAGTTTGAATTACTTAGAAGAATATATAATCATCGGCAAGTGTATTCTGAATAATTTCATATAATTCGTAGACTTTTAATAATAATATTTTGTAGATATTGTTCCCCAGCAGTATTGAAGCTAATACAGATATTGACATATCCAATCGAAATATTATTTCCCCAAATAAAAACCACATGAAATATTTTAAATACATACTTGATCAGACTCAATCTCCGGTTTTTTTAATATCCTTTGGTGCACTGTTGAATCGTGTATTCCACATAAGCCCTTTTGATGATGAAAATAATAAATATTAATTTACTGTTATTGTTAGACTTGTACTGTGACCTTCATTTTTATTTAACAATTGGGAACAATAACCGAATGAATATGAATAGGAAACAACACTCGTTATTTTCACCCGAAACTGAAAATAACTGATACATTTCATTCAATATAATGATGTTTATGATTAGTGACGTACATTTGTTTTTTTTTAAATATATTGTCTTCATTATTTGTTTGTAGGTGATTTACAATGTTTCATGATGAATTTCACTAGTTCGGACTTCCATTGTCTAATATATAAAATGATTTGAAATCCCTGAAACAGCTAAAAAAGAAGAATTGAAAATGAATAGCTGAAAATAACAATTATATTAACCAAAATAAATATAGCAAATCAGGAATAGCAGACCATGTTTGGACCCATCAACACAACATCGAGTGGTCCCAAGCTGAGATCTTGCACAGAGAGGAACATTGGTTTAGAAGAAAATTCAAGGAAGCCGCATACATGTTGTCCAACAACGTATTCAGCCAAGCCAGCGTAGAAATACGCAACATATGGAAACCCATCATCAAGCGAAAAATGGCCAACTCTCGCCAAAACGGTCATCTCCCACGGAACCAGTGAAGCGGAAAATGGAAAGCGGGGATAAGTGAAAGAACTCGAACGACCTATAAATAGTCATCTCTCGGAGGAATCAGTCCCGTCATCACCCGAAGACGATTGTAGATACTAACAATCGAAACGTCGTGAACTAACGTGACTTGGAATCTCTCCACTTTTTTATTTTTATTTTCTTTTTTCATTTATTTATTTTTATTTTTATTTATTCAATTGTTCTATTTTTATTTGTATTTTATTTCACTATTATTTCATTTCAGGTTTATTTTGGTTAATATAATTGTTATTTTCAGATATTCATTTTCAATTCTTCTTTTTTACAATACATAATTGAGAAATTCAATAAAAACAAATAATAAAAGAAAAATATATTTTTCTACGCCGATTCTCAAAAAAGGTTATACAACTGTAATTGAGAACCATAGACCTGTAACAAACAGTCCTTACAGTATTTTGTAAAATATTCAAAAGTTGTATCTTCAATAAAATGCTAGTATTTTTAGATTGGATTGGCATCATTCCTGAATTTCAGCATAGTTTTTACCAGTGCATTTTATACTTTTTTCAAGTATATCTTTGACTCACTTGATAAATAAAAGTATGTTGGTATCCTTTTCTTCAACCTACAGAGAGCTCTTGACATTATTCACCATTATTTACGATATTGTTTGCAGTAAACTATACTCAATGATGGGTTTCAGATGTATCTCAGGTCGTAGTTTCCTCTAAGAAAAAAATGTTCAATCATATGACATGGAGCTAGGATTTCCTCAAGGGTCTATTTTTGGACCTCTTTCTTTTTATTTTATATTATTGATATGCCGAATTATGTGAGCACAAATTGTATTATATACGGATGAGACAACTTTAGCACTTGATGCTGATAGCCCCGAGTAACTGGTGCCGGAAAAATTAATTAGTAGTAACTTCAAAAAAAACAGTGCTGATTTAATTTTACCCTAGAACGACCAAAAAAATTGGCGCACTTGTAGTCAGGATAGGAAATGAGATAATACCAAATTTCTTGGTACATGCATAGATAGCAACATGGCATGGGAGTCAAGTAAAGCTCTAGTGAATGAAAAATTTAATTCGAGGTACTATGCTCTTGGGCAGTTAAGATCTGTATTCAACAGAAAACAGCTTCTGATGATCAGATGAGTTCCGAAAGAAGCGACATTGGTGATAATGGGCTTGTTTCATGCTATGGAAAATGATACTGGTTTGCTTATAGACTGATCGAGTTAGGGGTATATTACACTTATCAAGACCCAAAATCTCTTTATATTTGCAGACAAGAAAATAATTCAAAAAGCAAGAATTTAAATTGGCCGCGTGTCTGTTGATCAATGAAATTGATCGTGTCTAAAGCGGAGTTGCCAAGTGTATTGGTTTTTAATATCCAATCACAGATCTGATGATCCACTTTGACAGACGCCATTTTTGTTGTTATTGTTGTCAACTCGGTGTGAATACAACTGTTACAACTGTTTTTTTTTTGTTGAAGGTAGGTCTCGGCAAGTACCTATTTTGCTGCATATTCCGTGTCATTAGTTTACATTCCGAAAAATATTTTTCAGGTTATTTTTGGATTGATATGTTCTGGAGTAATTCTACATTTCACTCTACATATTTTTGCTTCTCTTTTCAGTCACCATACTGATCCTTGGCCGAGTTCATTTTCTCAGGAAAATGGAGTACCCATATCACAATTTATTGGTTTATTCAGCATTGATAATGTATGTCATATCGGATCCATTCTGCTTGTTTTTGCAACATTGAGTTCCAACTTTTTCTTAGCTAACAGCTCGCGTAGGAACAATTCGTTTGTTCATCGAGTTTAGTTTGTGAATGTTTTGAAAGTGTTTTAGAGATATATTTGAATATCAATATGGTGCATTCTTGTGCTGATTTTAATTGTGCGGAAAGGCACAAGAAAACAGAAAGCGCATTGGTTTATAAGTGAGTTATTTCATATAATGAGTTTAGGTTCCCAAAGGATAAAATTATGAGAAAAAAAATGGGTGAAAGTATTGAAAAGAAAGAACTACAATCCTTCTACTCTTCCAAGACTTTATAGAAATCATTTAAAAAGTGACTATTAATGAAAGGAGAACGAAAATATTAAATTTAATGACAGAGTTTTTTATTTCAACTTGAAGTATTCTCCACAGAAAGTATTATCTGGAGTTAATCCTGTTACTGAAAGTATGAAACAAAATTAATTAAATTTCATCATATGATTAATGGTATTATTACCTCAGAAGCTTTTGTTGGATCAGTTCGAGTATAATCAATTCTGTGTATACTTGACCTCATTCAACCTTCCTCTCAAGTTTTGGAAGATTCAACAGATCACCCAAGCGAGCCTATAACGCTTGAATTCAGTAGCTATAGGAATCGTTTTTTTATAATAAATTGCAGTTGTGCAGATTGAGGATTGTAGAATAAATTGAATATTTGAAATTATTCTTTAATCCAGTTTGCTATATTTTTTTATTTTCATAACTGTATATTATTAAATAATGCATAAAATCATAGTTTAGGTAAATATTTTGTGATATATCGATTTTGTTTACTGATTTTAGATATAGAACTTATTTGCAAACATGATTTTTCGTGTACATTTTATTTCATGTGGGGAATATTTCATTAATTGAAACGTTAACGGGTTCACACACACTTCCATAATTGAATTGATAATTATAGGCTTCGTAAATTTTACGATTTGGCAATGTTGATTATTTCTATTGTTCCTATTGGTCAATTGAACAAGAAGCGGGAATAGGGGCGTGACGTCATCACCCTACCACATTCAATTTTTAATAATTAATTACGGGAAAACTACAATACTTGTAGAGCTGAAACAAGGTGCACTGTTTCTCAATTTAAAATTTCTATGAAGTGAACTATAATCAAAAAATCATGAAACAAGCCCATTGTAGCTTTTCAATCAATCTAATTATATGGTATCGCTTATACTTCAAATAACAGGGCAAATTATTCATTGCCAAATAATTATTGATTACATAACAGTTTTGTAGTAATTTTTTTATGAAACCAAATCTAACTTACAATACACTAGATGCAACTAAAACTGCAAAAAGCAAATTTTCAACATTACCATATGCGATACTCAAATCTAAGTGTGTTTGACATTTTCAAGTAAATTCGATATCATTTTTTCCCATTTGAATTCCTTTCCTATTCAATTATTTGTAACGAATTCCTTGCACACTTATTCTGATGACAGGGTTTTCATAAATAAGACTAAAAATAGAAATGAGAAAACCGCTTGCGTGAAGTTGCCTGTAAGATCAAAAATCAGTTATCGAGATATTTGAAATTCAGTTATCTTATTGATTTTGTTGAGGATTTGAGGTTTTACTATACCCACTCTTAGTTTGACTATGATTTTGCAGGAATGTTTGACAAAAGTTGTCGCTAACCATTTGAAAAGTACTGGTAATTTTGCCTGAGTGTTTGAATTGAAGATTATTTCTTTAACTCATTCATTTTCATCAATAATACGGTAAACCATATATTACCAAATCATGTGACACAGCATTTGCTAAGAGAATGAACAAGCCTGAAGAAGCTATTGTATAGCGAAACACGTGTTCAGGTTTTTCAAACTGTTTAGGTTGATTTCTAAAAATGAGCGTGCCTACAATCTAAACACGTGCACGTCAATAACAGTTTGACTGAATAAGCCAAAAAAATGCCGCACAGACAAATTTGTTCTATTACCCTTCCTTCAATTTAAACACAGTGGCATTCTGTTAACTCAAATTCCATTGACAGGCAAATGTCAGGCTTAATATCCCACTATACAATAAAGTTAAAGTGGGCATGAGTGGAGTCCCTGTCCTTTGAACGTATTTTTACATTTTTTTCGCTCAACACCGTTTATCTCGTTATCCCAAACCCAATAGGTTATTATCATCACCTTACGATGTGATTTCCGTAGACGATTCGCTAAGTGGAAAAGTGTTTTGTGATTACCTTTAGGAAATGAAATGAAAGAAAATTGGGTATGACAGCATAATTTCCTTTTCCAGTTTTGTCTGGAATATAAACGGCAAACATTATGTCCCCCTTTTCACGTGATGGTAGAATGGCACTGTAATTTATTTCTAACAATGTATCTGTTGCAACTTTAAAAACTGCAACTGAAAATATGTCTGCTTCAGTCCGATTCAATAGATATTTTTTGTACTTTCACAATGAGCTTGCTTGCAACTATTGGGATATTTTTATTGGCACTTCAGATCGCGGTAACTCTCATTGAGATTAATCAAAATAGTCATGTTTCTACAACACAATGCGGTAACAATGTACGCCCAGAATTAATTATTTGGTATTATCTTTGTGTGTCCATCTAAGCCTATGTATAATCTAGTTCACATGTACTTTTTTTTGTAACATTTTTCAGCCCTGTCCAAAAATTACGAACACGGTGTCATTCGATTCGTATTTTTGCCTAGAAAGTTTGAGGAAAGGTCCGAAAACGCGCCGATAAAAATTACCAAAGTTATAAACAATTAAGTGAAAAAAAAATGGGGCTTTAGTTTTTTCTTAATATCTCGGAAAATTTTCAAAATTTTGGAAATTTGAAAAAAGATTTGAAAAGATCAATGAATTTGCGTAAAAAAAGTCCTGACTGCCGAAACTGTATCTCGATTATTTATAATTTTTACAGAGCCCTGAAAATAGAGCCAAAAGCGGGTAGTCTGGCTTCCGCGCGCCTTTCGTCACTGACATAAAAACAAAAAAATTATTCAAACATATTAAATGTAAATATTAAGGAATGAAAAAATTCATGTAATGTTGGGATACATCAATAAACAATAATCCGCAGTCAAAAAATTTTTATCCCAATTTTAACATTAATTATAAATTTGTTAATTAATAACTTTTTCTGAATTGAAAGTTAATATAAAAATCCCTATAATTATTAAACTAAAATCCTTGCATTTTTTCCTTTCTTGATACTTGTCTTTTTCATTCGCTCCTTCGCTTTTATAATTATAATAACTTTCAAACTATTGCAGTTATGATAAATATGCTTCAAGTCTTTTTTGTTCATTATGAATTTATTAACAATTTAAGCCTTTTACTAAAGTTGTAGTCCTATTATTTATTTAATTATTGATCGTTATTTATTAAAAAAAGAAATTTTTTTAAGTCTTTTCAACATAAACTTCGTGTCATGTAACAATAAATCATAAGGATTTTATTACTTGCACTTTTAGTAGTTGTAGGATCATTTTAATGAGTTTACTCATTAACCTTCTTTAAATTTTCGATTCTCACAACTTTAGTAAAAGGCTTAAATTGTTAATAAATTCATAATGAACAAAAAAGACTTGAAGCATATTTTGTCATAACTGCAATAGTTTAAAAGTTATTATAATTATATAATTATAAAAGCGAAGGAGCGAATGAAAAAGACAAGTATCAACGTGTCACAATATTAAAAGTTTTATAAAAAATAGAATTAATTAAAAAAAAAACACATAGTTTCTTTTATTATAGAACAAAGTATTGAAAAAATAAAAAAATAAAAAAATAATTTGTTTATAACATTTTTTTTTAAATAAACAATTAAAAAAAAAATAAAAGAAAAGTTTTTTTAAAACCTTAAAGAACAATAGAATTTATGATTTTGAAAAAAAAAACGGTTCCTTAATTTTAATATTTAGTTGCAAAAAACGATTGTTAATTAACAAATGCATTTTTTAGTAACAAAGAAAATTTTTTAAGAAACCATTTTTTTTTCTAAAAATCTTGATTTTTTTCTGTTAACATAATGCAAAAAAACTTTTTGAATTGCTTATAACAATGTATTTGTTCATAATAAATTTATTAACAATAGCTGTAAAAAATTAAAAAAAAAATATTAATTAGTTTTTAGCCATGAGACATTGAAACAGTAAAAAATTAGAAAAAAAATTGTAATGTATTTTTTATAAAATTATAATTTTCAATTGTCAATAAAAAAATAGAAAATAACATTTTTTTTATTTTGGCAACGGTAATCTATTTTTTTGCCTATTAAGGATAACTTCACCAAAGGAAAAAAATGCCAGGGTTTTAGTTTAATAATTATAGGGATTTTAATATTAACTTTCAATTTAGAAAAAGTTATTAATTAACAAATTTATAATTAACGTTAAAATTGGGATAAAAATTTTTCGACTGCGGATTATTGTTTATTGATGTATCCTAACGTTACATGAATTTTTTCATTCCTTAATATTTACATTTAATATGTTTGAATATTTTTTTTTGTTTTTATGTCAGAGTGACGAAAGGCGCGCGGAAGCCAGACTACCCGCTTTTGGCTCTATTTTCAGGGCTCTGTAAAAATTATAAATAATCGAGATACAGTTTCGGGAGTCGGGACTTTTTTTACGCAAATTCATTAATCTTCTCAAATATTTTTTCAAATTTCCAAAATTTTGAAAATTTTCCGAGATATTAAGAAAAAACTAAAGCCCCATTTTTTTTCACTTAATTGTTTATAACTTTGGTAATTTTTATCGGCGCGTTTTCGGACCTTTCCTCAAACTTTCTAGGCAAAAATACGAATCGAATGGCACCTTGGTCGTAATTTTTGGACAGGGCTGAAAAATGTCACCAAAAAGAGCTAAATCGAGTTCATGTGAACCAGACTATGTCATGAACACTAAATATGTGTTATATGTTAAATATCACTCCTAGTCCATATTTACCAATGTCAATCATCTCAAAAATATATTACCGTTCAGATTATTTCAGTCATTGATTTTTACTGGTCATTAGTCATTTTTCAATCATCATAAATTAATAAATTTTTGTTTTATCAATACCATGGCAGTTACTGTATTATTCGTATCATGCATTGTCAGTCTCTTTTGATTTCAACTCGTAATAAGAACGAGTTTTGTTTTATTCTTTAGGCAGAAGACATTGTGTCGGGTTTCCAGCAGTGACCTACGATAAAATAGTTCTTCAAATATGTATGAGCATATTTTATATTGTCATAGGTATCGACCTCTTAGTTTTGCAAACTTTTAAATAAACCTAATCCTAGGAAGGTCCGATAAAGTTTCCTGGAAGAGGGGATTCTTTCATCGAAAACATTTTTATGTACAACTGTCATCAAAAGTGACATTTTTAATGGTTGTCAAGATTATTGAAAGATGATGTTTACAAAGTAGCAAATGGTTATTTCCGCCTACCTCTATCCAAAGTATACATTTCCTGGCCTCATTGTAGGTAGTAAAGTCGTACTTTTCCTCACTAGGGAGGAAAAGTAAAAGTGACGTCATGGTACATAATCAATGAAATAATGTATACGGCATTGACAACCTAAACTATATTCTATTATATAAATATAAAGTTTACCGTTTATTTATAGAACAACCTGTATTTTGCAATATGGTATAAATTAGTAGGTATTTAAATTTAACGATTTTTTCATTGAAAATTTTTTAGATTCTGTAAAATATTAAGAATATTTTAAAAATGAGTGATTCCAAAATTAATTGCTTTCTTGAAAAGGCAAAACCAAGGCTATAAACCTAATAAGGCAAAAACCTTCTCAAGAGAGGAACTAAATAAATTTTTATTAGAAGCCCCCGATAATAATTATTTATTAATGAAGGTAAGATATTTTCGAGAAGTAAATATATTTAAAAAATAAAAGTTGAATATTATAAATGAGTTGAAGCTTTATGCTATGTTTATGATTCCGCAAATGTAGTTTATTAGGCTCAGTAGCGCAGTGAGTTGGTGCACCGCTCATTATTCATGACGGCCTTGTAATTTTTGGTTCGAATTCCAGCGTCGACAGTTTTTTTTCTTTTTTTTAAATTATTTTTCTTTGTTTTGTAGGTTCTCCTCATTTTCGGAATTTCAGGAGCATGCAGGTGTGACGAGCTCCTTAAAATGGCCACTACAGATATTAAAGATAAAGGTTCAATATTAATAGTAAATATACCAAATTCTAAAACAAATATTCAGAGAACGTTTGTAATTAATGCTTCACTGGGGAATGGCCCTAATTATATTGATATTTATAGAAAATATATATCGTTATGCCCTAAAATAGATCAGACACGTTTATTTGTCTGCTATAGAGCAGGAAAATGTATCAACCAAATGGTTGGGAAAAATGCTATAGCTAAAATTCCTACAAAAATTTTTAAAACTGCCTAATGCCATAAATTATACCGGGCATAGTTTCAGAAGAACCTCGGCAAGTTTACTTGCAAATTCTGGAGGAGACATTCTTACTTTAAAGCAACACGGAGGTTGGAAGTCTACAAATATCGCTGAAGGATATGTGCAGCAATCTCTTGCAAAAAGCAAAAAATTTCGAACCTAATTATGGGAGTCGCTAAAGTTAATGAAACTGATTGTAATCAGCCAAGTACGAGTATTTCCGAGGGATACCAGCTGTATAATAATATAGTTAGTGAAAATATCACGAAAACTGCGTTGGATCCATCTCTCAGTTCTAGTGGTATTCAAATAACCACTGCTCAAAACTGCACGTTTAACATCACTATAAATAATTACTCTAGCAGAAATTAAAAATATGTAGGATGCAAGTATGAAAATACCGTCCCTATGAGTTATACTGTAACTGCTTCTCAGTTTTAGTTCTTTAATAAATTTTGTTTGTAAGTTTCATAAATAAATTATTTTTTGGTAGTTTCATAAATAAATTATTTAAAAATTTGAGGGAGGCGGAAAAATCATATGTATAACATGGGTGTAAAGTGAGTTTTCCTCCCTTGACTGATTACTGTAAACTTCATTCTCGGGAGGAAAAGTAACACTTTCCTCCCTTGTTATACAAATAGCTATTTATTATTCAAGGGAAAAAAATATTAGATTTTAGCTCGAGGTTGTGTTGTCTCCCGACGCGAAACGGAGTTAGACAAAAAACCGAGAGCTGAAATCTAATATTTTTCCCGTGTATAATACACATTTTTTTTTTCTGTGATGGGGAAAACGACTATATAATATTGAAAAAAACATATTACAATATGTTAAAGTCAGAAAATTATCAATGTGAAATTTGAATTTTAAACAGGTAGGATGTTGTACCTATAGCATTGCTAGGAAACCAATCAATAGAAAATCAAATATCAGTCAATTATATATTTGTATCTCTTGCTCACTATTTACTCATTAAAAATTACGAAATAAATAAAATCAACAATAAAAATTAATTGGCGTTCCAGGGCGACTTCATTGATTCCAGTGGCGCATTTGCTTTTTCAGCTGCAGGAAAACCCGGAAAAACCTGCAGCACCACATCGTCTAAAGATCTTGATCTGCCAATGTCCTCTCTCTCATAAAATAAAATGTAGGGTGTCTCCAGAGGCTCCGTAGATTCAATACATCACCAGAACACTTCGTGACATGACTATCGTCAAACTTAAACCAGTCTGTCAATTTAATTCTATGATTTATTTAAAAATTGCGAACTTAGTGGTTAGTAGTTATTTTGAAAAATGTCTAATTCCGAGTTTTCTCTGATTCCACCGGAGTTAGTAGAAGCAGCTAAAGTAGCGTCACAAAAATTATTGCCAGCTAAATCGGGGAAAATTTATGAAACCGCGTATTTAAGATGCATGGAATGGAAGATGAAAAAGACGTGCAGTTCTTTCTTGGAGACGGTGTTATTGGCTTATTTTTCGGAACTAGCACAACAACAAAAGCCATCAACAGTGTAGTCGAATTATTCAATGATTAAAAAGTATGTTACAATCCAATAATAATGTAGACATTTCAAAATATTTCAAACTAATTACATTTCTGAAACAAAATGGGAAAGGTTACACGCCCAAGAAAGTTGCGATATTTACCAGTACACATATTAGTTAGTGACTTTTCAAATAATGCTCCCGATGAAGTTTATTTAATGGCCAAGGTTGTTGTTGTATTTGGGATTGCAGGAGCTTGTCGAATTTGAGAAATCAGCCAGGTAACATTAGATGATATTGAAGATTCGGGAACATTATTAATTGTGAAACTCAAGCAAACAAAGAATGATTTAAACAGGAGATTTGTAGTTAGTGCCTTCGTCTAGCAGCAGCAGCAAGGGATCGCCCCCTGTTTTATGCATATCGCAATAATAGAAAATGTATCAATCAGGTTGTGGGTAGCAATCAGTTGCCTGAAGCAGACTAATTTTCTTCATCTTGAAAATGCCAATTCATATACAGGTCATTCATTTCGAAGATTGTCTGCTATACTTTTAGTTGGATCTGGGGGAGACTTGATGACACTAAAGAAACATGGCGGTTGGAAGTTATCAACGATCGCTGAAGGCTATGTTGATGAATCGGTAGCACACAGGACAGAAATAGCTAATAAAGTGTTTTAACGTTTGGCAATGCTGAAATAACACCCACACCTGATTTGCGACCAGGTACATCAACGGCAGTTGTGTCCATGGCAGAAAAAAATATAATTTCAACACAAGAAAATTGTATGTATATATAGAAGAGTAGTTTTTCGGGGTTTCGGTCTGATTAGCATAAATATTACTAAATAAATAAGAAGTGACATTTTGTTACCTGTCATCAGAGATAAAATGTCAAATTTTTTTCCCGTCACAGAAAAAAATATTTTTAACACCAGAGTTAAAAGCATTCTTACTACGATTTTTTTCGACCAAATAGCAATAAACAAAACATAATTATTCAATTTTCAAGGAAGTTTTATTATGAACAATAGATATAGATACAATTAAAATCTGTTACGAGTGTATTATCATTATTTATCATTATTATCATTATTATCATTAATTATGATCAATAATATGAAAAGAACAATTAGAACAACTGCTGATATTATTACCTTGCGATTTTAAAGAGCCTTATTAAATATTTGAACTATCTTTAAGTGAAGAGGACGATGCTGTATAACGCTGGAGCTAGCTGTTGGGATTATTCTTTCAGCAATAGCCTTTTTATAAGAAATATATTGATCGATGTAACCCTCAGCTACTGTTGTAGACTTCCATCCTCCGTGCTTGTAGATATCCGTGTTTAATAATATTTGCTTCTGATTCTGCTAGCAAAGAAGCAGAAGACCTTCTGTCTTCTATTAATAAATGGCACAGCTCTTCACGCCGACAGGCTCCATATAGCCAGAAAATAGTAGCCACTTTTATCATCAAATATTTTTCATCTGGCGCGTCATTTTTAAACTTCTGGACTTGTTCAAACGTAAGAGTTTTTGATTTTTTGGATCCATAACTTTCATTTTTCCGCTTAAGGAATGCTAATACCTTGAAATATTTGCTTGTATTAACAACATTAATGATCGCACTCGACTTTATCATTGAAAACTTGCTCCACAAAGTTGACGAGTTCCATATTTTTTATTTCTCTTCTAGATAGGCTAAGAGGATGGTTTCGTTGAAATTTCCTTCGACGTTTTTAAGTCTAGCCCAGCTAATAAAATTAGAATATGCGATGTTTTACTGCTGTGCCAATTTTTTTTTGGTAAAAATTTTTGCAGCCTCTTCAATATCGCCAGGAACACACAAATCCTCATTATGGAGGAACTATAAATTGTCAGTGTTAATTTTTCTGAAAATCAAGAATTTGAATCAATATTGAAAAAAATATTTCGAGTTAGTCCTGTAATGATGTAGAACTCGATCTTCTGAACAGGGGTTGGTATCTTATTTATATACTTATGCTTCTGTCGAAAATTTTTGATTATCTGTAATATATATCATTAACGTCAGTTTCATGTCTAGACTACTCTTTCTTGCATACACTGGTAAGTGTAATCAGTACAAGTATTGCATATATGCATATGTTAATTCCTAGACATTTGATAGCTAAGTAACAAGCGTTTTATCAATGAAAAATATTTTGAACTGCCAGTGAATTCAAAACTTGTAATTATTTATCGTCTTATAATTCACGAGGAATGCTTTGTATGTCGAAAATGTCTAATGAATTTTTTCTATTTCGCTAATTAATTTCTATATTACCGCGTACAAATATTTGTGAATTGTTATATTTGGTACGAAGACTTTTCTGAAATAGAATTCTAATTAATTCAGTGTATTTTTTCACAAGAGAAGTAATGCAATAATTCCTTTCGGTCTGGATTAAGGCAAGTGAGTTTCGAGAAATTTTCTACTTTATGCTTGATAACTAGGATCTGCTTTCAATTTCCTAGCGAGCATTTTTCATGTCTAGATAAATGTGTCATTAAACATGTTGGCTATGCCCTTATTGTTCGAAAATAAAACACCTCTCATCGTTCAATTGATTTGATAATTTGTTGCTTTTTTGTGCAACGCACATTTCTTGAAGCATAACCTATATTTTTCATTAAAACCTATTCTTGTTATCTTCCGCTCGCTTTTTATGATATTTATATTTTTTAGAATCAATCAAATTACTGTTTTCATACATGTAATGAAATCTGTTTAAAATCTGTTTTTCCGTTAACCAGCTGTCGCACCCCTACGAACGACAACCCTCAGAAGTCGAAACTTGTGCGAGCTAAGGATTAACGAGGTCTTACCTTTTAACGTGTGATTCCTAACACGGGTTGGACGGTAGCAAGTGAAGATCGATCGTTCAGACTAGGGCTTGAACCACCGACCAACACGGCAGTCAATTCGAGTGAGTGAACAAAGCACCCACGCCAAACCGCTTGGCTACCGACTGACCGATACTTGAAGAAAATACAAAAAGTATTCAATAACACCTTATTAAAATATTTTTAATGAACAGTTTACAAATATACAACACGTGTTTCGCAATACGATAGATTCCCCAGGCGTATTCATGAGGATGTTATTGTATAGCTAAACACGTGTTGTTGTTCAGTGGAAATGTTACATACAGTGTTATTTGAATACTGGGTTTATTTTTGTAGGCTTTGTACTGAGTTTTATTTGGATATTTTAGTACCTTTTTTAAACGTATACAAAGTACACATACATATGTAACCTGAGTTCTTCGATGACATTCGACACTACTACTGTATTCAAATAATAAATATAGTTTAAAAAAACTGAAATACACGCTTTTAAAGAACGTCTAACTAAAAAGTTAAAAATATTTTTTTAAAGCTTGAAACAATATCGATCGAAAAATACTAGTATTATCGTGAAAAAAGCCTGGGCGCTAGATATACAAAAAATATGGCACAAAGCGCTCACGCTTTTGTCACAATAATACTAGTATTTTTCGATCGTTATTGTTTTAAAAAAATATTTTCAACTTTTCAATTCGTTGTTCTTTAAATGCGTGTTTTTTAGTTTTTTCAAACTACAATTATTTTTTACTTTTTAGTTTCATTATAATATATAAAAATTGATGTTTGTTGGTTGGTTGTTGGTAAGTGATAAACTTCTACATCGCTCAACCGATCGTGATGAAACTTGATATGTATAAGTAATTTTTCATAGGGAATGTTTTTCTGTAACTCGCCACTAGATGACGCAGAAGAACAATTTTTTTAAAGCACTGTTCTATAACGCTGCGCACGCCTGAGTTCGTTGATTCTGATTCTGTCAAAACATTGGGACGGCAGCGATACAGCAACATAGTACTAAAGTCTATCCAAATCCAAGATAGAGTAAAACAAAACAAAACCGAAGCGTGATGTTCACGTGATCGCCCAGTGGAAAGCCAGATGGAAAGAACAGCGTTCATTGGTGAATTCGCCTTCTTGGTACGAGTTTGGTACCAGCACATGGTTGTAATCAGTCGTTTGCGTGTTTGTGTGGCGTGCGTTATAGTATATTGTTTAAAATTGTTTTCCAAAATGTCCAGTACAGACACTGCTGATGACACTGTGAGCTATCCTCTGAGTCCAGCCAGGAAACGATCCAAAAAAAGACATTTGAGTGTCGAGATGAAAGAAGTGATTTTAAATGTGTTCAAGAAAGAGATGGAAAAAATTGAGACATCGACTGTCGACGAAGACGTATCGAAAGTTATCGATAAAATTGGAGTGTGTTGCGCTTCGATTTACAATGTTTTACGGGAATATAAACAAAATCATACATTTTCCAAACCGAATACAAATCAGAATCGTCAAACCATTATAAAATCAATAGATGATGCTGATAAACATGCAATCAGGAGGAATGAGCATGACTACTTTTTCAGAAATGAAATACCCAAGATAAACAAAGTACTCACAGAAATAAATGAAGATGTTTTATTGCCAAGTTTTAAGCGGTCAACATTCCATAACCAAAATTGACCAAAATTAAATATTATAGGGAACAATAGAGAACAATTTATTATATGGATGAAACCTGGGTTAATGCTGGTCATACTACCCCTAAAGTATGGGTCGATGAAACTGTGATCTCATCTAGGAGGGCCTTTCTAGATGGACTATCCACCGGATTAACAAATCCATCAGGTAAACTTATATTTATATTAAGACCTGCCTCAATCTCAATATATAAAAAGTAACCCTCGTATTTATTTATTTACTTACATACACCTCTTCATAATTTCAGGTAAAGGAAAACGGCTTATTATTTGTCACATCGGCAATGAGAATGGGTTTGTTGCTGAAGGGCTGTGGTGTTTCGAATCGAAGAAAACTGGAGATTATCACGAAGAAATGAACGGTGAATCTTTCGAACAGTGGTTTTCCAAAGTTCTGGAGGATCTGGAGGATAATGCTGTGATTGTAATGGACAATGCACCTTATCATTCGTGGCGGTTAGAGAAGATTTCGACAACGTCTTCAAAGAAGGTTGAAATCCAAAATTGGCTGCGATCAAAGAATATTAGCTTTGAAGACTCAATGCTAACAGTACAGCTACTAAAAATTGTCAAGGAGCGCAAGCTTGAATACCAAAAATATATAGTCGATGAGATGGCAGCAGGCCAAAACAAAATTGTCCTTCGCCTGCCTCCATACCACTGCGAGCTCAATCACATCGAGTTAATATGGGCGGATGTGAAGAATTTTGTAGCTCAGCATAACACCACGTTCAAATTTGCAGATCTCGAAGTACTTTTTGATGAGGCTTTGAAAAGACTCACAGCGGAGAAATGGGAGAAGTGGTTCGGCATGTGATATCGGAAGTCAAGACAAAGATGTGGAAGCTTGATAACATAATAAAGGCACAAATCGAGCCACTGATAATTCAGATTGGTGAGGATGACACTACTGATGAAGAGACAAATTCATCCAGTTGAATAATTTTGATTATTATTCCTTTTGATTTTACATAAAATAGAAATTATCAAAAAAGAAATAATTACGTCTCTTTTCATTTAATGCTTGAGTGCGCTGTGAAAAATCTATATTACACATATTATCTGCATTTTTCCCGTTAAACTGCAAAACTTGTGCATTTCACTTGTTATTATAAAAAAGTTTTCCTTAGTATGATATAATATAGCATTTGCGATCAACAAGATGTTGGTTCTGAATACGACCCTGGCCAATTCTTGGGATTTTCAATGTCACGTGCGTAGGGCATGTCAATGTTTACATCCACTCTATCTTGGATTTGAATTTGCTTTAGTATGCTGTAAAATCGTGTTTTTTAGTTTTTCAAACTATATTTATTATTTTGATTTTCTTTTGAGCAACATATCAAGGAAGCTACGTACAGCGCCATCTGCCCGCGAATAGATCAAGAAATATCAAGGAGGTTACGTACAGCGCCATCTGCCCGCGAATAGATCAAGCAATAATATCGGGAATTCTGTCAATACAGATCCCGAGCTTGAGAGTTACAAATAAACAAACATACATACTTACAGGTCAAGCTAATATAAAGCGTGTAATAAGGGGAATTTTCATTTTTTCAGAAATATTTATTCATTCATCAATTTTTATTTTGTCTTCAGAATAGTCCCCCTCAGATATAATACACTTGTGCCAGAGTTTTTTCCAATCCTCGAAGCAGTTCTGATATGAACTTTTTGTTATGTCCTTGAACTTTCTCAGCGATTCGGTTTTAATCTCCTCAATCGTCGTCCTTTCATAGGTATCTTCAATCTTGGGAACAGGAAAAGTCACATGGGGCAAAATCTGGTGAATACGCTGGCTGTGACATGATTACGGTGTTGTTTTTGTCCAAAAAATTACGAACAGACAATGATGGGTGAGCAAAAGTCATGAAAATAGACCGATTTTTTCGTATTGCTTCTCGCAAACGGTGCATAACTTCAAGATAATACTCCTTATTGACCGTACGTAGTCAAAATTTAGTTGCCACACGCTTCATGTTCGAAATCTCCGAAAAAATTGCATGGCATGAGCCAACCGATATGCCGACGATTCTCCAAAACAATTTTCTTGACTTTCTCAACATGTTCTGGGGCGACTAGGGCGAGCATCGTAATTACCATATTCTCGACCTTTTTTGAAAAGCTGGTATCACTTGTAAACATCATTCTGACTCAGAGTACAATCACAATATGCCACTGACAACATTTCAAGTCTTTTTGAGCACTCAATTTCATTTTTATACATATTATTTATTCATGTATTTAACAGCCCATTACTCCAATAAAATTATACATTGCACCATTTGGATCAAGGACAAGATATATTTGTTTCCAACTGTTTATCTTTATCTACAATTCATGGATGCAGCGAACCATATCAGAAATCTACATCATTTTCGGGGTGCAAATCAAAGATGTATAGTTCTACCAATATCATGGCTGACTTCAGTGTTCCTTTAGCGGTCTGCATCAGTTTCTTTAATTTTCAGCATCAGTGCCGCATCCACCTTTTTTATCCTCATCTTTTTATCTTAACGTTGGTTCTGTCTTAGATCTAGTATCACTCACCCCGAAGTTGTAGGGGTCCTGGTCCCTCTTGATCCTCTTTTTGAATGCTACTTCAATCATTTGGGATAGGCCTGGGTAAGACCCCATTTCCTCTGTCCATCTTGTTATAATGCTAAGAGCTTCCTGCCTTCGTCCAATCAGTTTATTATAATATTTGCCTGGTTACACAATAGGTTACAAGGTTACACAATAGTGTTCCGACGATTATACAGTAGAAGTTCCGATCACTCTTGGACCATTATTGGCTAGCTAATGTCATTACGAGTAGTTTGCAACCTGCCAATCAAAATAAATCAAAAAATCTTTATTTCCGTAGACCTAGGGAAGGCATGGAAAAAGTCACATAACTCAGTACAATTACAATGAGGTCACAATCATAAAACAACATAATTATATGACATATTATATAACATTTAGACCATAAAAGGGATACAAAAATAAAAATTTAAAATTCCAAATCAGACTGAAGAAATTCATCAAGCGAATAAAATACCTTTTCACATAATAGTTTCCGAACTCTTTGTTTAAAGAGCTTTACACTAGTTATTTTTTTAATGGATATTGGGAGCTTGTTGTACAGTTTTATTGACATGATATGAGGTCCATTAGTCACCTTGGCTAACTTATGACTAGGAATTAAAATGTTATAGTTTTTTCTCAGGGTGAAGCCCGAAAGAAGACATGTATCCTCTCTGTTCTGAAACTTGGAGCAATTTGATTTAACGTAGATTACGCAATTAAAAATATACATGCAAGTAAGTAACAGTTAATATATTCAACTTTGCAAATAGTGGTTTACAGGAATCGAGTGGTTTTTTAAAACAAATTGTTCTAATAATCTTTTTCTGGAAAATTAATAAGTCACTGATTCTATTGCAGTTGCCAAAACAAATAATACAGTAATTGAGGGCAGAGTAAACATATGCATAATAGTAACTTTTAAGAATTTCAATAGACACAAAATTACGCAGATTCCATATAACGAAACAATGTGTCGCTAATTTCTTCAGTATGAAATCAACATGATGATTCCAATTGAGTTGGGAATAAATAAAAACTCCTAAAATTTTTTTATAGTTTACCTGTTCAATACTTTTAATCTCAGACCTAACCAATACACTACAATCAGTTTCCTGAATTGTAAAGAGAATGGTGTTGGTTTTAAGATTATTTAGAGTCAAGCCATTCTTAGAACAATAATTTTGCATGTTAGATACAGCATCATTTGCTCTTACTGACTGTTTCACATTCCGAACCACTGACAGTAAAAGATGTGTCATCAGAAAACTGTATAGAGCACTGTGGATGATTAATTTTTGAAAGGCCATTAACAAATAAAATAAATAGTGTAGGCCCCAAAACACTACCTTGGGGCACACCTGTAACAACGTTTCGAGATTCAGAGAAAAATGACCTAGTCTGAAGCCTAACTTTAACAACCTGTGTACGACCAGTTAAGTAGGTTTCAGTCCATTTCAGACTTGGACCACGGACGCCCATGTCAAACAGTTAATCAAGAAGAAGACCATGATGTATGGTATCAAACTCTCGTGTCAAGTCGAAAAGAACACTAGGACGGATTTTAAGAGGTGAAATGTTACTCGGATAACCTTGCGTCTGTGAATTTTATGGTTATTCATGAATTATAATATTTATCAGCAGAATCTCTGAATAAAAAATTAGTATATATGCTGTCAAATGTTCAATGTAAATGTGAACTGCATCACAAATTTTTGCCCTTTATCTTCACAGTCGGTGGTTCCGATAATTGTAGTGACATCATTTCATATTTATCAGTGTCTACTGATAATAGACTAGACACTATTCTGTAGAAATAGGCTATCATTTGATAGTGACACTATTGAACTTGAAAGAATTCACTTTTGAAAGTATATTTTTTTCGCTCGTTTATATCTCTCATCGATAGTTTATTGATAATATGAGTATACTGTTTGAGTCAAAAATACAACCTATACTTATACTTTGTTGATACTTTAGTCAACTGATATGATTCTCACATTCGTCTTTTTTTTAGTAAGTAAGTGAGTTAGTATTCACTTTTTATTCTAATAGGTCCTGGAATCAAAATAGGCCAACATAATAATCCTAAATTGATAGGTTATTAGTCCTTTGTTCCATAGTCCCCAAACTATTCAAAAACTGTAAATTTTTCTAAAAATCAGGTTTCAGATGTGAACTTAATCATAACTAGAACATAATTATAATTTTTTCAGACTTTTAGTTACGCATTAATAGTTTTTTATGGAATGTTTTATTGTTACATTCAAGTTTTGTTCCATTGGTGAGTGGAATGTGGTGGCCGTAAAATATCCCTTATTCAAGGAAAACATTCTGTTAAATTAAACTGTGGTGATGTATCGTTTCATTTGCTAGAGATTCTAGAATCTTTTCGGTGGAGGTTTGGAGGATCATTAGTCATATTGAATATTTATTTAACTATAACAGTGCATTCAAGGAAAAATTCTTATCATCTCTTTCTGACCTGAAATGTTATTCTTGATAAAAAGATTGTCAAAGATATTTATCAGACATCATTTGGAGCTTTCTATGAACACATGTGTCAGCCAGTGGCAGTTGATAACGTCTATTTGTGAGTGTTTGTATGTTCACTAAAACAAGATTTTTTTGGGCAAAATGTCCAAAACGATTAAGTTTTTGACTTTTGTAAGCTGCGAAATTGCTGCTCATGTAAATATGTAAATCTCTACCTGTGTTATTGTTTGTGACTTTTTCATTAGTTCTCTTCTAGTAGTTCTTTTTGAATGCAAAAAGGTGGTTCCTAAAGCCCCAATTTATTTTTTTTCCCAAAAAAACTTACCAAACTTATTACTATTAACTATTTCTTTGTGGTGTTCAATTTCGACAGAATCATTTACGATTTTGACTCTTTAGGCGGAAAGTTCAGTTTTGTCAGTACATCACGAATGAACAAGGCTGTATTGACACGCGAATTAAAATAAAATAAATAAAAATTATCGAGTTTATCATGTAGTTACAATGTTGAATGGAGATTAAATATTTTTACAGTTGGATTCCACCTTTTCTCAACATACTACGTTATGCGATAAAATCAACAGGAAATGATTCATTAATTCGATGACGAAACTGTGTTTATTTTTTTGCAGACTTTTTATTTCGTTCAGAAATACATTGTTAGAATCTGTATATAAAATCCAAAGTTGAGTATCTTGTGCTGTTGTGAGTCATAACGTAATGTGCAAGTTTACTTGAGACTTATCAACAACACATGGTCAACGCATGATGATATTCAGCTAAGAAAATACGAGGTTAAAATAGAAAATAAATCATTAGGCGCCATAAAGTTTTTACGAGTGGATTGTTTACACAGGATCTCATCCTATGAATTCACAAGAATATACATTATTTTTGGGCGAAATCAGAGCCCAAAGACAAATCATTCGTGATTCAATACCAGACAGCGCTGTTTCTATCCATTGTAAGTGGCATTACTGGTATTTGGCTGAACCACAAATGCATTAGAGAACTAAACTGGTTAGGTCAAGCCTGACTAAGTAAAGGCGATGACGTCTACACCATAGATAGAGCAATCAACTACTACCGCTCAAAATTCAATTTAGGAGAGACTTGGACAGATTTGTTCAACTGTAAAGTAACATATTCAAAGCAAATTTTAACAAAAAATATTTTTTCTCCACTTTAATTAAAGCATTTTTTTGCTCATAAAAAAAGCGATTTATTTCCCATGAGTACCCAGTTACAGGAAATGCCATTATTACAGAGTATATATGAAATAAATATTAAAAATAATGGAATGTATAAAAGCTAAAACAAAGTATATATAAAATATTCGTATACGTAGAATTTCAAAAGAGGAATGAAAAATTGAGTATATAACACAAAAAGTTACAAATCATGCAATGTAGCAGTACTGATACAAATGTTATTTATAGTGTTATTAAAAGTGATTGTGGATACATGATATCAAGGCGTTCAGAGAGTCGAAATGATTATCGCAATGTTCACAGATTTTTTTGAAGCTACTGCACATAAAATTCAATGGTGATCGCAGAATAACATTTGTGCGTGATGCTTCGCAATAGAATTTCAGATAGTGTCGACCTTCACTTCTTGGTACTGAGAAATTGATCTCGGGTAAAAGAACCGTACTGTCAATATTGTTGTTTAGTAATTTAAACAGGAATTTTATACCAAGGATAACTCTCCTATTTTCCAAAGATGGCATATCAAATCGTGTCAACAAAATATTATGATATATGCCTCTCGTGGGGTATTGTCCGTCAACTCTTAGACATAAATATTTTAGGAACTTCTTGCAGGTTTTTATGCCTGACGTTTCGTCTATTACTGCGGTAGACATTATCAAAGGCGATGAGGTAACGATCGAAGTGCTCGAGTGGGTTCACAACGCATAAAATACAATGCTGGAATTTGTCTTCGGTTTTGTATTATCAAAGGTGGAAGTGACTTCGTTTCTCTTAATTGGATTACCTGACAATTGAGGACAGGTAGCCAGGTTCTATTAATGTTCATTGACTCTTTCTTTCTATCGAAATTATCCCTGTGTTTCTTATCCATGAAAATGAAGAGGCAATGAACATTACTGAAATTAGGCTACCTGTCCTTAAGCTCCGGTAATCCAATTGAGAGAAACGAAGCCACATCCACGTATGATAATATAGAACCGGAAACAAATTCCGGCTTTGTAGTTTCTGTGTTGATAACTTCTCAAGCACTACGACTGTTACCTCATCGCATTTGATGTCTACCACAGTAGTATACGAAATGTCAGATATAAAAACCTGCAGACCATGGCCAAAAAACCCGGAAAATAACTTCCACAGTCATTATTGGTATCATAAACAGTATCATTTGAAGTGTTACAAAATGTTACAAATATAGTTTGTTGGGTGATATAAACAAATTTAACGAGAGTTGATACGCAGGATATGATGTAGTAGTAGTGTAAAACAAACAAGTCATAATGATTGTTGAAGAATTCTATCTGATTTTGTTTTGTGAATTAACCTGGATTGGTCAGTGAGGTTACAAGTTTTGAAAGATAATACATATATGTGAATGATGACTAGTTTATTTTGTGGTAAGTAATTCATGAAATTAATGAAAATAATTTTGTCTAATTTCCACTAGGTAATTTTATTTATACGACCGATTTCGGGTTTAACCCCATTATCAGTTTAATTTTATACTTGATACTGGGGTTAAACCCGAAACCGGTTGTATAAATAAAATTAATTAGTGGACATTAGACAGAAGTGTTTTTATATTCACTTCATTAAAGTGATTTTGAAAAATAATTAGGCAGGAAAAGTGAAGGTTCTACGGTTTTTATTAACATTGGAGCTCTTTGCTCGAATAGATTCATCTGACAAAATCAGTGGATTATATTTAATGAGCTTCTTTATGAAAATGAGTTACATGCACTCCAAAACTAGAATATCAATTTATTTCTGATTACCTCGCAGCAATGTAACAACGACGGGGCGTAGTTATTCATTTAACTTCCGAAATTTTCTCCAAAATTCAGAATAGATACCTACCAAATGATTTAACACCTTACACTTCAATATTTAACATTCACAAAAGATTATTTTGCATAAAATGTTCAAAGTTTCATAAATTGTTTTTTCGACAGATAAAAATGAATTAATTTTATTTTTATGCGAAAACCTTACATCTAACAAAAAAAACAACATTTCAGAAATGAAAGATCGTTTCAAAAATTATTTTAACTTTAAGAAAAAAAAATTCACATATCACTTTCCTATTCAAAATGATTAGGCAATAATAACAACTATGTTAAGCAGTCGAAAACACGTTTTTATACATAGGAATAATATGTTCTACGATAATATTTAAGCTCATATCAAAGTATTCATTATTTTTGCTTAAAAGTTTAGCAACCTTCAGGACACATGTTTATATGCAGTTTTTTTTCTAAAATCTTATGCTTCTTCCAACAATCAGGAATTGGAAACAGCCACAGACAATACAATTTGTTATACTACACATTATATCTATCATAGGTTGGATGTACTGTGAATCCTAAAGACACATCGTAGAACGTTTTGCAGATAGACGTGATTCCAAACAATTGCTTGTACAACTACTTAATTATATTGTACATCATAGCACCAACCTTTTTGAAAAAGTTGTTATTCTACTGTATTAGTGCGTTATTATCGGTTCCTACAACACCACCATGTTGCAATTGTCGTTCTATGGTTAGACCACTACGTCTATGTTCAAATAGTGAGGTGTTACACTAAACAATACTTGATGAAATGAGTGAATCATTTTGTCAATTCCATAAACACCAACCTTTGTCTATGAAAAAACCTAATGTTTTCTAGATAGCGAATGTTAATTGAAGAACGTATTTGTGATGCACTGTTTGGAACCTTTAGTGTAGTAATGAATATTACTGGAATTAAATCCCAACACCGTTATTTTATCACCTCGAAACGTGTTTCAATCACCAAGTGATCATCTTCAAGACGAAGATCAAACTCCTCTTGAAGATGATCACTTGCTGATCAAAATACGTGTTGAGATGCTAAAATAACGGTTTGGTATTGGGAAAAAACTCCAGTTAAATTGAATATTAAGTTTATCTCAGTGAAAATATTTACTCAACTAACTACATATTTCTTTTTTGTTTCAGATGGACCATCTGATATTCATTGTTCAAGATCATCTTCAGTACCTTCAATCGCCGCTTTAAACTCTCATTTCGGTTACCCGTAGAAAATAACTCAATAAAAAAATGAAGACGTGCTTTTTATCTTCGATTATTTTATTCATATCAATTTCCCTGAGTTCTGGGTTATTGGAAGGACCTAATGTATGCACCAGACAAGAGACGTAAGTGAATGCATGTTACTTAGTAAAGTATTTATGAGGTGAAAATTCCAAATTCTATTTACGACACTAATGAGGATAGTAAGCATCAAATTCAAATATATTTGCGAACGGCAACTCTCGGTAATTGAAACTTGTGCTAGCTGAGTAACTCAACTGCGACCCACATTGATCCTCTCAGGTAGCCTACTATATCATTTGTTCAATAATGGATAAAATGAAGGAGTGGGACTCTGCCAAATGCTGAAAACCTGAATCGATTCGCGAGTATTTGTATGAGAGTATTTGTAAGTCAGCTATACTTGACGCTACATTGCTCACCTACCTGACTACTGTCGTCAGGTAGGTAAGCAAAAAATATGTGGCTTGGAAAGCAGTTCTTCTGTAACACATTTGAGAGAGATGCTTTCCCGATTCTCTCAGGTAACATGTAGCCATCCGGGCCTACAAATGTGTTTATTTGTAAGTCAGCTTTATGCTACATTGCTTGCCTACCTGAATGCCTTCGTCAGGTAGGTAAGCAAAAAAATATGTGGTTTTGAAGTAGTTCTCCTGCAACACATTTGAAGAAGACGCTTTCCCGACATGTAGCCATCCGGGCCTGTAAATGAGAATAGTTGTAACACAGATTCACTTGACGCTACAATAAATTCAGTTTTGCAGGGCTTCTTGAACTCTGGTTTTGGTGAATCATCGTTTGAGCAGTCTGCTCCTGGGGAGTTTACTAAATCTCCTGCTGCAGATTTTGCTTCTGTTGATCAAGAATTTGGAGCAGAGCTGGTTCATAAGATATCCTGCCTTTCAACAGGCGATACGTTTTTCAAATGGATGCACACACCGTCGGATATCGCGTCATTAAAGAGGACTTTTACCCATACGAGTGACCTGGCATGAGCATTTTGTCGCCCTCACGGAAATACATGTAGACTGAAACCAATAGTGACAAAATAATTTTCCGTTTTGGTGGTTGAGTATGAAAGAACTGTTTGTCTTTAAACAGGGCAGGGTACAAAGACTTCCAGACTGAAAGCTACACAGCTAAATTTAGATTAGTGACACATTCATCCAGGCTCCACTCTAAGCATTGATAAACCAAAGACTCTCACTTGCAGTTCTTCACTGAGCATGCTGTGAAGAACTGCAAGAATATTCGCATTGAATATTTAGCAGATGACAACATACTTGACACTGTGAATGTGTATACTTGACATGAATCGACAACTTGATAGGTACATGAAATGCGAGAAAATAAAATAATTGATACCTACTCTACTAGATCAGAAAATGGACCAAACTGAGGAACACTGGTAAAATATACCTTGGAGACCACGCACGAGATCCTTCATAAAGAGATCGTCTCAGAAACGAACTCGATAACTAATTTATCAGAGCAGGAATCAGCTCAAAATAATTACAAGGCATTTAGAAGGCACCTAAACAAAACGGAGACCTTAGTTGCAGACAATCCAACAAATGGATAAAGTCTTATGGAAATGTGAAGAACTGGCTCACAGATGGTAGTAATTTATGCTTGAACAGAAATTATCAGAAAAAACCCAATCTGGGCTGATGAATCATAGTGAAAAGTAACGTGTTTCAAACGTTTCGTCTGCTACTACAACAAACATCTTCAGTGGTGTATGCGTGAATTGCGAGGACGTAAGTGGTGGTATCTCAAAGTCTCAGTAACGACTGAATGAACAAATTGTCTTTAATACCCCCCCTTTTTATTTTTCGAACGGGTCAACTCAAAAAATTGAAATTTGGGATAATGAAATTAATGCATGAATACTTTATTTTGAAGTGAAATCGACAGATGAAACTTTCAAGATGGCGACTGGGTGCCATCTGGAAAAAAAATTAAATGGAAAGGGGGGTCTTGTGACACTTTATTTTGAAGCTCCAGACGAATACTTCACAACCATAGAATATGAAATCAATATCTTCAGCAACTACAAAATGGCGGAACTTTTAATAATTGCCTGAATACATTGACATCTAACTACATAATATGAGGTAATAAGCTTGAGGTCAGTTCAGAAGATGATCTAAATGGTTGCCTTGAACTTCTTGACATATGAACAGTCTATCCGATATTTCACGCCGAACATTTTCGACCACAATATTTCGTCAATATCTCTACAAATATTTATTATTCTCTGCCGTATATCCAATATTGAAACAGGTTCGGTTTCGTACACCTTTTGCTTTAAATAGCCCCATAAAAAATGTCCAAAGGTGTCAAATCAGACGAGCGGGCTAGCCATTCTGTAGGACCTCGACGGCCAACCCAACGACCGGGAAAAGTAGTATGTTAGTATAGTATCTCACTTATCTGGAAAAATGTGGTGGTCTTCCATCTTGTTGGAATACAATATCCATATCGAATTCATTAGGATTCGCTTCGACGATTTCAGTGATGAGAGGGTCAACAGTAGTTTTCAGCATATTCAAATACAGTTCCCCTGTTTAATTTTTATCAATAAATAGAGGTCCTACAATATGGTTTCCCAATATTCCTGCCCAAACGTTAATTTTTGCTGGATATTGGGTATGTGTTTCCCGGAAAACGTGAGGCAATTTTGTCTGTGAACATTGCCGTTCAAAAAAATGTACATTCGTCACTAAAACAAATATTGTGGAGATAGGTAGGATGCCTTGCAATGGTTTTTGTCGCATGATTCTGTTCTTCGATCAGGGTCATCTTCACTTAATTGGTGTACCATTTTAATTTTGTATGGATGATACCTATTGATCTTCAAAAGTCTCCACCCAGTAGAAAAAGACACCTCATAAACATTCGCGATGGAATAAGTAGACCGTTCAGGATTTACTACCATCTCACCATTTATTTTCACTTGCTGTTCTTCCGGAATGGACGGATGACCTGGGGGCTTTTTGTTATGTACACTACTGGTAGTTGTGAATTTGGATACAAGTTCCCTCAGATATTTTCTACAGATAGGACGATTCGGAAATCGTTCATTGAGAATTCTTTCGGTCTCGTGAAAGTTATGCGTCGCACCGTATATAAAAATCGTTTCAATTTTTTCTTCCAATGGACGAGAATTGAACATTTCACACATTGTTGACATGGTACCTTTCTACTAGTAAAACCGAAAACTAAATGAGAATATTCTAACTGAACAATGATGTTCATTGTCGCACTGACATTTTTTGTCATTTGTATAAATAAAAAATAACATTTGTATAAATAAAAATAACAAATCTTATCGGGTTGTTGGAATTGCCATATGGCAGATGAAAAGGAATATTTCTAGAAATATCGATATTAATGTGTTTTTCTTCAGGAAATTATTAAGTGTTCCGCCATTTTGTAGTAGGTGAAGATATTGACTTCATATTCTAGGGTTGTGAAATATTCGTCAGGAGCTTCAAAATGGTGTGCCACATTACCCCCCTTTCTATTAAATTTTTTTCCCAGATGGCGCCCAGTCGTCATCTTGAAAGTTTCATCTGTCGATTTCATTTCAAAATAAAGTATTTATGCATTAATTTCATTATCCCAAATTTCAATTTTTTGAGTTGACTCGTTCAAAAAATAAAAGGGGGGGGACATTGAAGAAATGCACTATATATTCAACAGAAAACCTGTTCAAACTACAACAGGAAAGAAGATAGTTGGAATGGGGCATGAAATGATGAAAGAAAAACACTATATGAGAATGCAGTGTTCTTCATAGGATTGAAAGAAAAGAATAGGGTGGACGGCTCTCAAACACTGGTAAAAATTTTTCCACCGGTACCGGTGGCAATTTAATTACCGCCCATATTAGCGAGAAATTACTTTCGTGTGTGATCTCACATTCCATGCGGAATATTATTTTGTAATTATACCCCGAAGACAAGTGTGGAATTTTTCAGTGTGATTTTTCATTTAGAGTGTACTTTTGTGTTGAAATAAAACTTTATAGGGTAAATTTGCGATATAAATTTATATCGAGATATTACACTCTTGACAGAATTTTACGGTAGAATTTTACACTCTTATATAATTTCACAGTGGAATTCTATATCTGATAAAATTTTACTGTGTAATTTTTCATTTACGGGTTATATTACATTGGAATATTCCGTTGTAAGAAGGTCCGTATTCAGAGTAGTTTTGAAGACAATGATACCTCAATCGGATGTTGACTCTTGACTCTTAAGTGGCCATTTTTAATCATAATTTAGATAATTGAATGCACAAGATATATTACACATTGATATATTAAAAAAATATGTATATACAAAATAGGTTCATATACATTCTTGAAATGAAATTCTACAAAACATTTTTTTTTTCATTTTCAAAAAAGTCAAATAACAGTACAAAATAAAAAAACCATTCTTCAAATTAACACATTTTCTTTCTTGCTCATGGTGGTATTAGTCGGAAAGAGAAACGAAAGTAATATTTCTTTTTCTTTTTTCCTCAATTGCTGTTATTATCCTGAAAGATAAATGAAATATCATCAAATGAATAGGTTTAGAAATCTAAAAATACAGTAAGTTGACGAACACACATTCCTAGAGAAAAACTACTACTAGTTTGACTTCAATATTAATATTTCTCAAAAATTTTTGATACATAATCAACCGTTTAAATAAAAAATTACATTTATCCAAATGTTTTCCAACATTTTCTGAAATATAGCAAATATAGCTATAATGATATGGTATGAATTGGTCCTAAAGTGTTTCTCGATTCCTTCAATTTTGAGTTCCAACTTGCCTCCCATCGCAAAAATGTTTTCAAGTTCAATAATAATAATCACAAATCCTCAAATTAATCCAAAATTATGAGAGATACGAATAAAACGTTCAGATATTTTTTAGGTGAATGAAATTACGATTTAACATTGTCCGATATTTGCAACCACCAATACGAAACTTTATTCCTCATCGAAATTCATTTTTAAAATGGATCGTGCATACGGCGTCACTGATGAGTCACGCCACTGCTATCGAGTATATCTCTTTTTCTCTTTTTCTCAATACCATTCAGTAATTATCACAAACATTTTCAAATATATGTTTTGTAATTATTTGAAAATCAGTTAAAATATGTTGTTCTATTCCATATAGTATGAAATAATTCGCGATGTGAGGTTAGGATATACTTGTAATAAAAAAAACACTCTATAATGCATAACGAGAAAACTCAATGAATTCATCTGTTTATTGGACTAGTTATTGAAATTTTACAAGAAATGTACTCACCTTCTTAATTTATTTTCACCAACAACAAAAATATTCTAATGCACACGTCAGACAAACCGATGCGCTTCTGTAGACAAGAATGAACAATACAATAATCACTCACAAATACAAGCGTAATTTTCCATTCGATAAAGAGATGGCGAAAATTTACATTTCACAAAGGGGGATAACCCATCGTCCAGTTAGTAATTCTCTTCACATGAAATAATACTTTATGATTTCACACATATATTAGATGAATATTTAATTCTCAATGAAAAGTACATTGCCTACTGAAATTACGCTCGGGGATGTGAATTATTCAATAGAGAGAGTATATTTTCAATAAAACTGAAGTAATTTTCTTCGTTCGAAATGAAAATTCCGAGGTAGATTTCAATCATTTTTCCCGGTGAACAAAACTATTATGCAAATGTAGTTTCATTCGCCAGAAGTTTTGCATCACACCAATTTTCTTAGTGATAACTCAACTTTTTGTCGAATTGTAAATGTTAATTTGAGAATGCAACACAAGCAAGAAAACTATAACACCAATATTATGAAGATCGTTGGCTTATCCCCATAGAGTCAACATATTTTGTTGGTAATAAAATGATTAACATGTTCATGTTGGGTAAGGACAAATAATTCGTTGAACTCTATGTTTATCGGTTACGATACGAGATATGACTATCTAATTTTCTAATTCTCAATATGAAAATATTAACCTAACGGTTTGAACGAGCCTTGCTTGTATTCAAGAATGCAAATTGAAAGGAATTGATCAATCCTGATACTGTAGATGTTCGAGAAATGTGAGTGCCGTGAGTAATTCAGTTTTTCATTCAAGATGTAGACTGGGCGTCTATTAATATTAACACTTGTTCACAAAAGGGTTTGAAGCTTTAATATCTTTTAATTATTATATGCGAGAGCTTTCGATAGCAGACTGTGCTATCATCTTCATGGCTCTACTCAAACTGAACGTTTTATCTTCTTGTTTGTTTTTTTTATACGGTTAGATCGCCTTACTGAATTTGTTATTGTTGTTGATGGTTCATTAGTTAGAGCTTGGGCAGGTATTTGCCCTAGATCTTGTTGTATATTGATTTGTATTTGTTCATCGATGAGTGAATTATTACTTTTGAATTTATGGATTTTTAGGTTTTTCCAGATGTCCATACGGTTTCCTTTATTGACTTGTTTTATGAGTTTGATATTTTCTGGTGAGGAAAAGTTATGTTTGTTTTGTATGGCCTATGTTGCGAGGTTTGATATATATGTAATTGGGTTTATGTATGATTTATTTAACTAGATAATACATAACATTGAGCTTAACAGTAGAATCATCAAAAGTATTGCCAATATGATTGCGCACCCATTATCCCTATTAATGAATGAGTGTTTTTCTCATGGGGTTTTTCCTGCAATATTAAAAAAATCTGTAAGTAGTCCTATCTCTTTTTAAAAAAGGAGACCCTCATATTATTGACAACCTATTTCAATAATACCTATACTTGGAAAAGTTATCGAGGTAATTGTCAAAAGCAGATTAATAGCATACTTAGAAGCTAATTCTCTTTTCTGCCCCGGACAATTTGCGTATAGAAAGGGCAAGTTCACAATCGATGCTCTTTTGAATATCATATCCAGTATAGTGATAGGTTTTGAGGAGGGCAGACATTCATTCATAACGTTGTGCGATCTATCGAAGACATTTGATTGTGTTTCGTATAATATTCTGCTTGAGAAACTTTCCTATTATGGTATCCGCGGAATGTCCCTTAAATTCTTTGAATCCTATTTGCACAATAGATCACAGTGTGTATCATTACATGGGATTGAATCGAATGTGAAATCTGTCAAACATGGTGTGCCCCAGGGTTCTGTACTGGGACTAATCTTGTTTATACTATATATAAATGACCTATACTACCACATACTTCCTAAAAAATGTTTTCTTTTTGCGGATGATACCACTTTGGTGGACTGTCACGGTAGTGTTAATGATTTGAGTGTTTCTGCCAACGCCACCATGAAGTCTGCAAGTAACTGGTTTGTTTCAAATAGACTTCTCCTTAATGAGGCTAAAAATCAAAATCTTATAATTTCCACAAATACGTATTTAACCTCGGGTAAAAGTGTTGAGCTACTGGGGGTTCATATAGACGACAGATTGAACTGGTCATGTCATGTTGACAAACTGGCCAAGAAATTATCAAGTGCAATATTTATGATTCGTAGACTGAAGGATTTCTCCGGTGTCAGAGCGGTCAAATCTTCGTACTTCGGACTCTTCCATAGTCACATGGTATATGGCATAGTGTTGTGGGGGGATTCTTGTCATTGCAAAAAAAAATTATATTGCAAAAAAGAGTTATACGTCTTATATCTAATGCCAACTTTAAAGATCATTGTCGCCCACTTTTTATTCATCTCAAAATTATGCCACTTCTTACAGCTTTTGTATATGAAACATTGATTGAAATTCATAAAAATGAATCAAAATACATTTTACAATCGCAACAACATGAATATCCTACAAGATCAGGAAATCTGATAAGAACTGAGAGATTCAGACTGAGCACCTCACAAAATAATACATTGAATTTGAAATTCTATAATAAGTTACCATGTCACATAAAACAACTCAGTTTCTACTGTTTCAAGCAAAAACTGAAATAATTTTTTTTGAATCTGTTTTTATTCTACAGAAGAATACATGTTATACAACATAGATAATTCATGTGACTTTGAGTGAGTAACAATTGTTCTCATTTTTAACATTAGTTGATTGATTGTTTTCATTATTATGTACACTGTTCTGTTATACAAGCATTGTGATGGTTTTATTTGTATATATGACGTCATATTTATACATTTTTGTGTTTTGACTTGTTACAAATATTTGTTCAAATGTATCACGTAGCCAATAAACTATTCTATTCTATTCATTAAAATGAACAGTTCAAAAATAACTTTACAAAACGCTCAAAGGTGCGAACTCGTTTCCTCCTTTTCATAAAAGAGGATGCATGCATCTCCACTCACAAGCGATTTTGGTGAAATTGGTGACACTTGTGAATCATTGTATTCATGCCACGTGCCATTATAAGGATGTCTGCAGAATGCCGTATAATGTCCGCTGTAGGTAGACCCACTGTGATTCGAAAGTGCATATAGATTATAGCGACAAGGAGTCACATTATCTGCTGCATAATTGTTCATATCTAATCCATCTAGAGGAAATTCGATGGCAATTTTTCTCAATAATTCTATTAACGTCATCATGTAAACCTTCTAAAAGATAACGAAGGAACTCCTGGGCGTCTTGATGCGCATGACTCATGAATCGAGGGGCAAAACTCTGAATCTGACTTTTTAAGGAGACTGTGTTCACTGCTCTATCAAATGAATTTTCTGACCACAATTCCTTGATAACTTATGCTTTTTTGTGCTCGACGTATCTTTGGATCAGGTTAATTTTCATTTTTCTCAAAAAATTTTCATTTATTCATCAATTTCTATTTTGTTCCCTTCAAAGTAGTCTCCCTCAGATATAATACATTTGTGCCAGCGTTTCTCCTAATCCCCGAAGCAGTTCTGATATGCACTTTTTCTTATGTCCTTGAGCTCTCTCGCCGATTCGGTTTTTATTTCCTCATTCGTCCTTTCATGGGTCTCTTCAATCTTGGGAGCTGGAAAAAGTTGCAGAGGGTCAAATCTGGTGAATATGGTGGATGAAATATGACTACGGTGTCATTTCTGGCCAGAAAATTACGAACAAGCAATGGCGAGTGAGATCCCATTCATTCTCTTTACGCAATTTCCATCAGTATCATTTGAAAACAATTCAGGAGCTTCTGGTGGCTCATATGTCAAAAAGTTTTGAAATCATTTGAAAGACCACAAAGTTGTCCAAATATTTTTCAGTTTGACTGCAGCGAAAAATCTCTAACGTAATTTCACTATTGGAAACTAAAGGAAAATTAACTAATCATATTAATTTTTTACTGTTTCCTAGAGAACATAAACAAGTCGTTATATCTGATTTGAAATATCACGTTGATGATTGGTTGGCTAAAAATTTTGTAAACATGCTCAGTCATCGAAATTATTTAATGTGTTGTATTTCAACAGTAATCAACGAACTACTTGCTTGCTTTCAAACAATCAATTGTGGCTACTATTAATGAAAACAAATTTTCTAAGTGTGTCATTGAGTGAACATAGTCCGTGTCTTTTGTTATCATAATAATTGAAATTAAATTAGCTGCACGCTGTTAATGAGTCAGAATGGGGGACAAAAGTTAGTCAATGTCAATTACTCACGTTTGAATACTATTCTGATATAATAGTTAGAAATTATCGATAAATGGTTATTTTCGTGAAACAGATGTTTTTGAGAAATACCGGTCTTTGTATTTGACGAAATCCACTGTACAGATAATGTTAGGTTACTCACATACCTATTTTGCGGAAAAATGTAGGTATTACTGATTTTATTTTTTCCTAATATATTTCTTGATGAAAATGTTGCAGCAACTTGATATTGTTTTGTATGCTAGTTGACTGACATTTCATTAAGGAAGATACAAATACTACATGGGCTAAAAAGTCTCGGGCCTACTACATAGATTCATTCACCGCTTTTTAGTTAGAACTAACCTTCAAAAGAAAGCTGTTGAAATTTCATGATATTTTACTCATAAGTTTGCGAGTTATTGTGCTAAGAGTGACACTACTTTTGTTATTTTCAAAAAGTGGATCAAAAAAAAATTCGTGTTTCTATTTTACACTGCTTCCTGATGGGAAAAAATACCTTTCAAGCGAGGCAATCGCTTGAAAAGTGTTATAAGGACTCCGCTCTATCAGAAACAACACGGGGATCGGCGGTGCGAACGTCGAAGCGGGGATGTCTTTATTGAAAGTATCTCGATATTGCTTAGAAAGTAATAGTTTTTTGGTTCAAGATCTAATATGTGGAAGATATTGTGGAGTACATGATTTGAATAGGAATCGGGATATAGATGGAGAATTCCACAAGAAGTACGAGAAATACAAATTATATCCAGAAAAATATTTTGATATTGGTCAAACTGGCAGGACATTTATTAGGAATCGAATCCAGGAACATCATACGAGCTATGTAAATAAGAAAACAAATTCAACATTTTCAAATCATCTTCTAGAAGAAAATCATATCTTCAACGAAGAGTTCGAAATTTTGCACATAGAAAATAAAGGTTTGAAACTGAATCATTTGGAAGCAATGGAAATTAATAAACTTGAAAATTCAAACATCCTAATGAATAACCAACTAGAACTTGTTTTCTTAAAAACTGAGAAAGAATTATTATTGATGTATATGTGAGGTAATATGCTTCAGGTGCCGTGTTAGGAATCACACGAGAAAGGTAAAACCTCGTTAGTCCTTAGCTCGCAAAAGTTTCTCAACTTCTGAGAGTTGTCGTTCGTATGGGGGCGACAGCTGATTAACGGAAAAACAGACAGACATATTTTTTGTATCATAATTGAACAGGTACGTTAGGTAGAGGTTCAATCAAAAAAAAATATTTTGAGTATACTAAGTAAAATGAGTATCGTAACCTTCGATTATATTCTTATGAATATTCAACCAGAATTAGAGAAAAAAGTTAATGCAATGCTTTGCCGGTCGCTGTTGCGCGTGTCTTCATAAGTACATTGCTATGCGTTTATTTCAGTCGCTAGACGCTTCCAGCCTGGCCACGAGACACTCGCCGATGCGAATATTCGCGCGACTGAAACAAACGCATAGCAATGTACTTATGAAGCCACGCGCAACGGCGACCGGCGAAATGTACCAAGCGAACCGCGTGGGCGAATTGCGGCGCGACGGGCGAGTAAAACAAAGACACAGTATTTTGTATACAGTAATTTCATAAAGGCTGATTTGTGGTTTGAAGTTTCCTACGTGGTTTGAAGTTTCCTACGTCATCATTTCGACAATGATGAACTATGTTTCAAGTAGATTTTAAAAATTCATGGGATCGGATGTGACAAAATATACTTTAATTTCAACAAGAAAAAAGACAAGATGAAGAACGAGTTTTGTTATTCATGAACCATGGTACTGTGCAAGAGCTCTCTAGGAGGAATAACAAGTCCCTGTTTGTATACAACCGTGATAGCATGGTCTGCACTGATGAGGAACACTTCAAAACGGTTCGCAGTTGGTTCCTTGTTCGAATCAGGCGAAGTCCCACTATTTGTCCTAGAGAGCTCTTGCAAAGTTGTTTCTTCAAAGTGAGAATCTTTGCAATTATGTCTGAGGCGACTTGGATTCCGAAAGGTTAACAGTCGTAAGGTATTTTTGATAGTCAAATTTACATTATATAAGAAGTTGCTGACTAATAGGACATGTTCCATTTAGAATAACTGTTTTTAATCTACGCAGCAACTTTTCGGGGTTGATTAGACATCTAGACTTGTATAGATTCAAATATCAACATTTGTCAATATTTGTCGAGTTATTAGCTAAAGAAGTAGTTGTTTTCTGTCGGAAAACATATATAATGGTATAGTCAAAATGCATTTGGACTTGTCAGTGATTTTATTATCAATTTTTACTTGGATAAAAGCTGGAAGCAGCAAAACAACCTATTATCTTACAGTGTAAATAATTCATAACTTCCGACGCCGAAAACTCTCACATACATTTATAGTTAGTACATACATACAAAAAAATTATTTTTGTATGATTGAACACTACATACTTAATTACTTTTTTACTTCTTCAAGTCCTGAATAGTAACTACATAATTCAGAAAGAATAGGCTCTACAGATTCCTTAATCTTGAGTGATGAATTCGATTAGGAATATTTTTAATAATTGGTCCTTAATATAATCGAATCGGCAAACTCGTCCGCCATCTTGAATTATCCAATCAATAAATGAATATGCTATATTTGGCCCCAAAAATCACTACAAAGAAATTTCGCATGGATTCGTACCATGGTTCATGAATAACAAAACACGTTCTTTATCTTGTCTTTTTTCTTGTTGAAATGAAAATATATTTTGTCACATTCGAATATGAACATCTGCCGATTCCATGAATTTTTAAAATCTACTTGAAACTTAGTTCATCATTGCCCAAATGATCTGGGTTACTTCAATATTACACAAATGCAAAATTATCATTTGTACAATTTTCTCAGGTGCCCAACATGGTTTTCATAGACTGTTTTTTTTTGAGCAGTTTATATGAATGAACGCTTTGGTTGAGATTGTAGTAGGGAGAAATGTCATTAGTGTCAAATACGTCATCATTATAAAAAATGAAACTCCTGGACACCGACATCAAAGGGACCGACGCTGAGTGAAACTACTGTATACAGAAATACTGTGACAAAGACATGAATCAGTACGGCGCAAGCCACGGAGTCGAGCGGTAGTCGCGGCGAATAGTGCAGTGATCAAACGAGTTTAGTTGTTTTCGCCGCAAAAAATGAACACCGAGACTTTTATTGCTGAAATACTAACTAGACTAGCTATTTGGAAGACAGGAAACCCTCAAGTTCCAGTGAATACGATATGGTTTCAGCAGGATGGAGCACCACCACATTACCAAGTTAATGTCCGGCAATACCTCAATACATTTCCCAATCGGTGGATAGGAAGGCGAGGATCAATTGAATGGCCAGCGCGATCACCTGATCTTTCATCATTAGATTTCTTTTAATGGGGATGTGTAAAGAGCAATGTGCACAAAACTGAACCTTCAAATTTGAATGACTTAAAAGAACGAATAACGCTTGCGATTAGATCGGTCACATCTGATATGTTGAATGATGTTAGGAGACAGTTTTATTTGAGATTAGAATGTTACCAAGACGTTCGTGGTGAACATTTTGAACATTTACTTCGTTAACATCCATAGTTTTTTTCGTATTCTAGATTTCATGACGTTTTGCATTACATTTTAGTTTTTGAGTGTATTTTATCGGATTTCGGTAAGCACATGGATTTTAATTCATTTCATCTTAACTGTTGCAATAAACTTGAAAGCGATAACATTTTTGAATAGAGAAAGAAGATACCTTTCAAACGATGTATCACAAACCTATACTTCCCATTAAAAAAATTGGGGATTGCATCTGTCATTCGAAAGGGGTTGAAAGTAGGGGTGGCAGTTTTACTTTGAAGAATGTCAAATTATAATTAACACATCACGTGTTTCGGGATCTTTTAAAAATATGTAGCGTAACCGAAATAATGAGTTTATTTCATTTGGCTTTTACACACTGTATATAAATCAAAATATTGATAAAGAGTGAAACACATATCAATACAATCAAACTTGGAACAGTCTTTATTACTTCTTGTAACTGTTATGGTCTGTTCGATGAATTATTGTTGCTGTCCTGGGAAGCTATTCATCTATCTATTTTGAAACTAAATGAAAATATCAGTGTACTTTTATTTTCAGATTCCTACAATAATTTTTTCTTTGATTCAGCCTCGTTTTCGAATATAACATTTTCAAATGTATTATCAGTAGTTATGTTTTACTGTTCATTCTTTATTTTACTAACGCGCAATTTTAAAAGAACTAACAGAATCATTTGAATTATTTTTAACTTATCACATATTGTTTTCTAAGCTGTGATTTGAAATATTGCGAAAATACTTTTCTTCCTATTAACGATCCTTTTCACAAGTATAAAAATGGGATAAAAATGCACCTGGCTACAACCTGCAAAGGAATGCAAGGTTCTCATGAATATATTTTGAGTTGGTGTGGCACGAAATGTAGAGAAAGGTGAATCTAATAGTGTTGAAAGTTTATTCAGGTAGTGTAAAGGCTTTTGTTGTATTTCTCTTGGATTTGAACAACAGAATGAAATAATTTATGGGAACACTATTATATCAATTTCGTGCTTCTTCCAAAATTACTTTCTTGAAATATTCACATCAAAATGTCACGAGATAGAAGAAAACATCTGACTAATAAAAATTTCTCTCAAATTTAATTCAAGTTCATTTTTGCCTAAATAATAAACTACTAAAAGTGTATAGTAATTAAACTTGAATTGAAAATGTTTGTTTTGTAATCTGTTCCTAAATTGTGGGATAATAAATCAATTTATAGTCTGCGAGAAATTGAAACATCAATTTTTACACTACAGAAATGAAATAACGGTGAAATAAAATGCCAGTAAAAATAGAACAATTAAAAAAATAAAAATAAAAAGTTAAGAGATCCCAAGCCAAGTTATTTCACGACGTTTCGATTGTTAGTATCCACAATCGTCTTCGGGTGATGACACTTTTGTCTAATTACCACTAGTTAATTTTATTTATACGACCGGTTTCGGGTTCAACTCCATTATTAAGTATGAAACTGAAATTTGAAACTTCGGTTATATCGGGGGTTTTTAGCTAAGATGGAAGGACAGATAGTTGAACCAACCAGGGTGCAAACTTTAAAATTCAACACTGAAGATTATACGGTTGTTAAACTTATAAATTCAAGTCAATTACGTCAATTTTGACGTAAGTCTCCGTGAACACGTCACACGTCTGTTTGAACAAAAAATCTACAATGTATGTACATCTTCAAGAATTAAAATACAAGATAAATAAAGATAACCTCAAAATCCTACACATATGTAACAAAGGAAAAAAAATGAATTTGTTGGAGCCTATGGAAATTATCAAATCAATTAAAAACCAGAAACATATACCCCAAAACTAGCAACTCGATTTATGTAGGTCTCCTCTCGAACCCAGTCAAAAGATTAATAATTCCTTTCCCTAACAACTACACCTTTCTCAGTCGGTTTTAAACTTGTCAACAAATCCTCTGATTTATCTGCCAATTTATAAATTTTATCAACCGTTAATATAGAACTTCCCCCATAATACTGACAGGAAGCCTTGAGCTCCTGAGGCCACAAAGTGTCAAATGTGGAAAGATATTACTTTTCTAATTGTAAATAATGCCAAAATGTTCATAAGACATAAATTATATTACACCTATAGCACAAATGTTTCGATTCTAAGGGGACTGTAATGAACTCAGGTTTCCCAAGGATGAAAGGAGGATGTCTCTTCAATACCTGAGACGTTGCATAAAAGCATATACCCTACACTAATATATTTTCCCCTTTTGGGCAGGATTGAAGAACATAAATCTTTGTTGATATAATTAATCAAGCATAAAAAATCTAGTCACTGATAAGTTCTTTGTCCCTATCTCAATAGCTAGGCTTATCTGTGTGTGTTTCCCTCGAGGTGAATTGAAGAACAAGAATGGACCTAGAGTTCCAAACTTAGGTCTGCAGAGTTCTGTCGGTACAACAATTGCTGTACAACAGTAGTTTCTCGCTCAACAGCGGGTAACTAATGCTACTACTGTATTAGGCATTCATGCAAGGCAGTCTAATCTTACAGCAATACTAACACGAGAAAATGGCATCCAGATAAAAGAAAGCCTAAAATGAAATACTTCATATTAGATGGAAACGGTTCACTGGAAGTGAGGTCTAGGACGATACCAACTCACCTTTGGTGTCGTGTGGCCTATAAGTTTACTTTTGCCCCAATAAGTCAAGATTCAAATCACTAAGATTCCGTTCTCAGTAAGAAAGTGAATCCAACATGTGAGTTGAATGTTTTACCAGCATCCAAATGCCAAGAATAAAACAATTTTCTTTCACAAACTACACTTAAACGATTTGATCTCCACTAACTTTATTGAAAATAATCATAACATGTTTCGCTAAAACATTAGCTTTTTCAAATGATTAATACATCCAAGCATCCTTACATTCATATTTATATACTACAGGTAACCACAATCGAGACTACCTGTAAGAAATTACCTGAATCTCTACATCACATACCTGCTCGATTATGCTTACCTAAAGCAAATTGCCTACCATCTACATCAATAATAATTCTTTATGGGTTTTTAAGAAAACAAGTTCAATAATGGTGATCTATTCAAATCTAATTGGTCATTCATTAGAATATTTGAATTTTTAAGTTTATTAATTTCCATTGCTTCTAAATGATTCAGTTTGAAACCTTTATTTTCAATGTGCAAAATTTCGAATTCTTCATTAAAGATGTGATTTTCTTCTAGAAGATGATTTGAATACGTTGAATTTGTTTTCTTGTTTACATAGCTCTTATGATGTTCCTGGATTCGATTCCTAAATGTCCTGCCAGTTTGACCAATATATACCTTAGGGCACGTTCCACACTTTAATTTATATACCCCTGATTTCTCGAATTTAGATGTCTTATCTTTATTATTTTTAACTAGCTTTCCCAACGTATTACTTGTTCTATATGCAATTTTAATATCTCTATTTCTCAAAAATGAAGCCACTTTTTCCGTTGGTTGTCCAAAATAGGTTAAAGCTCTATAATTTTGATTATCTACCTTATCAATGGGAAAAACGTCTCGCATCGCTTTTGTGTAGACTTTCTTGGCAAGTATTTTGTTTATTAATTCGGCTTTAATAAACAAAATACTTGCCAAGAAAGTCTACACAAAAGCGATGCGAGACGTTTTTCCCATTGATAAGGTAGATAATCAAAATTATAGAGCTTTAACCTATTTTGGACAACCAACGGAAAAAGTGGCTTCATTTTTGAGAAATAGAGATATTAAAATTGCATATAGAACAAGTAATACGTTGGGAAAGCTAGTTAAAAATAATAAAGATAAGACATCTAAATTCGAGAAATCAGGGGTATATAAATTAAAGTGTGGAACGTGCCCTAAGGTATATATTGGTCAAACTGGCAGGACATTTAGGAATCGAATCCAGGAACATCATAAGAGCTATGTAAACAAGAAAACAAATTCAACGTATTCAAATCATCTTCTAGAAGAAAATCACATCTTTAATGAAGAATTCGAAATTTTGCACATTGAAAATAAAGGTTTCAAACTGAATCATTTAGAAGCAATGGAAATTAATAAACTTAAAAATTCAAATATTCTAATGAATGACCAATTAGATTTGAATAGATCACCATTATTGAACTTGTTTTCTTAAAAACCCATAAAGAATTATTATTGATGTAGATGGTAGGCAATTTGCTTTAGGTAAGCATAATCGAGCAGGTATGTGATGTAGAGATTCAGGTAATTTCTTACAGGTAGTCTCGATTGTGGTTACCTGTAGTATATAAATATGAATGTAAGGATGCTTGGATGTATTAATCATTTGAAAAAGCTAATGTTTTAGCGAAACATGTTATGATTATTTTCAATAAAGTTAGTGGAGATCAAATCGTTTAAGTGTAGTTTGTGAAATTACTATGGATCTTCATCAAGTAACGGCCGAATCAATCAGAAAAAGAAAAAAAAAAAAAAAAAAAAAAAAAAAAAAAAAAAAAAAAACAATTTTCTATTCTTATAAAAGATGTTTTACCTTGTTAATCCGAAAAACCGAGAAGTTTGGATATAAATTCCAAAATTAGCCAATGGCTACCAAAAGTATCACAAAAAGAATGAATCCCGACAACAAGACATTCATGGAACCAAAGTGATCAATTCACCATTCCCTCAGAGCACAGAAACCTTAGGGGATTCGAATATGCGTTCGAATATAATTAACGCGTTTGAATATATCCTTATAATTGTTTATCAGTGAACGGGAATTGAGCGAATGACGAGGTATTAAAATATCCCAAAACCTTCATGGAAGTGGAAAGTCATCTTCGTATCTTTCATGCTTGGAGTGCAGCTCCCTTACCCTTTCGGCTGATTATTGGTCTCGAGAAGGACCAATGGGTACATGACTGATGGTATGGATGAAGTCCTCATACATCAGTACCGCCCTTCAAGGGATACCCCTACCTGGCTGGGGTGGGATGGATGAGAAAGCTATTCATCCGTTAACGGGGGACATGAGGGCCTCATTCGACAGAGTGTCGGGGCCTTCTATATCGGGAGGGGTCGTCTACAGCATAATCTGTGGCTTCCCTGACTAACGGGTTTTCGTGAGTTTCCGTGCTTTCAAAAACTCGCTGATTCCTCGACTGAATGGACTGCCGAATGGAAGGCAGCTGCAAATCTCTGCGAATGGATTCGTTCCGCACGAACCAAGGAGCATTCACAATCATCCTAATTAACTTATTTTGTAGTCTTTCCAAAATGGAAATGTTGGACGGAGCCGCTTGTCCCCAGACGCCTGAAGCATACATGATGACAGGCTTTAACATCGTATTATAGATGGTAATTTTGTTCTTTGTGCTCAATTTGGATTTCTATTGACCAGAGGGTACAGACTAGCTATCCGACCCTCGATCTTTGACTTAACGCACATGATGTGCGGGTTCCAAGTGAGCCTACGGTCTATTAGAAGGCCGAGGTACTTTACCCGCACTTGCCAGTCAATCTCCCTTCCAGAGATTCTCACTTTTCTGGCCGGAGAAGATAGTACTCTTCCCATGGTTATCGCCTGAGTCTTGTTCGGGTTTACTCGGATCTTCCAATCAAGGTACCAGCGCTCGAGGTCGTCCAATGCATGTTGCATGTAGACGACGCCGACCTCTCGACCCATGGAAGATGAGAGAAGAGCCGTGTCGTCGGCGTGCAGGGATAACCTTCATGGAAGTATTCATTTCAGGTTTGAATAGTCGTCGACCTCAAAACAGAACAAATTACAAAATGAAACCGTAACAACTTGAACGATGTTATTCCACACATAATATATGTTTAAAATATGTTTTTCCGTTCATCAGCTGGCAATGGCATCAATAGGTCTTTCAAACGAATACAAAATTTCGATGATATCTTACAAACACTTTGTTTTATTTAAATTTAAAGAAAGGAAGTGCTTAATGTAAGACCCTAAATATTGATACTTTGCATAAGCATTTCCTTGTGAATGAAAGATACGCCAAAACATAAGAAAATTTTGCTGTTAGAAAATATGGGAAAACCTAAAAACTGAAGTCAACGTGTCATGGACAACGGCTAGTAATTAAACATTCAGAGACATTAAATAGAATGAAGTGATTTTATTGATAGCAATGACCTGATGTCAACAAGTTAAAATTCAAGCTCTCTTTCCTAACCTTTCAGGATTTAAACGCGTATTTTTCTAATACTGCTTGGTTAGCGTGAGTAGTTCGTTCTACTCATTCAATCGATTGCTATGTGAAACGGTGGTTCGAGCCTGGCGGCCGGACTATCGATTTTTAGTGCGTTTCGTTCAAACGGTGCTAGGAATCGCATTTTGAAAAGAAATAACTCGTTAATCCTCAACTTAGATGTCTGAGGGTTGTCGTACATAAGCGGGTCACAGCTGTTTATAGGAAAAACATATTTTTTTTAGACCGTAGTATTTCATTTCCAGATTGATGAATAAGAAGAACTGATATTATCTCGTTAGACTTCTTTTTCAGATCTAAAATATATACTAACAGAGCTGGCAAAGTCTGCGCATGTCAAGTCGTTGTCTAGTGTTTAATGGAGAACACTGAACACTATGTCGCAGGATTGGCAAAAACCAAGGTTTTTTCCAAAAGACCAAAAAAAAACAGAATTTTTGTTTTAACTAGATTTATTTTTATTTGATACAATGTATTATAAGTCTAAATACTTAAAAAAATAATTAATTATTTTATGAAATAATAGTGATAAAAAATTTAAAAAATTATTGAGACTATTTTCATTTGCACACACAAAAAAATAATTTAACAAAAAAGAATCTTCAAACGTAATAATATTCCAAATTACAAAGTTGGAAAATACAAAAATAGAATTTGTTTATCTTCATTTGCCGCAGATGTATTGAAAAGATAAGAAAATGAAAAAAAAATTAAATATTACTAGTGTAAAATTATAGTTCTTTTAATTATTAGAATAATTTAAAATATATTAATTTAAAAATTTAAATATAAAATTTTCATTTGTAGTTTATTGAGCTGTAGTTTTCATTATTATAATAATATCAATAACATAGAGAGAAAAATCCAATAAAAAAAATAGTTTTTTTCTTAAAAAACCTGTTGGTTTAAACCTTGGTTTGAACCATGGTTTCAAGCATGTTGGTTTAAACCTGCCAACCCTGCTACGTCTATCATTAAAATAGTTTTTTTACTATTGCTCAGCTTTTCGATTATGTTCATTACATCTCTGAAAGCTTCGCATTATTTATATCAGTGAGTAGAAAGTTTTTCTTCTTCTAATAACTATACGTAAACTACATGTAAATTGTTTCGTCTAGATATATTCTAAAATAAATATTCGTCATTTTATATTTCAGATACACCATAACCGTAAGAGTGTCTGAAGAACAACCTTATCAAGTGAGAGAGTATGTATGGTGTCTCAACTTTCCGCCGAGATGTTCAAAGTACAAGATCAAGTTCAAAACGGTGTACAAAAACCAAAATTTAGTCAAAAGTAGACCAGTCGAAGACTGCTGTAAGGGATACACCAAAAGCACATCTGAAGACAGATGTATTCCCGTTTGCTCAACAGACTGTGTTCACGGAATTTGTTCTGCGCCAGACACTTGCCAGTGTGAAACAGGATATGGAGGACCCCACTGTGATGTTTGTAAGTATTTTTCATGTGAAAGGAGTGGATTAATGAGAAATATTAATTTAGAAAGATTTTACATACCGAGGCTCAATAAATATTTTTATTTTGGAGAGCCGTCTTGTTCCGTTCTTAAAACTTATTCGTGAAAAAATCTCGATCGAAATTATTTAAAAGTAAATTGCTCCCGAACTTTGCCCCAAAAGGGCATGTATCGCAAACGTATAATTAATCACTATAGATTGAAGATCGAATTAATCAAATATACTAGACTGGAAATCCGTCGGGTATCTACCATAAGTACCTGCAATGTCGTAGGTTCACATGAGAGGCAAGGATTTGGTGTTTTCACCTAAACTTGAACATGTCAGATGCACTTCTTCATTCTGACTCACACCACGGAGTATATGTTTGTGGAGTTATTTCCGGACTTTACAGGTGGCGTAGTGGTACATCCTACTGAATCAACTGCAGATAGAGCTTATGACCTGTTGTTCGGGTTACTCAGATGGTTCACTCCGTCTGAAATGACCTTCATCGGTACTGACGAGGAGCAAGTACTCCGAAACCGGTCTATCGGTGGTCGTCCCGACCAAATAAAATTAATTTCTGCTTTTCATATATAGGAAGTTACTTACGACGAATCTTCCAAACGGAAGAGGTTGCACAAGTGCCCGATGGTTTTACTTCAGCTTTCCCCACGGCATAAGCCGTGTGGTGTTTACACCTAAACTTGAGCATAAACTTATCGTTATTAAATTCGAACTTCACCTTTTGTTTCCAACTTATTCATATTTTTGCTCATACTATTCATTAACTGTTGAACCTTATTAGTTGTAAACAATAAAGACATTTATTATTATTATAGGTTGTTACTTAATAGTTACTTTTTGTATCATACCTAGACTGATAGCTTTATATATATCAGGCTTTTTAAATAAAATGTATTCATTCCTTCATAAAGCATCCAACTCGATTATTTATTTTGCCCCTTATAATTTATGTCATATTTTGATTTCAGAATGAAAATTTAAAAAGAACTCGAAATTAGTTTTTATCCGACGCTATCATTTGATAATTATTTTCTTTCATTTGTATCATTTTTCCAGCTTGCCCCCCTGGACTCTGGGGTGTTGAATGTCAACACCATTGTGAATGCCAAAATAACTCAACTTGCGATGCCTTCAGCGGAGAATGCCATTGTTCCAGAGGTTGGATAGGGAAACACTGCGAAAAGACTTGCGATAAGGACCATTTCGGTCAAGATTGTTTGGAGACGTGTCGATGTGAAAATGGCGACTGTGATAATGTGTCCGGAGAATGCAAATGCCATTCTGGATATATGGGACCGTTGTAAGTATTGAAATGATTTTTGAATTATTATTGCAGTGTAAAAAGTTTATTCGTAATATTTATACCAAGTGATTTCTGACGAGAAATAATTAGACATATTATGAGAGATTTGAAGATTGAGAATTTGGAACAAGAAGTAATTGATAATAAACTAGGTATTCGTTTAAATATTTTACACTCATCACTTCCACCTGTAGTGAACTATGGCACCAACTTTCTTATTTTAGATAGAATTCCTCATCAGTTTTGATTTTTTTTTTCGAATACACATGAATTTTTTCAATGCAAAAATTATACTAATCACACACAAAGTAGTGGGGTTTCTACGAAGGGCGAGAAGTGCTACACTCTATTTTCATTTCAAATCGAGTGTTTCTTTTGATCTCGCCTTGTTTTCAAGATCTCGAATTTTTCAGAACTCCAAAATATCTAGAAAGAAGTCAAGAAAAAGAGATCGTTTTCTCAGAATCCTTTGAGAACCGTTGCTTCATGAATCGAAGCTAATACAGCGAATTTCATTTCGTTTCATTCACCAAAAATAGCTGAACTCACAAAAATTTTGAAGCAAAGCTTTGTGTTTTGTTTTTTTTGGTGGCTGGATTATATCCATTTTTAAATATGCATCATTTCATGCAAGAATCAGATCTAGGTGACATGCAAAGTAACATCTATCAGAAGGAATAGTAAATAGTATCATGCTGACAAATAATATCTGCAGCCTGCAGATGAGTTGTCACAAATATCGAATGAAAAATCTAGGAGATAATAATGAGACAGATCCCCATATACAACATGACTTTTAATAACCTGTATTGATATCATTTTTATAGAAGCTCAATCAAGCTCTACTAACTTTACATACCACAATGATAAGGATTCAATCAAAATATTTGGTTTCAAGGACAAATATCAGATTATGTTGAAATAAATACAAACGACTATTTATATGTACACTTGCATATGTTTACTCATGGTTCTCAGGTGTGTTCAAGAAAACTAATATTTATAATTCTTTCAATGTGGTTACAGATAACATGACACTTTAGTCCTACATTGGAATGAATCAAAAACATTCCAGATAATTGCGTCTTCCAATAATAAATATCTGGGTTTCATGTTTTCAAGAAAGTATTGTTTTGTTTGATGAAATATATAGGTCACGAAATATATAGGGTAGAAAATCGAAATTAAATATAAGGTATAAAATCGGACGATGATGGCGCTTATATGTTTAAATTGAATAAAAAATAAGAAACCATAAATACCAATAAAATACCATCCTTTCAAGATTAATTCACTGCACTAACTTTAGGCATTGTTTCAAATGATTTTGAGTTGAATAGTGAGCAAAACTGAACATATTTTCATGATATTCAGTGAAGACAAAATATATTGCTTCATTGCCATTCAATTTCACACAATAAATTAATTCACTCAGCTAGTTAAAATTTGAGCCATGACAATTCAACATTGTACAATCACTGTTATGCTTGAAAGACAACGAACCTCTAGTTCTATGGAAAGGTATAAGGCTTGTATGATTTATCGGGAAGTGTGCCAATTTTCATGTAGTGTTAACGTGTTTCTTGAATACATTTCACCTCATCAAAACAGTAAAAATTAGATTGTTTCGAAAAACAACCAAAAATTAAAAAAAAATTAAGTTTGATTTGTACCGATTAGGTACATGTGTAATTCCAAATATTTCGAATCAGTAGGTAATATTATTTGATTGAATTTCATCACATTTCATCCTTTTTCTACCAACATTCACATAGACTTCTCCGTTTCAAGTCCAAACTTTTTTGGATGTGTTTTTTTAAATATTTTGCAGCCTTCTAGTGAGATCTGCTCTGTTGACTGTGCCACTGGATTTCAGTAGTTTTTTGTTTTACATTATTCTCTACTTATATAATTACAAAAACGTACCAGTAGACATCGAAGTTTTTTCATGAACGACTCGATGAGCAAAATCAATTTTTTGTCCAACGTTCATTGTAATTTTCAGGCTTTCATTTATCACTTTATGCACAATGTCGTCTGTTACCTCATTATCATTTTATTTTATTCAACCTAAACTTCTGCATACTCTTCTCACTCATCAAGCCTATTTTTTTTTTTCTAACTCTATGAAAGTCTGGTCTTTAATTAAAAACAAATTGAAACATTAAAAAAAAGAACTCTCAATATTGAAGTTATTATTTTCTGTCAGTAATTATTTTTGACTATGTTATATATGTTGTATATTTTTTTAAATATTTAATTTTTGTTGAAACTCCTAATATAAACAGATTTGTTACTTGAAGTTGAGCAAGGATATTGAAAATAAATCTCTCGAAATCTGAAAAAAGGCTCCGATGCTAATTTAGCAAGTATACATATATTCTCAAGTATATCTTACTATATTTATCTATAACAAGTTGAAAAATTTACTATATTCAAACAAAAAATTGAGTTGGAATGGCTGTACATCATCTTTGTTTCATTAGTCAGTTACTATTGCTACAATTTTCAAAATATTTTGAAAATATTGTTTGAATATTTGATGGTTTTTGTTTCTTCTGATAGTTTGTTTGCAATTTTGGCTATATGAAACTTTATTTCTGTGGAGGCTGTAGTAGCTGAAAGAGAAACACTACATGAAAACATTATTTACTAAACATCTTTTAAATTGCAAAGTTTCGTTCTTTACCGACTCTTTTTTTATTTTTTCAATTTTTCGTGTCGAGGTGCTAGATAGATTTAATAAGTATGATATATATGTCTAATTATAACATGTGAATTTGTTTAATCACATTTGGATAATTACATTATTCAATAAATCAAAACCAAAAAACTAAAATTGCTAAAATATGATCAGTTATTACATCACATCACTAAAAATTCACTAATTTGGATAACCAGAAATATGTTATTGCTGTATTTTTAGACTTAAAAATAGCTTTTGAGACAATTGATAGAGAAATTATTTTGTTTAATTTGGCTCATTATGGGATTGATGGAAAGGTGTTAGAATAGTTCAGTGATTATTTAAACAATAGAAAATAGAAAGTCCGTTTCAAAGATGCACTATCATATGAAAAAGACATTGATGTAGGTGTTCTCCAAGGTAGCGTTCTGGGCCCACTTCTTTTTGTTTTATATTTGAACGATATTGAACTTTTTATTGAATCTGAGTTCATAAACCTATTTGCTGATGATACGTTGCTTATGTGTAGTGATATGCATTTAGATAGATCTATTCATAAAATGCACTAACAAATTGAAGTTAAACGTAACAAAAATATAAATCCACGAAATATAAATATAGTTCTCTAAATATCAACGGTATAAACCTCAATATCAATAACGAAAAAATTAAAGTTGTGTCATCAGTCAAATACCTTGGTTTTCAACTGAATAATTTTTTAAATTTTGACAATCACTTTGAATATATACATAAGAAAATATCGAAAATACTATATTTTTTCAGTAGAATAGCACAAAATTTGTCAATGCAGTCCAAAGTAACAGTTTACAATACTATTATTCAACCACACTTTGATTATTGTGCGTCATTATTTTGTTTAACCTCAATAAATTAAATATGCTGCAAAAACTACAAAATCGAGGGATAAGAGTAATCATGAAAACAAATCGTCGTACTCCTATAAAAAGTATGCTTGATTGTTTGAATTGGTTATCAGTTGAAAGTAGACTCTACTATTTTACAATGACTGTAGTATACAAAATTGTAAATGGAATGGCACCAGAATATTTTAAAGATTGCATCAAAATCAATAAAAACATTTATAATTATAATACAAGAAATTCCAATAATGTACATATAAACAGGCGGGAATCGGAAGTACCATGAATTCGTTATTTTTTAAGGGCTTCCACGAGTTCGAAGAATTACCAGAAGAAATAAAAAAATATCCATTTTGAAAGGTTTTGAAAGAGCTCTTAAAGAATTTTAAAGAAAGTAATAGAATACAAATTGTATAGTTATGTGGAATTATTTGGGACATTTTTGGCTATCATCTATTGTTTTTAATTGTTCAGTAGGGTATTTGTATCTGTAATGAAACCAAATATCACTGTTTTAATAATAATTTGATGTATATATGTACCTATATTTCGTGATCTATTTAAATGTTACTTAACATATGATACTGAAATCTTTATATGTAATATTTATTGTCTGGGTACATGCTAGTTTAAATCTCAAATTGTTTACATTTGAAATTTTTTACATACATTTTTTTTTATATTTCATTGTGCTAGTGTTATTATTAATCACTCATAGATATGTATATTAGGTTTCCTATTTCAATAAAGATTATTATTATTATTATATTCATAGAAATGATGAATCTTTTTTTTCCACAGATGTGATGATTTGTGTCCGATTGGGAAACATGGCAGTGAATGTAAATCAGAATGTCGATGCCAAAACGGAGGCACCTGCGATCCAGAAAACGGGAATTGTTTCTGCAAAGACGGATGGACGGGTCTTGTGTGTGCCAATAGATGCCCTTTTGGTTTTTGGGGTGTCAATTGTTCCCAGCCATGTGACTGTTACAATGGTGCCTCGTGTCACCATATCAACGGTTCATGTGAGTGCCAACCTGGGTTTACAGGAGATAGGGTAAGTTAGATCAAGTGTCTTCAATTATTCAATAGAACTTGGCCGATACTTGATGAAAATCCATATCAAAAAAATTATTAATACAGTTTATTTTGTATGATTTTCACTATAGAGGCTTTTACGAAAACCGCGACACGCGACACAAAAGCTTCCTCAGGCAGTTTATGCAAATGTTCAAGAGTAATGCTTAACTGGACTTGAACAGATTACCATAAGTTGCTTATGGTATCGACACGCGTTAATTAAGATGAGACAAAGATGATATATTATTTGAATAATTAAGATAAAAATATATTAACGAATTTTCCATTAATTTTCATATCGTGTACTCTTTGATTTTTTCAAATTTATTTTCGGCTTTGAGGCACGAAGCCCTTTGCACCTCACCTTTGCCTTACGCAGCCTCTGAGTTTACAAAACCTCAACACGTGTTTTGCTATACAGAAGCTTCCTCAGGCGTGTGTACTAAAATCTCACAATAAAGTGTTCATATAGTTCATACAGAACTATTCAATTCATACAGTATGAAGACACCCGAGTAAACTATTGTATAGAAAACACTGGTTGTGGTTTTGTAAACCATCCAGTAAAAATCTCGCAAGGTGTCACTTGAATACGTTATTAATTTTCATCAGTATGAGCTGATTCCATCACACATGATAAATATAGTTGAATCTCACTAATCCGGGCCTTCAATAGACCAATACGTCAGCTCCGCTCCGTCGCTCCTCTACGCCTATGCATTCGTCGCCGCGTCGTCGTCTAGTAGTCTAACCTCAAAACTTAATCAACTGCACGTGCGTACGTATTTACTTGTTGTTTTGAAGTGAGATTAGTATGTTGCTAAAAATGTCAAGTGAACGGAAACAAGATACTATTCTATTTATTATTTTTCTCTATAATCCAGTAATCCGAACCGAACATTCCAATAAGTCGCCACCCTCTGGTTTTTAATTGTGCGGGATTAGTGAGATTTTACTACCAGACTTTTTTAAATATGAATAAAATTTCACATTGAGTGAAAACAAAAATTAAAAATCGAAATTGCATCACAATTTCAATGGTAAATAAAACACTATACCTAGTATTGTGGAAGATTTCTGTCACAAAGTTGAATTTTTTCAAACTGGTCTTGAATATTTCACTTTCAAGGGTGTTTAGTGTATGCATTCAGGACTTGAAGAAAACTGAATTTAGGGATGCTTGTCTTGTAACCATTGCTTTTTTGTGAATAAGATGCTGTATTTCTTGATTTTATTTTTTATGAATGAAACTGAGAGTGTGATATGAAAAGAATTTATGAATAGACAACCATTTTAACGAATTAAATACACACATCGGAAAAGTCTAGGGATATTTTTAAAAATGGCAATAATTTTTTTTAGATCGCTTTAGGGAAAAAAAAAGTTGACGGGTGATTATTAAACGAATGTAACTTACAACAAAATTTTTTAAATGGTCAAAAATACTAAGTGCGCATATTAGCAAAACTAAAAAAAAATATGGCTCTTCTTTGGCACCCCGAAAAAAATCATAATACAAAAAAAATTGGAATCAGTACAAAGTATGGCCTCCACGCTGGTTTATTACGGCCCTACATCTATCGTGCATCGACAAAATGAGATTGTCAATGTCTTGTTGAGGTACATTTGCCCATTCAGCGATTAAAAGCTCTCTCAATTGAAACGTTGTGTGAATGTTCCCCATATGCGGAGTAATTCTTCGTTGAAGCATGTCCCACACATGCTCGATGGGATTCAGGTCCGGTGATTGTGCTGGCCATGGCAATACATCAACTCCTTCATTGGTGAGCCAGTCAGTCACTAGACGCGCGACATGTGGACGAGCATTATCGTGCATTAGGTGGAAGTTTTCACCAACAGCACCAGCAAATGGACGGACGATAGGTAGAAGAATGGTGTCGAGGTACTGTCGAGCTGTGAGGGAGCGATTTGGAAAAACGAGATCGGTTCTGCCGCCGATCATGATTCCGCCCCATAGCATTACTGTACCACTTCTGTATATGTGGACTTCCTGGACGTGTCTCAAACGTTCATTATTTCCAAGTCGTCTCCACAGTCTTACTCGACGAGAATCTGGATGAAATCCAAATCTGGATTCGTCTGTAAACAAAACTGTGGCCCAATCATTTGCATCCCAGTTTTGATGTTCTTGACACCACTCTAATCTTCTACCGCGATTGCCTCTCGACAAAGGTGGACATCTAAGTGGCCTTCTTTTGTGGAGATCTGCTTCATGCAGTCGATTTCTGACAGTATCACGACCAATGGTTACCTGGTGCGTCTGCTGCAACACGTTAACCAACTCAGGTGCTGTGATTGTCGGTTGTTTTCTTGCGGTTAAGACCAAAAATCGGTCTTGAACTGCAGTTGTAGCGCGTCCTCGCCCTGGATGTTGTTCGGCTAGACTGCCAGTTTCACGGAAACGCCGCCACAATCGACTGATAACACTTTGGGAGACCCCCAAACGAAGAGCTACATCATTTTGTCGCATGCCACCTTGAAGAAGCCCTACAGCTCTATTCATCTCAGCCAATGGTAAGTGATGGCGTTCCATGTTAAAGCACAATATTTCCAGTTTAATTGCTGAGCAAGAACTGCATAGAATGTACAAACTCGACACTTTCAGATTATTCATTTTAGCCGTAAACCTACAGTTTGTAAAAAACTTGATAAAAGATTAGTTACCGTTTTTGCAGGCTTTGTTCAACCCATAGAAATCTACAGGGTGGTCGAGTGTACCAATTTAATCGAAATTAAACGACCTCATGCATTTATTTTTATGATATTTAGTATGTTATAAAAATATCCCTAGACTTTTCCGATGTGTGTACATTAGTGTCTCGTTGATTATCTTGATCACATATTCATAATTTAATTCTTCCAGCATTCACCTATTTTCATCAATGTTTCTGTTTTCTCCTTTCAACTAAGAAATCTACTATTTGCTGGTAAACTAGCTCTTCCAATATCTTTTCTAGATGGAAGCATGTTAATTGGTTGAAGGTTACTTTTTTATTCTTGGGGATAATATTTTTGAGTGTCTCATAATCAGTTATTTATAATTATCAAACAAGCAGTAACCATGTCTAAGTGTTTTATGATGTGTTCCTAGCAGTGTTGCCAGTGACATTGATTTTCTGAGTTCTCAACACAAATTACAAATGTTTTTTGTGATAGACGCAGCCAATCACTTCACTTCCATGCAGAAATTTGAAAGTGTGCTTCAAGAGTCAGCGAAATATGATCTGTTATTCTGAAAGTTGCTGTTACCGTGAAAATATTGAATATTTCATTCATTTCGAAAGATTATATATAATGTAGAGATGTTAATGAATAATTTTCCTCAGTCTAGATAAATTATGAAAAGGTTTATTTAATTAAGCAACTCTTTTGAATTATATGGATCTGAGGGTGAACATTGAATCAACTACACTATTCCATAATATACAAGTTCTACTATTGATAATGTTCACATACATATTTCTGAAAACTCAATTGTCTGTAATATAATACCATCAGGACTCTCTAATCATAAAACCAAATAATTCTCATTGAAAGTGAATAATTTTTCTGAATAAAAATATCACAATTGGAAGGATGTATCATAAAAAAATTCTCAACACTAATAATCAAATAAAAAACTGAACTTTATGAACGCAGTAGTTTCGTTGTTCTGAATTATACATAATACATACATACATTAAATAAGTTCATTGTTTTTAGTGCCTAGATGTTTGTCCAGAGGGAACCTTTGGAATGAACTGCGTAGAAAAATGTTCCTGTCAAAATGGTGCCAAATGTTCGAACAAAAATGGAACGTGTATTTGTGCTAAAGGTTGGGGAGGAAAATACTGCCACAAGCGGGTTTGTCCCGAAGGTCTTTATGGCCCTAAATGCGAGCATATGTGTCAGTGCAACAGTGAAAACACTGAAATGTAAGTACATTTAACAATTTTTCAGAGAATTTTCTATTCTTTTACTGAATTTTTTTTAGATGTCCACTTTTGTATTATCGTGAAATATTCATTACTGAAAAAATTATAATAGTGATTTTTAGTTTGAGTTTTCTATCAGTCCCATAGATTTTGTTTCTGTGAGGGGAAGACAACATCGCCATTCACTATTAGCATATTGATCAAATTCAATTAGATATAAAGGAAACTTTGTTTACCTTACAAATATTACAAATTCAGTCATAAACACAAAATATAAAGACAATAACAGTTTATATTTAGGCCCATCACAATTTACATGTATTTAAAAGAAAGGACAAAAATACGGGAACTTTGTCAAAAAAGTATACATTTATTTCTCTACTTTAATGTTGTCGCCTTCAAAATAGTCCCCATTAGAAATTATACATTCAAAACACTTCTCAAACTCTATCTTTGGGATAGTCTTTAGCCCTTTGTGATGCGTAATCTATGCTTGAAAAACAATGGCCCTTCAAGGTTATCTTCATTTTCGGAAATGAGGAAAAAAGTCACGTGGAGGCATGTATGGCGAATATGGAGGCTAGGGTAGTGTTTTTGTTTAAAAAATGAAGTGTGGGCAGGTACATTATCGTGGTGCAAAAACCCTAGTTGTTTTTCCACAAATCCGGGCGTTTTTTCGGATTGTTTTAAGCAAACCGCGTTAAACTTGTTGATAATACTCCTTATTGACCGTTTGACTTTATGGCAAGAATTCATGATATATACTATGCCACTAAAATTGAACAACACAAGTGAGTACGTATAACCTTCACCTGCCACCCTTTCATACCCAAAAATTTCATAGCATCAGCCAATGCATATACTAACATCATCAGTGACTTCTCTGATTGTGATTTGGTGATCGTTCTTAACCATTGCTCTCGCTTTTTTACGTTCTCATTGGTTGTTTATGTGCCTGGACGTTCGGAACGTTCTCCATCTTCAACATCTTCGCGGCCATCTTAAAAACGCTTGTAGACTCTTGTTTTCACTTATAGCAGATTCACCATAGGCCTTTAACATTTCACAAATTTTGTTACACCTTATTTTTTATGCAAAATTTTATACAAATTCTTTGACCAATTTGTTTTAACAAACTAAAATCATCGAGCTCTCAAAGACATATCATAGACAAAGTAAATAATCAGCTATGGCTGACAATGGGACTGTTCACCCCCGTGAACTTTAAAAATTCCTGTTATTTCATGAACATACATCGTATGTGGTAATTGTTCTGTTCTGCGTTTCTACACTCAGTCTTGATTAAGAATCTCATCAACCAAGATAAATTTCGACTTTGTGTTTTATTTTTTCCCTGTCAAGAGTATTTAAGGGGAAGCTTTATTGTTTTTTATTTCTGGTGTTGTGGTCATGCAATTGTTTATTATTGTGAACCAAAAAATTAGAGGGATGCATCAGAATTCCCGGTTCTATAAAGAGTTACTGAGCGTACTCTCTGGCATCCTTTTTCACTGTAGTTCGAATAATTTTTTCCTGCCTTAATAATGAGTGTTGACTAGCTGAAGTTATTCCCTAGAACAGAACACCATAACTCAAATTACAATGAACGGTTCTATAGTACACTGTTTTTATTACCTCTAGTGCCTGCCCCGCTGGGGACCGAATCAGGTTTTTAGAGTTCGGCAGAGCAATAGTCTTACCATCTGACCTGAGAGACTACTCACCATACAAACTAATCGGCTTCGTTGAGAATCTGGTTTTTTTTTGGGTCGAGTGCGAATTGGTGTCAGCCACAATAAACCCTTGTGGTTTGCGGTGGAGGATCTAATAGACCCACTCACTTTTGGACCTAACCTAACCTACTTCTAGGGATATCACATTTCTGAAATTTCTCAGTATGAAGTAATTTTTTGATAATTTAACCCAAGCGAATTACCACATTCTTTGCAACAGGAATCAAAATTATTCTGTATCGAGGAGAAATAGTCTTTCAGATGTTTCTCGTTCATCCAGCAGCAGGACCATGGTGAAATCGATTGAGTAGATCGCCTACAGACTAGTTGTGTGACCTGTGGTCTCACATTTTTCAGAGAAAGTGATTCATTTGGTTTCATTTTTATTCAGACACAAAACATTCGAATGAAAATGCTCCTCTCTCCATGAGTAGAATTTGAAACCTCTGGTGTGAAATGGATTTATTGAAAACACTTTTCCCTCACCAGAACAATCGACTCCTGAAGATGCTAACTTGAATAGCGATACATGCATTGGGGAAAATATGTTTTCAATTAATAGTCTATTCATTAATTTATGGAAAATGTTTATTACCTATCAAAAAATTGGAATCGTCTGCATACATGAAGATGTCTGTAATGTCTATTAAAGTTGGTAGGTTATTCATGTAACTGAATGAAATTCGTATAGGTTAGGTATTTTCAGTGGAAGAATTCAAACGTCAAAATATTTTGTCTTGAAAAATTTCAGATGCCATCCTTGGACGGGCGAATGTGAATGTAAAGCTGGTTGGAATTCACAAGACTGTTCACGACTTTGTCCACTTCTAACGTACGGCAAAGGTTGTCATGGTTTATGCAGCTGTCAAAATGGCGCCCAGTGTGATCCTGTTAACGGCACATGCATTTGTGCACCAGGCTTCACGGGAGTCAATTGTGAGAAGAATTGTGCTGCTGGCAGCTTTGGAGAAGATTGTGCCCAGGAATGTGATTGTGAGTCAAAATATCTATTCATACATTTTCCTCTAAAAAAAATTATAAAATTTATAATTACATTATTAAGGACAGATACTAGTTATACCTTGCTAATATCAATTATTGTTTTGTTGTGCTGTGGAGTGTTTGCTTTTTAACAGTTAATCGATTTTTTGCCCTGATTCTGTTTGATCCCTTGATAATTTGTGTGAAGCTGAAACTTTTTAGTATTTCATATAGTTTTTTATAACTATTCGTTGGACAATTGTGCAAATCAATGTTGAAATCACCTACACACAAAATATTTTCAAATTTAGGGGCGACATCACCCAAGCTTTTTTAGATAATTTAAGAAAAGCAACTACAGGTATATTATGTAAATACAGTGTGTCCAAGATAAGGATCCTAAGCATAGGAATCTCAGTACCTGTTGGAGATACAGCTTAGGTTAAATTAGGAAAAAGTTGTGTTCTTTAAAGCTTATTTACATGCCGTTTAGAAACTTGAAGAATTTTCATGGCCTGCTGAGATATTTGGGAAAAACGAGAATTTGACAATATCAATTTTATTTTTTTCTGACTTCATTTGAAAAGATATCAAAAAACGAATAACACTTTTTCATTGGCACTTTTAAGGTACTACACGATGGTATTTTTAGTTTTTATATCCGACGTTTCGTTTTCAAGAAACCATCATCAACTTTATTTTTTTATATGACCCGAAACAAAAGTACACCCTGTATCTGATTCCATTTTTTATTACGAATTCAACGATGTTTCACATTCCATTGTTTTCTTTTTAGTTTAAAGGAAAATTACATTTTTTTCTATTTTTAAGTAGGCGTTGCAAACAAATGCTTTGACGTAAATACCTGTCACCGAGCCTGTCAAATATTATTTAATTACACGATAAAATAGTAATTGTCGTTGTTGTTAGCCTGTTTGTCGAGTTGTTGATTTTAGAGTTATTGTTACTGTTGTCGTTATTATTGTTTATTGTTGAATAGATAATATTGTGTTATTATCGTCCAATATGCCGGGTGAGCATTATGGCCATGAAGAAAAGTTTGACATGCTAACGTGCTACATTTTGTGCCACAAAAATACTGTAAATACAGCAGCAATGTATCTTAATACATATCCAGAAAGAAAGCAGCCATGTAAGTCCATTTTCTTAGAGCTGGCTCGAAATTTAAAAGAATATGGTTCATTTAAAAAGCCTGTTTTATCTCGAAAAAAGGAATCTTCAGAAAAAGCCCAAAATAATGTTTTACTAGCAGTTGTTGAGAACCCTGAAATATCAACTAGGCAAATCGAAAATAATGTAGGAGTAGCCAATTTTGCGTAAAAATAGATATCACCCCTATAAATTTAGGATTTGCCAAGGACTTAAACAAGGGAATTTCGAACGGCGCCGAAATTTTTGCGTATGGTATACACGCGCGTATGAAGAAGATTATAATTTCCCTTCAAAAATAATATGGTCTGACGAAAGTATGGTCACTAATAATGGTATCTTCAACCGCCGCAATACGCATTACTGGGCTCAGCAAAATCCGCGTGTTAAGAAAATATCAAGACATCAAGAACGTTTTGGGTTTAATAAGTGATGTGCAATTTTAGGAACTAAAATACTAGGTCCGTTTTTTTACTATAATTCTTTGACCGCCGAACGATACCATCATTTATTGCAAAACTATGTAGAAGACTGTTTAGATAATTTACCTCTGGCACAGGTCAATAACTGTTGGTTTCAACAAGACGGTGCTCCTGCACATAATTCTAGACAAGTTCGAGAGTATCTTTCGCAGCGATTTCCTGGAAGGTGGATTGGAACCTTTAGTGAAGTGTCTTGGCCAGCGTGATCCCCTGACTTAACTCCTCTGGACTTCTTCATATGGGGTTTTGTTAAAAACCGGGATTACCAACATTCTTTTGAAACTGAACAGCAGTTACGAGAATGTGTAACTGTCGCATTTAACAGTATTACACCAGATATGTTACGTGATGTTTTAAGTTCTACAGTTAGAAGATCATACTTATGTTTGGAAAATAACGGAAACCTGTTTGAACACCTCCTTTGAATTAAATAAAAAATGCGTTAATTTCTTTGTTGTTTTCATTACTTTAAAAAAATCATTATTAACCTACTTAAAAATACATTTTAAAAATAGAAAAAAATGCAATTTTCCCTTAAACTAAAAAATAAACAATGGCATGTGTTACATCGTTGAATTCGTAATAAAAAATGGAATCAGATACGGGGTGTACTTTTTTTTCGGGCTATTTAAAAAAATAAAGTTGATGATGGTTTTTTGAAAACGAAACGTCGGATATAAAAACTAAAAATACCATCGTGTAGTACCTTAAAAGTGCCAATGAAAAAGTGTTATTCGTTTTTTGATATCTTTTCCAATAAAGTCAGAAAAAAATAAAATTGATATTGTCAAATTCTCGTTTTTCCCAAATATCTCAGCAGGCCATGAAAATTCTTCAAGTTTCTAAACGGCATGTAAATAAGCTTTAAAGAACACAACTTTTTCCTAATTTAACCTAAGCTGTATCTCCAACAGGTACTGAGATTCCCATGCTTAGGATCCTTATCTTGAACACACTGTATATAATAATAAGCCACCTTCCATATCATCCGTTCTATCCTATCTTGAATAACATGACATCAGATTTTGAGTTTCCAACTTTTCAAATTTTCTTCTGTTATTTAACCATACTTTTTCATTTCCCAGGCAAAAACGGGGCAGTTTGCTCGCCTGAAACAGGTCAGTGCCAATGCCCAGCTGGCTGGGAAGGCCAGCAATGTGATCGTCCTTGCAGCAACAGCTCCTTTGGAGTACATTGCAATCAGAAATGTGTCTGCAAACATGGTGCATCTTGTAATCCTGTTAATGGTAAGTTTCAGTTATCATAATTTTTTGTGCATGCTGATTGAACTAATGTTGACACTTGAACTTGTATGCCAAGTTACGGGAAAATTTTTAAATTCATTGAAGTTGTTCAATTACAGTTTTTGGATTAGCATGATGTGATTTATAAGTTAGGAACGTAATATATACAATTCATCATTTATGGCGGTGTAATAGTGCGAATGCAAAAAATATAAATCTGAGCAATTGATACCGCCCTGAATATTTCTAAAGTTTTTAAGAAACTTTCAGTTGATATATTTGAAATATATATATTGACATAATTTTTAGTTATCATGTACGAAATTAGTTGACATTTTTCTAAACACGTGAACATAGTTTTATCTTACTATGACAGTAAATAGCAAAATCTATATTTTTTCAATGTAGCCCTATTATTCTATTGAATTGTATTGATTTGAAGTGATTCTCTATATATTTTCATTTATAAAGTATGACAAAAACCCTCACCAGAGTTGTATAATATTTTTGATCTATAGAAACACCTAAATCTGGAATGAAAAAAAATTATCTGATTTTTTCAAATGACGGGGTATAATCATGATTTGATTAGAAATTTGTGAATGTTCTCAATATTTATTCGCTTTTTGAAACAATTCTATTCTGCTCTTGAAACTGAAAATATAATTGCTTTAAAAATTTCGTTCAGTCAACTCAAATTCCTTATGTTTATTTAACAAATAGTTTCAGTAGTGTCTACTTATTGGGAAAAAAAAAAGGTTTTGGTTTTCTACTTCTCCATCTTTATACAAAAAAATGTGTAAATCCTAAACTCATCTTCTATACAAATAGAATACCTCAATCTTATGTTCTTTATTTACTTTTTGTTGTTTTATACATTTAGTATTTCTTAGGATAAATGTATTACCATCACTATACTTGTAAATTTCCTATTTAAGAACAACATATTGAATATGAATATATGAAAGTATAATAAGTCGGTAGATTTTGATATTGAATTCAATCGTAAATTTTTATACATGTAAGCCAGTCTGTGAAGAACAAACTCGTAACTCTCCATCTATATACGTGAATACCCTCATAATAAATTGTCCACAAATGAAGCGCAGTTACTTGTGTAATTTATCATAATGTTAACAATACTATTGTAGAATTGAATAACTAATAAATAATAGCAATAAAATAAATATGAAATTGTGGAAACTAAACCTAAAATTACAATTTAAAATTGCGCATGTACCTAATTGAAAATGTCAAAAAAAAAACAAATTAATGTCTCCACCAGCTTTCAGTGGTTGAAACTTTTTTACTGCTGAATATGGTAGATGGCAGATCTTTGCTGATTCCAGCCGCTGGATACAATCGAAACGAAACAATAAGCGTTTAAATGCTACATCAGGTACAGCAGTTTTTGCTTTTTCATCATAGACGCAATCAGTATCGCAGAATTCGATTTTTGCACCTACTCTCAATAAGTTCACAAAGATGGGTTAATCTCCTCTGATAGGTAGAGAACTTTTGACACTTTTGTTAAAAGCCTTTCCATGCATCTTAATGATAACAAATCTCAACGGCATTTTTACTAGTATTCAGGTCTTGTCATTATTGTAACAATTCAATTTCTCTGTCTCCAATATGAAGAAAGGGACAATGGCATTTATAGGATCAACAAAAAACTCAAATTATAAAAATTAACATTTTCAGGTTTTCACTACTCTAAAATCATGAAATGATGTAAATTTGAAGGACAACTCATAACTGTTTTTCAATAACTTTGATACTCACGATTTAAGTTTTCTCACTTCATAACTAAAACAATTTCTATATGAAATATATAATCTTAGACAATAAAGTATACAGTGCATTTCTTTAATGGCCCCCTTTTATTTTTTGAACGGGTCAATTAAAAAAAATTAAATTTGGGATAATGAAATTAATACATGAATACTTTATTTTGAAGATAAATTGACAGATGAAACTTTCAAAATGGCGCCTGGGCGCCATCTGGGAAAAAAAATTAAATGGAAATGGGGGGTCTTGTGACACATATTTTTGAAGCTCCAGACGAATTCTTCACAACCCTAGAATATAATATCATTATCTTCAACTACTACAAAATGGCAGAACTTTTAATAATTGTCTGAATACATTGACATTTAACTACATAATAAGCTTAAGGTCAGTTCAGAAGATGCTCGAAATGGTTGCCTTGAACTTCGTGACATATGAACAGCCTATCCGATATTTCACGCCGAACATAACGTCAATATCACTACAAATATTTATTATTATCTGCCGCATATCCAATACTAAAGCAGGTTCAGTTTCGTAAACGTTTTGCTTCAAATAGCCCCATAAAAAAGTCCAAATGTGTCAAATCTGGCGAGCAGGCTGGCCATTCTGTAGGACCTCGACGGCCAATGCAACGACCGGGAAGAGTAGTATCCAAATAGTTTCTTACTTGTCTGGAGCAATGTGGTGGTGTTCCATCTTGTTGGAATACAATATCCATATCGAATTCATTAGGATTCACTTCGACGATTTCAGTGGTGAGAGAGTCAACAGTAGTTTCCAGCATATTCAAATACAGTTCCCTTGTTAAATTTTGATTAATAAATAGAGGTTCCTGCCCAAATGTTAATTTTTCTGGATATTGGGTATGTGTTTCCCGGAAAACGTGATGTTCACTGTCGTACTAACATTTTTTGACGTTTTTATAACTAACCACATCGGGTTGTTGGAGTTGCCATATGGCTGATAAAAAGGAATATTTCTAGAAATATCGATATTAATGTGTTTGTTTTCAGGAAATTATTAAATGTTTCGCCATTTTGTAGTAGGTGAAGATATTGACTTTATATTCTAGAGTTGTGAAGTATTCTCCAGGAGCTTCAAAATGATGTGTCACAAGACACCCATTTCCATTTTATTTTTTTTTCCAGATGGCGCCCAGACATTAATAAAGAAATGCACTGTATATCTCATCGTTATATATTTGTTCTCATTCTCAGAAAGTAAATTGCTTTACTAGTATATTTTTATTTCAAATATTTCATCATGCACAATAATCCTAACACTGTGATTGCAGTAGATTTAAAAACTGAAATCTTGAATAATATTTCCCGTATCTTGGTGTACGATCTTTTATTGTTTTTCGTTTTTGGCATGTTGTTGTTGTGTTTTGGTAGGCAGTTGTACATGTGGGGCTGGATACACTGGTGAATTCTGTGAAAATAAATGCCAGCCGGGCTATTTTGGAGTGAACTGCGAGCAGGTTTGCCATTGCCTAGATGGGCATAATTTGGGATGCGACCATGTGACTGGGCGATGTCGCTGTAAACCTGAGTGGAAAGGTACTTTTTACATGATATTGGGCAGTTGATAAAAGTCATCTCGCATTCATTATTGGGCAGTGTCATTCATGTTTCATGGAACATATTTCATCGAAACATCATAACCTCAGGGCCAACTAAATGATGCATGTTAGATATAATGCATTCTCATGAATTTTTTGCCGAGGAGACATTTTTCAATTATTAGATATTAAAACAGGAAATAAGCTCTCAAATTTTCTATAAACTGTGAAATTTTTAAAAACATACTTCAAAAGAAAGACCCACGATCTTATCAGTTTCTTCTAAAAAAATGAGTTTCTACAACAAAATTATTGTCATATGAACTTTTTTATTCATAAGTGACCTCCTCTATCACTTCATTCAGTTTGACTTATAAGATATACCCAGTATAATTGAACTGAAGCAAATACATACGCGTAATGCAATGAGTAATGATGCATAGTAAAATTACATGGTACTATTCAAATTTGATATCATCTTCAAATCAAAATTTCAATAAAAGATTCTTTTGTAAATCTGGACTAGGCTGTTTAAATGAACCAGAGTTACTAAACAGGAACTGTAAATAAAATTCATGAAAAATATTTCACAATCCATCAAAAAAATCGAAATTCCTAGTCTGAATATTATTTGGAATGGTTATATTTTTGCGTTTTCAATTATTCTAAAATAAATTTGGTATACCTATAGTTGAAATAAATATGAAAAAGGTAGTGTTTATGCATTAAATGAAATTGTTGAAAACACTCTGAAGTTCAGGATAATTTTCAGCTATAATATCCCAAGGACATTGATAACTAACGAAATAATTTTATCACAGTTTTCGAAAGCACGTTATTTGGTAACATCCCGACGCCGAAGGCGGAGGGATGTTACCTAAAATAACGTGCTTGAGGAAGTTGTGATAAAATTATGAGTTATTTATCAATGTTCGAGGGATATTCGGTGAGAAAATTTTTTGCAATTCGAACAAAATTATTTATTGAACACACAGTTATTAAAAGAACAATTCGTTTAATGATATTCCGTTGATCTTGCTGTATTTGCCTCGGTTACTGCATAGCTGTTTCCACGCATACTATTAAAGGGGTCTAGCATGATATTATACTCCTTGTAATACTTTTCTTGTAATAATTTGCTTGTTATATTCCATACGGTTTTAACAGTAGCCTCCTTAAACTCTGTGCTATCCTTTTTTCTCATATTAATCGCCCAATCCTTTAGTATTAATGCAAGCTCTTCGAGAGTACGATTTCCATCCAATTCATATTTTCTGGCGTCACAAAACTCCATAAATATTTTCCAAGTGTATTTTTTACTATTGACAGTATTTTTTGGTGTATTTTCTTCAATGATTTTGTCAATTGCCGCATCATTTTGAACACCAAAGCGAGGAAGTGACATTTTCGAAATAAATTGAATTACTGAAATGTCAAACAACTTTATTGTGTTGGTTGCTTAGCAATGTCATGACATAAGTGATAACTACCCGTGAAAACTATCGATGGGTAGTTATCACTGTAATGATGGTTTCATTGGTTATTTCGACACACATGACTAGAAATAGACAAATTTGATAGGATAATTTTTTTGGCAAAAAATTTTCTATGATAGAGTATTATTTCAACTTCAGCAACGACTTACCAAATTTTAAAAAAATCATATCCGAAACACACACCCCCATCATTCACTTCAGAAGAAATTTCACTAGCTTTTTTCATATCATTCATAAATGCAAAAAGAAACTACACTCAGAAATCATTCATTTTGAAGTGTTGAAAATTTGAATAGTTCATACTGATTGATTTTCAGGAGTAATGTGTGAATCAAATTGTCCGGAGGGGAGATATGGACCTAACTGTGATCAAATTTGCGTTTGCAAAAACAATAGCTCTTGCGATCCGGATACGGGAAAATGTTATTGTGCCAGGGGTTGGCAAGGAGATGAATGCAATACACCTTGTAATATAGGTTATTATGGTATTGGTTGCAGGCAAAAATGTCCCGAAGTTTCATTAGGTAAAAGTTATTTTCAAGTAAAAAAAGTACCATTTTTTTGGGTATACAGGGTGTAACTGAATAAGTGTAAAACATTTAAGGAGGTGATTCCTCATCGAATCTTTCATATAGAGAAACTTCATTGGAGCATCCCTTATTGAGATACAGCCCCTTAAAGGGGGTACATAAAATTTGTATAACAATTTTTTCACAAGCACTGAAAAAGTTACAATATTGAAATTAACCTGACGTTTTGTACTACCAAAAAGACAGCCAGTAATTTATTTGGTTTACCCCATGGTTGTAAGGGGTGGAAAATACAACCCCTAAAATTTATTTCCAATGTAACTTTTTGTCTTATTATTTGTTTACCATTTAAAAATGTATTTCTGATAGCCTGTTTCATTCTAAGCATCGATGCGTGCAGGGTAATCAGAGAGACTCCAGGAATATTTGAGCAAATACGTGGCTCAATGCGCCGACGTCTAGACGCATGCGTAATGTCTGAAGGTAGACATATTGAACATTTACTATGATTTCTACATGTTGTGTGTTTTGTTATTAATAAATTAGTTTTGTTTATTACCCTTTAATCCTTTATTGCAGGAAGTAACTACAAAATAACAATAAATCTAGTTCGCATTTATGACGATGTATCTCTGTAGTTGTTCGTAAAATAATTTTTTGCTGTGAACTGGTTTATTTTGGGCAAAAAACCCAAGAAACATTTTTTGTTTAAAATAATAAGAAAAAAGGGACATTGGAAATAAATTTTAGGGGTTGCGTTTTCCACCCCTTACAACCATGGGGTAAACCAAATAAATTTCTGGCTGAAATTTAGTTATTTAGTTACACCCTGTATAGTTCTTCAAAAATGGATGAATTTGTAGATATGCAGGGTTAGAGAAAGAAAACGGAACGAGGCCGATTTCTCATAGTTGGCGTTTACAAAAAAAAACCGTTTTCTCAACTGTGTCACTTCATCCTCTCTTGTTTGAAAGGTCATCAGTTACTTTTTGAGATGTTTCTTACTTTTTTCAATGTGTTGCAGAAGATATAAAAGACTTCAACAACTATCAACCAGAATGCGTCAGAAAGAGTCATCGATTCTAGACATAGCTTTGAAGTTTTTACCTCACAATGGGGCGTTCAAAATGGTGTCCTCCTACTACCGTACAATTTTTTTCTCAAAGAGGTTTTGGAGGTTCTGAGGCATTTCAAGTGTAATGTTCTGATATTCTGCAATAAAATATTGATGCAAATTATAGAAATTTTGGTAGAGTTTCATGAATTGTAAATTTTCAAAATCTAACTGAAAAATCTAACTGAATTAAATTGGGTGATCTTGCGGACCATTCCACTCGTCCTCTCTACCAATCTATCAAGCAGGAAAGTTTCTGTTCAAATACTAACTAACAGCAAAGGAATAGTAAGGAAATGTTAACTCATTCTCATTGTAATGGCATCTAGGTTCAACAATGTCTGTCAATTGCAAGTACATATCTCCTATAGAAAACAAAGACCAACAACACAGTCGCCTAAATTCCAACCCACATGTTAAACTTTTCTGTATATTGTGAGAATTTTCCGACTATGGGATCTGTGGGATAGATAGAAGTCACAATTCACGAATGTCAAAAATAAACGGTCCGTTGCACAGCTATGCTTGGACAGCAGCCTTCAATTGTTATTTGTCCTCTTTCACTTCAGCTTTCACTGCAAGGCATCTAGATGAGACCAGAGCCCAAAAACGATTCAACAAGGTCTCTCAAGCTTGTCCTCGAGTCCAACATAGCATTCGTGGTTCAGCCTAGCACGACTCTGCTGCCCAATGTTGGGTCACGAATGCTTTCTTTTTGGGCTGTGGTTTCATCTAGTTGCCTCTTAATGAAAGCTGCAGTAAAAGACAGAAGTCGAATCTTGTCCAGCAATCTTTTAAAGGACCGTCTTAGATAGCTTCGTTTATGTTTGATATTCGGGGACTGAGTTTCCCTAAGAAGATATGTCATTGTCATTTACTATTCAGGCTTGTTTTCAAAGTATAGTGCTTCAGCTTAGCACCACTAATGAGGCCTTTGCAGGTCGAGAAAGCGCTGTTTGGTGATGAATCACAAATGCTTTGTTTTTGGACTCTGATTTCTTTTAAATGACAGTTATAATAATTGGCAATTTCTTTAAAAAAACATACTCATCTAAAAAATTGGTTTTGAACTAAAAATTCTTATAATTTGATATTTGTTCAGTGAATAACTTGCAAAATTCTGTCAAAATTATCTTCTTACCACTAACTATGAGAAATCAGCCTTATTTCGTTGTGAATGGCCAACCTTGTATTATGAAATTGAAACATTGTCGAATTGTCATTGAAAGTTTAATTATATAAAATGCAATTTATGGAATTTTACTCAACTGAAATGTGCATTAATGAATAATTCGAGAATTTCACCTTGATCATTGCAGGTATTTTTCAAGGAATCCAGAGTATTCAAACCCATGTAGTTTATGTTGCACTTATTAAGAATTAATCATATTAATTCTGCTGAAGCATGTTTAATGTTTTGAATGTATTCGTCTTGCTTATTTAACGTACTGTCTTATATATTATATTGATTGTTATTGTTTCTCTATTATAATTAAGTATGAAACTATTATTTTTTTGTATGAGCTACATTGAAAATTATGTTTTGTCACCATAACTTTGATTATGGATCCGCAGATAAAAATAAAACCAACGTTTTGAATAACAATAAATATCTTATCATTAGCAGTAGGAGTTGCAAGTACATGCTTGAAAATAATTAACTTTTTCGCTAATACCACCACGAATATTGAATGGAAAATTCAATATTCATGACAATAACATGTATAACAATATATCATTTAAAGAGTGTAATAAGTGATAAATTCTGAAATAAATTGAAAATAGTGAGATTATTATGAAATTTTCAATAACAATCTCGCTTCATTTGGACACACACTACATTAAAAATGAGACTTTTATAACGATACTGCCGAAACTTTATATACATGCTAGTTTTTCTGAATAAGAAAATCAATATTTCAAGTACTACTTCAAATGCTTGTCTGAAAACAACTAATTTCCTGGCTAATATCATGAAGAGTTTTTCTCAGTTCTCACAGTGTGCTCTTATATGTTATCTCACTGTACCAAAAGCCATTGTTCAAATTCTTACGATTTTATGTTAAAATTCCCTGTTTATCTATTTGGGCGAAAATAAAATTTAATTTCTTTCATGTTTCTTGATGTGTCCTTTATATGTTATGTAACACTGCCTTAGTATCTACTGAAAGATACCTGCGGATGATTTCTAAAATTATATAAACTAGTTCTCTGGAGAAAATGATATCATTTTATAAAAATCTGTCAATTTTCAGAAAGTTATTACTAATAATCGTTAAAAATAACTTGGCTTACCACGGAAAATCAATTCTGCTAATTAAAAATGCAGCCCGCTAACGGCTGCGCAATAACGACTGCTTGATAAATCAAACTTTCATGTGACAGAAATTTGTCAAAATGAATATCAGTGATTGATACAAATGTCTACGTATTCAAAGTAATCATGAGTAAATCAAATAATTTAAAATCTACAGAAAAGTAATCTAATCTAAATAAATCAAATAATTTCTGAAATTCACTTTCGAACAACATCAATCATTGAAAGTTTGGTCTATGAACAAGTTGAAAATTTTAAAAATAATGCTCACTTTTATTGTACCTTCAATCTACAATCAGTTTCGTCGATAAAAAAAATAAAAGGTGAAGATTAAAGAATAGGAAGTGTTTTATAAATTTCTTTACTGCTTAGGTGGATGAAATCATTTTGTCAAAATTGATATTGTAACAAATTAAAGAATTAAGTGTCTTAAACAAACTTATTTTCAACAATATATCACTAACTAATTTATTTACGACACTTAGCAACTAACGCTTAATTTATTTGCACTATTTGAATTTCTTCTTTAGCCGGTCGATTCACTTTCTGAACTGCCTCTTGGGTCGGGAAGCCGGGCTTATATAATGTAACGGTTCTTTCTAGAAATCTGTAGTCGGACTAGCGTTTTACCGGCGGTTTCATGATTCGGCCGGTGTCAGAGGCGGCTTTAGATTCGTTACAATATGTATTGGAAATCTTATTTTTTTCGAAAAACCAATAAAAATTTGGTTCCTTCAAACCTCAATTTGAAAACATTCAAGTAAAATTAAAAAATTAACAGTGCTTTGCGTTTGAATTATATAAGAATAATTTGTCAGCCGACGAATTTCATTTCACGGACCCCCGATAATCTTATCACTTTTCTTTGTTAGGTAACAAAACTTGTGATCACGTGACAGGAGAAATTGTATGCCCTCCAGGATATCTTGGAATTACTTGCGAACATCCATGCCCAATCGGAAAATATGGAAAGAACTGCATCCAAAACTGTTCTTGCAAAAATGGAGGAGATTGTCATCATGTTACAGGTAGATTTTTTTATAATGAAAACCCAGTAAGTGTGAATTTAATTTTATACATTATTTCTTGAACCAACAATTAACAATAATAGTGAACCTGATTCCTGACCTAAAGATCTCCGAGTCTAAATCCAACTTCGACCATAATTTATCCAGTTGAAAAGGATTATGATGCTCCCTAGGAAGCTCAGGGTGTTAATCGCATAGCATGTCATAGCAATGACCTTAAAAAATCCTTTTCACTACCACCCGAAATTTTTAACCCTCAAGAAATATTTTTTTCATTTCTCCAAACGCAAAAAATCTCCTTTTCATGTTCTTTTCTTTTTTGATTTGACCGATACTTGATGGTTATCCATAATTAATAGGAATTGAATGAAAAAATACTTTAAATATATACAATATAATAAAACTTGTGATATGTGATGCCTTTCGCTATTCTTATAGCTTTTTCAAGTAAAAATGGTATTCAGTGAATGTACAGACATATTTATAGTAGTTTGAAATTAGGTAACAAGAAGGGAGTATTAATTTTAAATGGGTAGCCTAATAATAAACAGGTACATATTTTGTTTGATATAGGAAATCCAAACTACCTTTTTATCCATCTTCTAAGATACCCAAAGTTTTATTACCTTTATCTAAGATATCATACATATTAACCATTAACAATTGTAACCTCTAGTTCATTTTGTCGAACTTTCTAGGTGAATGTCAGTGTTTACCTGGTTGGATGGGTGGAAATTGTACAACGCCTTGTCCACCCGGAAGCTTTGGTATGGGTTGTAGCCAGCATTGTAAATGCCTCAATGGTGGTGAATGCAGAAGAAACGATGGAGTTTGTCGATGTAAACCTGGGTATACTGGGACACAATGTACTGAATGTAAGTTGCATATGAATGATTTTATTTTATTACAAGGAAATGTTTTCAACTCACTAGAACTTGGTTTGAATGTGCTCAACAGTATATCTTAGTGAATGTTAAAATGTTTGGACGTCCATTATCTAAACAAGTGGTAACAAATTTGAAATATGATAGAAGAAAAAGCAAGCAATGAATAATGAAAATACTATGACTGAAATATTTGGATGGGTTACATGAAAAAAATAATGATATCGAAAGTATGAGATATATAGATTCATATTTATTCAGGATAAGACGTGACTGGATATATTATATGAAGAACAGTTTTCTTGGGTTTGCAGTCAGATAAGTTAACTTATTGACTTTACTCATTTTGGTGGGACAGTAGCCGGCTGGGTTGTTCACTCTACTAATTGAATCGACGGTAATTTGAATCCTGTGGTCGAGCGATCGATTTTTGCTGCTAGGGATCGCACATCAAAATGTAAGATCTCGTTAATAAATAGCTCGCACAAGTTGAGGCTTTTGAGTGTTGTCGTTCATAGGGAGACGAAAGCTGGTTATTGGAAAAACAAATTTTAACAGGTTAATATGTAATTGTAGCACGTCAGAGGTAACTTCTGGAATATATTGAAAATATTGAATATATTGAAGCTGTTCTGATATGCACCTAAAGCTCTCTCAGCGAATCGGTTTCTATCTCGTCAATCGCCGCTAAACGCCGACTTTTCATGGGTCTTCTCAATATTGGGAACAGGAAAAAGTCGCAGGGTACCAAATCTGGTGAATACGATGGCTGATGCATGATTGCGGTGTTGTTTTTGCAAAAAAATTACAAACAAGCAATGACGAATGAGTAGGTGCATTATCCGGATGCAGAAGCCATGATTTTTTTTCCACAATACCGGAAGTTTTCTTCGTAGTACTTCTCGCGAGCGGCGCATACTTCAAAATAATACTTCTTATTGACAGTACGACCATGTGGCAATAGCTCCTGATGCACTACGCCTCGGTAATCGAAGAACAGTGAGGAAAACCCTGACATTTGATCGAATTTGGTGTGCTTTTTTGGTGTTGGCTCTTCCGTATACCACTGTCAATATTTAAAATGTTTCTGAGCACTTATTTCCATTTTTTACACAAAATTTGTTGCAAATTATTTGATCCAATATAAAAAATGAAACAAACGCCAATCGAATGTACGTAGCCCGCGAAATTTGAACATTTACCTTTTTTTTTTCGAACAGTCCACGCTTGTTTCTTCAAGTTATGCAAGTATATATTGATATTTCTATGATATCTCATTTAGTTTTTATTTTTTGTATGGATATTTTTATTTCAGTATTTAAAATATCTCAAAATTTGCTTCTGCTTGTACACAAAATTATTTGTCTGTATATTTTCAACGACTTTATATAATTTCTGAGTTGCTACACAATAAAATAATCTCCACTTTACTCTATGGCCAGTTGTTAATTAACCAAACATAATCGCCCAATAAAAACGATTTTCGGGCCCCACTTGAGCCCCTACTAGATACTTTGTTCAATAGTCAACCACTGTTTGTCTTTCTACGATTCAATTGTTAATTTATGGAAATTTGTAATTAATACTGACAACTCTTTTCAGTGTGTCCAGAAGGATATTACGGAGACCATTGCATGACACCATGTGAGTGTGAGAATGATAACTTCATCTGTCATCCTACCGACGGTTGCATCTGCAAGCATGGTTTTACTGGTGAAAAATGTGATGAATCCAACATCCTAGGTAGAGTGCAGACAAAAATTGAAAATGCAGAAAGTGGAGTTGGTGTAATAGTGGCAGTGATTATGGTTTCTATAATTTTCATCTCGATAGTAGTTCTTGTAATATTCTACTATAGACGACGCGTCTCTAACTTGAAGACGGAAATAGCGCATGTTCAGTATATTGCAGACCCAACAGGATTTGGCCCAGGTGAGATAATTTTATACTTTTCATTTCACAAACATTACCTGAGCTTTCTCAAGTTATTCAAGTTGATTCATTCAAAAAAGTCAATACATTTCTACTTTGAATTCAGAATTTTGTTAAATTCTCTTTTATAACTCGGTTGATAGATGTTATAATTTGATGATCCTTGGTTATCAGAGTTCTTCATCTAACTTAATCTCTTTAATGAAATTCCAAAGCCTTGATATTGGCTCCTTCATATAGCGTATAGCTTACAAGTATATAGTGTTTGTAGACATACCACTACCCTTACAACCTTGCGGTTGTGGTTTAACAGGTTTTCCGTTAATGACCTTTTTCCGCCAGTCTCATTCCTGGAAGCTTGTTCCACCAATTTTGCAATTTGGCTTGCATTGACGAATTGATAGATGTCTTTATGCTTGTCTTCACCAGCCCACAGAAGAGTTCTGGAACTATCATAGCCTTGGATGCACGTTCAACGGCTAAAGCATCGGTCTACTCATTGCCCTTGTACCCTCTGTGTCAAGGTATCCAGACTAGGATAACCCTATTGTGAGAACCTAATTCTGTGAGTGTGATGAGACAGCTCCCTCCAAGTCACTTAAAGACTTGGTAGGAGCTGAGCACCTTGATTGCCGCCTGACTGTCGGAGGAATTGGCAATGGTTTTGTTTCAATCTTCTGCCTGACAATTCTCCTGCGCAGTGTTCGATAACGGCAACTTCTGTCCGCGACACTGTTGTGTTCTGTACGAGGCTGAGTGTGATTTGTCTTCGCTCTACCTCCATAAAAGCCGGATCCTACTACTTGGGTTTTAAACCGTCCTCATACCAAGTTTCCTCCTCTTCAACAGGTGGACGTTTCTCCAGTCTTCTCTGCTTGTGGAAGCTTTGAAGCTTCCATAGAAATTATACCGCGAGACTGTATTGTCCACTGGCATTTCCAGTATTGGATCTGCCTTCAGTTTGTTGTACAGTTTTAGGTTTTTTTTCCCATGCAACTGGCTGATTGGAGTTGGCCTCTGCATCAGCCTGTATGATAGATATGTAAAGTTGTTGAACTATTTTGTTCTGAAATAATTTTTTCTGCATATGACAAATTTGACATTATATTTTGAAATTCAGTTTTCGAAAGCTATGATTTGATTACTGATAGTTTTTGTATATGTTGATCAATTAGCATCTAATTGATTTTCCTTGTATTAACATTATCCGTATTTCTTAGAAAATGAATGTTTACTATTCCAGATCGCAATCATTTCGATAATCCAGTTTATTCATATCAAGGAGGTGCTAAAAGAGACCATGAACAGCTTCTGAATAATAACCCGAAAATCATCAATAATTTACACAAACCAATGAATATCAACTTGGAAAAGTCTCGTCAATGCGGGAGGGCCTCCTGTTCCACTAATGATGATGACATGGCAAAAAGTAAGTCGTAACTTATCGTGTGATGAATTGATGGATGTAGCCCTTAGTACGTGGTAGGAAATCATAATGAAGAAAAGAGAATGGAAACTTTCCAGGTTGTCAGGAATTTTTCAATTCCTGACAACATATCTTACAGTGTCAGTCAATAATACCAATAATTTATCAATGTAGGCTTCGGTGAAATTTCAATACTGTGTGAAAAAAATTGTCACTGAAAAGAAAAAAATATCTGTGAAATTCTGTAATTGAATAGAGCAAAAAATTAATATATTGAAAACACTTCTCCTTCACTAGAACAAAATGCTGCCCTTGACGTGCGTTTCTCTAACCAAGTTAGTATCTCCAGGAGATGATCAGTTGTAGTCATCTCTTGAAACTCGTTACTATTGTTAACACTGGTTGAAGTGTATGAGCACTTTCATTTTCAAATTTTCGAAAATTTGGACCAATCAGTTGTTGTATTTTCGTTCAACTTAGAAGTTTGGGACTTCCTATATCTGAGAGTCAGGGATTCAACGAAGACACTTCATTCCTTTCTCAATCAATTTATCCACCACGTTTGAAGGATACCTTTTAATTCGAGCAATTTTTTTTTTCTTGAGAGGAACGTTTCCAGTATATGGACAAGAAAGGTAGTGCCACCATTTTTTGTTGTGGACAATGGTAGGAGCTGTCAGGAGTATACCCGAAAGTGCTAGTATTCTTCCTATATAGTGGACTATTCAAAAATAAGGTGAATTTTCAAATTTTGCGAGCTACATATATTCGATTAGCGATTTTTAATTTTTTTATGTTGGTAGACTCGTCTCGGACAAATTTCACAGTTTCAGCTCTTTAGCATTAGTTAAGTGCTTATAAATACCCGAAATGTTGACAGTGGCATACGGTGATTGTACTCTGAGTGAGAAAAATGTTTACTAATGGTACAAGCTTTTCAAAAGAAGTCCACAAAATGTGAATAACGACTCTCGCCCTGGACGCCCCATCACATCAACAATCGATGAAAATGTTGAGAAATTGAAGAAAATTGTTATGGAGAGTCGTCGAATCTTTATTAGAGAAGTTATTGAGAGTGTCGGCTTATCAGTTGGCTTATGTCATGCAATTTTTTCATAAATTTTGATCATGAAGCCTGTGGCAGCAATGTTCTTTCCAAAATTGTTGAATTTTAATTTTTTGGCCAAAAACAACACTGTAAGGGCGTTGTTTTGCGACGAGTGAGGAGATTAAAAACCGAATGAGAGAGCTCAAGAACATATAAAGTGCAAGTCAGAACTGCTTTGCCGATTGAGAGGTGACAAAATAAAAATTAATGAATAAATGAATATTTTTTGAGAAAAATTAAAATTGACTTTATTTTTTGAACAGACAGCGTACATCAAGTTCTAAACCTTCACCAAAATTTCTTAAAACTAGAACTTTCTGGATGAGTATTAACAATGAAGGTGATTTCTCAGTAGTAGTGGACAGCAAAAATGTTGATTCAAATAAGTTTTTCTTTTGTACCGTTTTATTTTTCCTTTGTTTGTATGCTTCGAAAAATATGTGATACCTTCTTTTCATTCTATTTAGGCCTCTATGAACCAAGTGTAGATGAACTTAGCAGTCTGAAAAACAGAGAAGCTGATGCTACCAACCCCAACATCTATCATAGTATTGAGAAATTGGATCACGTCTATGATGAAATTAAGCAGAAAGATGTCAAAGATATCGGTGAGTGGGAAATATTTATGAATTTGAGGAATGATATAGATTCTGAATTTTCACTCAGGTATTTCTATTTGGAAATAGACAAGTAAGTTGAAATTAATGTCTTGCACTGTTTCCAGAGATCTTTTGAGCAGTGCACATTTTTGTTTTGCATGTTGCTTTTCAAATACCATTTTTTTTACGTAACAATAGATATCTACAATACTTGTGTGTTCGACTTATGTTACGTTAGCAAAAGTGCACCTTTTCAAATGGGGTTCATTTGTATTAAATTGAATATGTACGAGGGTTGCCTTTTATGTTTCGGGATTCGACAACCATAGTGTTGCAATCTGGCAACTGACAGCTCTATTGTAAAGTTGGACATTTTTGAGCTCATACGTACTAAGAACGTTTTGACATACGCGCGCTATTTGTGTTGTTTACAGTGACTTAAAAGATTCATCTCGGCCGAAAAATGGAATTAAATCGTGAACATTTTCGTGTGTTTATGTTTTACAACTTTCCACGTGGATTAACTCGGCAACAGTGCATGGATGAACTTGATTCAATTTTTGGCGATGAAGCTCCATCAAGGACCAGTGTTTATCGATGGTATGGTGAATTCAATCGTGGTCGCCTGTTTTTTCGTTTTTTGGTCAATTCTGAGTGATACACAACCATTTGTTTGCCAGTTGTCTTCCAAGAAATCAGGAAAACCAACCGCCGAAGACGGATCACTCTTCACCACGACAATGCGAGCTCTCACACATCGGCTCAAACAACTGCATTTTTGAGCACCCAAAACATCGTTTTGATGAGTCATCCGCAGTATAGTCCTGACTTGGCACCGAATGACTTCTTTTCATTCCCGCACGTAAAAAACAAACTGAGAGGCCAACGTTTTTCGACACCTGAAGAAGCGGTTGCTGCATTCAGAATGCATGTTTTGAAGATACCTCAATCAGAGTGGCAGAAGTGCTTCGACAATTGATTCAAACGTATGCAAAAGTGTATAGATCTTCATGGCGAATATTTTGAAAAACAAAAAAGTGATTTTCGATGATGAATAATTGTTTTTGTTCTCTAATCCCGAAATAAAAAAGGCAACCCTCGTATTTACTAAAATATTACAGTTTAAAGTAGACCTAATATAGAAGAAATATCAAAAACAGAGGGCAAAATTTGTTATCTGTGAATCAAATATTCTTATAAACATAAACATTTACTTTTCAGGGATATTTCAACGCATCTCATCGTCTTATGAGCATTCCTAGCTTTTTTTTAAATTTAATATCATATTTTTGTATACAGCTTAACCCACTGCTTAATATTTTTTTATTATACAGTCATGCATATAGTTAGTGACAAACACATATTTTTTTTTAAACTGAACATTTTTGAGTTTCCGAAATGTGAGTTTCCGAAGAACATACGAATAATGTAATATCGAAATACAAACCAGCACATCTTCTGTTTCCAATACTATACTTATTGTTGCATTTATAGATGTGGAATACGATCATCTTGACTATACCAGACCCATCCATAATTTGAAGCCTCACTACCAAAGTATGGCTAGCCCGTTTGGATCAAGGGATTTAACAAAAGACGATGAATCCAATTCCGGAGCATAAGCAGCGTTATTCTATTAGTGTGGCATTTGAAATGTAGTGTTTTATGTGATAAAGCAGTAATTTCATGTAATTGAGTTTTTACATATGCACATTCATGTTCTTTGACTTTGGTATGATTTGTAAAAACACTCGAACGGATTATTTTATATATTATACATTGTTGTTTGGGATTTTCATGTACAAGAAACGTTGGAAATATTTGAGGTTGATTCAAAGCATATTTTTATTTTTATTACCTTTTAGAGTTGAATCACATTGGGGAGTTATGTTATCATATACAATTGAATTAGATTTATGGTGGATTCTACTTGGAATATATATATATATATATATATATATATATATATATATATATATATATATATATATATATATATATATATATATATATATATATATATCGCTTGCAGTTCAGTTAAAAAAATGTTTTAAAATCTCTATACATAATATTGTATGAAAAAAGTTCAAAATGATGACGTCATTTCTGATATGACAATAGATATTTTTTCAATTTCAAATATTTTCCAAAAACTATTTTCACAGCACTAACAATCTTTTTCGTTCATTTATGTTAAATATACATATCAGCGAAATGAGCAATAATTGAAGAATAAAAAAAAATGAATGGCATTCCTTCAGTGTTTAAAATTACTTGGAAAAGTTGAAGGATATTTGATAAAAGTTTTGCATGTGCTGTTGGGGATGTGCTGAAAGGTCACAGAGTTAATGGATAGTTCAAACTGTCAATCATCTAAATCAACAGTATGAACTGTCCATTATGAAAAAAAGTATTCTTTCAGCTCCTTCTGGCAGACTCATCGGGTGTGCAATATTTGATTCATATTTTAGTATCATGTGGTGAGAAGCAGAGTATTAAGAAATATTCTAATTGCTCAATGACTAGTATACAATATTTTTTATGATTGTACATAGTTTTTTTGATACGAAGTGTATTGTCGTTGTGTGTTTTATCTATAAAATTTTTAATATCAATGTAACAATAAAGCAGTTTCACATGTTCAATGTAGAGTTTGACCGTTGATTATATTTATCAGTTTCATCATGTATGTAATTTTCATCAATTTGCATTAGAATAGTGGCGTAGGCACCCATTGATATATTAATTATTTCTGGATCACCCTGTACAAATGTTTGTTTCATTATCGAATTAAAATTTCTGTGATAAGTTTAGTTGTATTAAATATACTCTATGAGTGATGTGAAAAGTAGTTTCATTTAATAATTGACTTGTGGATTTTGACTTCTAATAATAATATTGTCATTTTATTCAAATGATGGAACTCACAATTCATAGGTACCTATAATAATTTTGGTTTATACTATTATTCATAAATACGCTGTCTGTTCAAAAATAAGGTGAATTTTAATTTTTCTCAAAAAATATTCATCAATTTCTTTTTGGTCCCCTCCGAACTAGTCCTCCTCAGATATAACTTGTGCCCGTGTGTTTTCCAATCCTCAAAACAGTTCTGATTTGCACTTTTTGGTTCTTGAGCTTGAGCAGCAATTCAGTTTTTATCCCCTCAATCGTCGAAAAATGCCGTCCTTTCAAGAAGTTTTTCAATCTTGCAACAGAAAACGGTCAAAGGGGGGCAAGTCTGCTGAATAAGATGGCTGAGGCATGATTATGGTGTTGTTTTTGGCCAAAAATTTATGAACAAGCAATGACAGGTAAGCAGTTGCATTATAATAATAATACATTTATTCAAGAAAGATTACACGTTTATGGTAGGGACAACGTAACATACAAATTGAAAAAAAAAGAACTTACTGAGAATAGTACAACAAATAAAAATATGTAAAACTACAAAATTGACAATCTCATTTCAAAACATTCTTTTGGTTACGTGTGGTGTGTTACGTATTTTATTATATAAACTACCTCCATCATAAAAAATACATTTTTGACCTAATTTGCTTTTGTGGGGTTAAGAAACTGGATGTTTTTTATTATTTTCAACATTTTAAATGAACATGCATATTTTGAAATGGTAATTCCCCTAATATCAAATAATTTTCTAGGTTTGCACAAATTGCTGATCCTTTCTCTCTGATTTAGCTTAGATACATTTTATGATTTTATTTTGTAACTGTTGTAAAGGTTTCAAATGAGAGGAATTAGCTGTTGCCCAAACTGATGTTGGAGGTATGAAGATTCGAATAAAATGAAAAACAATAAATTGCTTTCGAATATTTGAAAGGAAAATTTTTCTCATTTTATCGTGATGCAAAAGTCATGAATTGTTTTTTTTCATATTATTTCTCGTAAGCAGCGCATAACTTCAAGATAATACTCCTTATTTCATCAGTTCGGACTTCTATTGTCTAATATAATATAAATTGATTTGAAATCCCTGAAAGAAATTGAAAAGATTAACCGCCTGGAATCTTTTTATTCCTAGTTTCATTTCTTGTTAATGATATTTTTTATTTTTCCATTTTCAGCTTGTATTAACTCTTCAATTTTTATTTTTTTTTGGTTGTTGCTTGTATGTTATTTCTTTGTAATTTCAGTTTTTTGTTTAATGAAATTGTTATTTTTCGGTTAATCTTTTTAATTTCTTTCAGAGATTTCAAATCAATTTATATTATATTAGACAATAGAAGTCCGAACTGATAAAATACACCACGAAACATTGTCAATCACCTTCAAACAATACTCCTTATTGACCTTACGACTATGTGACAAGAACTCCTGATGCACTATGCCATGGTAATTAAAAACGGCGAGCAAAACCTTGACATATAATCGAACTTGGCGTCTTCGGGTCATCACCCGAAGACGATTGTAGATACCAACAATCGAAACGTCGTGAACTAACGTGACTTGGAATCTCTACACTTTTTATTTTTATTATTTTCTTTTTTCATTCCTTTAATTTTCAATTATTATATTTTTACTTGTAGGTTATTTCACTATCATTTCATTTCAGGTTTATTGTTGCTTAATATAATTGTTATTTTCAACTATTCTTTTTTAATTAATCTTTTTTACTTTTTTCAGGGATTTCAAATCATTTTATAGTAGACAATGGAAGTCCGAACTAGTGAAAGTCAATCAACAATTCCTGAGCGATGCTCATAACACGGTATATTTGTAACAAACTTTGCTGCCACATGCTTCATGTTCCAAAAAAATTGCATGGCATGAGCCCACCAAAATTGCATCAGCAACTTCTCTAATAGTGATTCGACGATTCTCCAAAACAATTTTCTTCATTTTGTCAACATTTTTATCGGTTGTTGATGTGCTGGGGCGTCCAGAGCGTGCGTCGTTGTTCACATCTTCTCGACCTTCTGTGAAAAGCTTGTACCACTTATAAGCATTTTTCTGACTCAGAGTATAGTCACCGTATGCCACTGTCAATATTTCAAGTGTTTTTGAGAACTGAAACCCATTTTTTTACACAAAATTTTATGCATTGGTACCTTTACTACTCAGCCTCACCACAATACTAGACAAGCTTGCCAATTGAAGGTTCCTATCCCTACAAGTAGTCAAATAAGAACTCAATTATATATAATGGAGTGAAAATGTACAAGTTACCTGAAAGTTCGACAGAAAGTGTCACGCTACTATCTTTTAGGAGAAACTTGAAGGCAATTCAGGTCAAAAAAGCTTACTATACAGTAGATGAATTTTTTTGAGGATAACTTCCACACATAATCTTCATTTTCTTATTAGTCAGTGGGCTAAGCTTGAAGACAGGCAGTAAACAAATATAAAAAAATGAACTTTAAACGTTCAAGCCAGTCTCGATAATAATACACAGTAGGTTGAATGGACTGACGCCTATCAGAAAACAACTACTCCCCTGGATAATACCACGAAGGGCGTTGGATTATATCCGACAGGCGTCAGTGCATGAATCTGCACAGAAAATTTCCAGCATATGCAATTGGCAATACAACTGAAAGAGTCGACCTTCAATTTTGGAACGGGCACACTTGCAGACCGGTTTCGGGCTCATTAGCCTCTCGTCAGTGCAAGATAGTGGCCATCATCGACCTAAAGTCAATGATATTCCATAATTGGAAATCGGAATTCTTTCAGAGTATTTCATTCCTCTTCCTAAGTTGGAGCGAACAACACAATGTCACTCCATCTAGTGGACGAGGTACTAACCAACTGCATATTCGAAATTTGTTGATTCCTCTGAATAAGGAAGAGAAAATTTATTAGTCATTGGGCTATGCTTGAAGACAGGCAGTAAACAAATCTAAAGCAAATGAATTTCAAACGTTCAAGCCAGTCTCGGATATACCTACACAGTAGGTTGAAAGGACTGACGCCTATCAGAAAACAAGTACTACCCTGGCTAATACCACGAATGGCTTTGTATTGCCAATTGCATATGCAGGAAATTTTATGTGAAGATTCCTGCACTGACGCCTGTCGGATATAATCCAACGCCCTTCGTGGTATTAATCAGGGGAGTAGTTGTTTTCTGATAGGCGTCAGTCCATTCAACCTAATGTGCTAATGTGTAGGTATATCCGAGACTGGTTTGAACATTTAAAGTTCATTTCTTTAGATTTACATAATCTTCATATGTGTTTTTTTCTTTCTCTTTCTAGTGTTTTTATGCATGTTATTTAATTGCTCAATTTTATTTTTACTCATGTGCAAGTTACATTTCAACCAACATACTTTTTGAGTATGTGCTCATGTGTGTACATGTATATATGTACCTAATATTCATCAATATTCATAATTATACCTTACATTTCAGCAGAAAAATGTATTATGATATTTTTTTTGACAGCGGAAAATCGCCAAACCAAACACTTCTAACTTCTTTGGCTCTCGCCAAAAAACTAAACATATTAAACAGCTGAAACTGTGAACATATGTTTGAAACGAGTGTACCAACATAAAAAAATCGCTAATCGAATGTACGTAGCCCAATAGTCCACGTATACCGAGTATTTACATGGAAAGCTATCGATGTATAGGTGTTTTCCGAAATTTCTGCCGAAAGCACTTCTCATTAACTCCCTCATCAGTACCTTTTTGAACATTAAACAATACACTCAATATTGAAATTAAATTAAGGAACAGACACATCTGTTTTTGTCACAGGAATTTCGTTTGAAAGGATATTTTATGGAAGACATTGATATTCTAGAAAAATTGCGTGACTTTCTACTCCCTCATTATGCAAAAAATGTAGGAAACTTTCACAGAAAGGAGAAAATTGACACCAATAAAAACTTTCTTCAAAGATGAGTGTGACATTTGTCTCAATTCCATTACGGATGTTTGGAGTACAAAATGAAATGATTTCCGTTGAATTGAATTCATTTTGGTTTTTTTCAAATAAGTCGCTTCAGAAGAACTTTTAATTTGTATCTGAAATAAACTTCCGTGCATGATCTACACATCTTTGTAAAGAGTTTTTCGTAATGTTATTTACTTTCTCCATGCCTTTATGTCACAAATTTTTTGTATAATTCTAGAGAGGTATAAAGCCAAACAATTGTTTTTCTGGAAACTAATATCTCATAAAAAATTGGTTTTCATTTTATGAGCTCTTATGTTTAACACAGAATAAAAACATAAGTAATTATCTTTTACTGTCTAGTATCTTGTTAACGAAGCAAAATTTGTCAGGTTGTATATTGCAGGGTATTTGAAGTCTGGTATTTTCTTCGTTAAGTTTGTTTTTAAATATAAATTTGCAATGAGGCAGACTATTGACTCTTCGTACTTTTGTGTTATTTCAAATTATTACCATTTCTCGTGGTAAATATAAAATATCTTTTCATTATTTAGCAACCTTTGGAAAATAAAATATTAAATTTTATTAATTATAAATGCAATAGTAGTATTATATTGGTAGTTTTCATAGACATATTGCTGGAAAATTTATTTTGCAAATATAGTCAGTTGTTTCTTACTTGATTGTGTAAGAATTGTCCACATAATAAACAGCATTAATTATTCTGTTGATAGAAAATTCAGAGAAGAAAAATTTAATTGTAGGTAATATAAATATATTTAACTTATAACTGATAGAAATATATTCAACAGCCAACGTAAAATATTTTAATTATATTATAAATTGTGATTAATATTTCAATATACTGTATATTTCATTTTTTATGATATAATCTTTACATTTACAATTTGTATTTTGAGAAATCAAACGGAAGATAATTCGTGAGATTCTTGTTCTTTTTCATTAGTTCGGGAAATTGCTTTAATTTGTTTTGATCTTTGAAGGGATAAGTATCTCGTGAGGTTGATGGTTCATCTAGGTTCGAGTTCAAAATTTTTCTGATAAAATTTTGACCTTGCGCGTTAGAAGCTGTTGGTCCCATGCTTTGCCTTGCTGCAGCCAGTAGTTCCGGATGTTCCGTTAAAGTATCAGATAACGAAGCTATCAGCACATCTGTAAATAATGAATTAGGTTAATACAGTTTCGCTGAAATACACAAGGATTTTGTGGTACATATTCTAGAATCACAGTCACAATTCAGATACAACCAGTAACACCAAAAGCAAAGGTATAGTGATAACCAGGACTTGACACAAAGTAAAATACTACTGAAAGCAGTTGAAGTAATTACCAGTGTAATTACAGTGTACACATGGAAATATATGAATACCCCCTAATCTGACACCAACGAAAATCCAAAAGGTATTTAACAAGGAGATTGGAAGAACATACACACAATAATGAATCCAGATGAGCTCCAGATTTTTTCACCGTTACTTAAATCATAGGGATACAGCTGATTGAATGAGTCTCTATGAAAATATATCAATATTTTCAAATTTGGCTTATGAATTTAAATCAGTTTCATTTATTATTTTACTTAAATTTTTGGAGAGTTAGATTTACTGCAAGAAAAATTTGTGGATTTTGTTTTCTCTAGACTCAACAACGTCAACTTCATTACACTCAGCCACTTCTTAATTTTTTCCCAAATTTTTTCTGCTTTGTTCTTTGATTCCTTCCAAATTTTTCCTGTGTGAAATGAGAATCGGTTTTCTTCTGCTTCTACAGAAAATAAATACCTAATAGTTGATATATATTTAAAACAAAACTGAATCTAAAACATCTCCTGGGGAACACCTGTTGTTACCTTCTGCGGTCCACTCATTTCATTATCAACTTTTACATGTTTAATTTTGTCCGTAAGATACTTTCTGAAAAGATCTGCATCTAATCCCGAGAAACTTATGTCTTTTTACTTGTACTTGTTAGTTTTTCGTCATTGACAATATTAAATACATTCGCCATGTCCAGAAAGATGCCTATGGAACATTCACCTTTATCAAAAGCTTCATATATGTTATTGATTAGGAAAATTTTATCTTCAGTAATTTTTCAGATCTGAATTCATATTCTTTGGAGATAGTATTTCATTGGTTTCTGGAGATTCAGTAAAGCCATTTTTGATTATTATTTCAAAAACTTCTGCCCCTGTTTCTATAATCGAAACTAGTCTGTGATCTGAAATCATCTTTCTAGCATCTCTCTATAACAATTATTTCATCATAGCTGTCTCGAAGTTTTTGGGAAATTGACTTTTTACAAATATTACATTGATTAGGCCCGCCAGAGGTTTTTTGATGTATACCTACGCTAATTTACCTATTATTTTCGGAATTTATATCATATGCCCCTGGGCATTTATTATTCTTTAGATCCCTTGTTGCACATCTGTTGTATCATTAGGTTTCAAGAATGTGGAAAAATTCAATATGTTACTTTTTACGATAGAAATATCCGACTTATTTATTTTTTGGACATTTTTTCCTTGTAGTAGCGAAAATATTAACGTATTTTTATATGATATAGTTTCGTTGTTGTGGACGGAATTGGAATTATTTTTATTTTCACCATATTGTTTATATTGGTGTAGATTATCTAAATTACTAGGATTTTCTAACAATTGTTGGCAAACAACAAACCTTTACTTTGTTAGATTTCTTTTTTATTCTCAGAATATTTAGGTTTCCGAAGCACGAATGTCGATTCCGAAGCATTTTCAATTCTGTTAATAAAGTAATTAGTATCATCGTTCACATCCATGATTTAACAAAATTCGCCCAATTTGCATTGGCCGCATGCCTTGTTAGCTTTTAAGGTATGATTGTGGCAAGGGGCTACTACTGGAAAATGATCTGTGATATAATATTAAGGAACATTATAATTTTGTATTCGTCTTTGATGAAAAAATGACCAAATTAAGAATATTATCTAATTTCTTCAAATATATTCATATATTTGTGACTGTAACCTATTTTCGATTTCATATCAATGGCAATATCGCATGCAAACACAGGAATGTTTACTGTTTTCAAAATGTTTTTGATGTAGGTACTGGAATAGTTGATCATTGAATTAAATTCGTTGGTATAAAATAATGAGGAACGATTAAGCATATCATAATGTTTTTTTTGTTACCTTCAATCAATACACTTTCAAATACCATAGTATTTTTTTACAAAAACTACACCGTAAATTTGATTATGTTGACCTGAATTATATACAGGCCGTTTCTTTTATCATGTTGTAACATTGCTATATTCTAAACCGAAACAGAAAGACGATTAAATGGGAAAAAAGTAATAAGGTAACAATACAATGGTCGAAGAAAATTTACGGGGACTCTCGCCCTTCTCGAGCTATACCGGGAAAACCAAAAATGCTGTTTTTCGTTTTTTTCCAAACGGAATTGTTTTTTTTTAAGTAAGGACCTGTCTTTTTAATTACAGATATTGCTGAAGCAATACATTTACAATCCAAGGGTATATCACATTCAATATGTTATCATCAGTGACAACAATTACGGTCCTGTCGTTACTTCTTTTGTAAATTGCTTCGATTTCTTCTTGCTAACACATGAAAGTTCGTACTTTTTCGTTTTGGAAATTTTTGTATTGTCATAATCCTTCTTTCAAGGCTTATTTCTCCCTAATCAATTATAATCCGTAATATTTGTATAATTCTTAATCCTGGAAGTAACAAAAATATCAGTTTTCTATCAAAATTCGATTGTTGTATAATTTAGTATGATCAAAGAGCATCTCAATTAATTTACCATCTTATACGCGAAGGATTTGCTTGATTTCTATGGCAGGAAAAATGAATGCGTTGTTGATATCTGTTGAGAACTGTCAGACGTTTATGAACATATCAAAGATGTATTCAAATGATGAAAGGAGTTAGTTATATGCTATTCAGTTATGCAAAATCAAATAGAAATCCTCTTTTGGCAAGGAATATGTGTGTTGAACTTTACCCGAATCGTCGTATTCCGAACATCCAAATGTTTAGACGATTATGGCGCATTTGACAAAAAGAAACAAGAAAACGTGTGGTTACTAGAAGTGTGAGGAATAAAATAAATGTTATGGGTAAGCAAATATTACCACATGAAAATTTACATAGTGAAAACATCTTTTTTTAAATTTAGGATTGGCTAGTTAAAAAAATTATGCTAATCAAGATTGTTCTTTACGAGAAATTGCCCACGAAATGTGGATTTCTCTAAAATTCACCAAAAAAGAACAAATATTGAATGCTACAGAATACGCAAAGTTCATCACCTCAATGAAAGGGATTACGGAAGGTTTAAGTTGCGGAAGGTTGCGAAGTGGTTAAGATGTTGAAATAGGGAAGTTGGAAATATTTCTAAAAAAATAATATGAACGGACGAATCAAAATTCACCAACAATGATTGGTTTACCAGAAAAATCCAATATAGGTGAAATAATACAAATGAACAATTACATAGGGAAACCAATTTCCAAGAAAGGTTCGGAATTAATGTTTGGTTGGGAATTGTGGGAACAAACATCATTGGCTCTTTCTTTTACGATGATCATTTGAATAGTGGAATGTATCTTCATTTTCTATTCGATAAATTCGATGGCTACTTAGATGAATTGCCACTGAATATCCGCCATGAAATACAATATTTTCAACAGGACGGCACTCCTCCCCATAATGCAACAATAGTAAGGGAACATTTAGATGGAACATTCCCGAGAAAAAGGATTGGAAACAATGGACCAATTAACTGGTCAGCTTGATAACTCGAGAAGGGTGAGAGTCCTCGTAAATTTTCTTCGATCATTGTATTGTTCTCAATGACAGTTACCTTTTTTCCCATTTAATCGTCTTCGTATCTGTTTCGGTTTAGAATATAGCAGCACTGTTACCAGATGATGAAAGAAACGGCCTGTAGGTATAGCATCATATCCTGATAACTTGAAAATATTTATGTTTGGAATGTACCAGTCTTTGCGATAATTCATTGTGAAATTGTTCACAGAAATTGAAGATATTTTTAATCCATTATCAGAAAGACGCATCTGATAATTAAAAGGATATTTAAACCTGTTCGAAGTTGGATTAATGAAATTATTATTATTTCAATCAATTTATGTCAAAATATATATCACCTTATCATTTTCTCTGGGTTTATTGTACTGTTGAATATGTTATTTTTGGGTTTTCATATCATCATTTACGAGTAAAATGAATAAGACTGAAAGTGGTTACTGTTGAAGTATTTTAAAAAATATCATTCTTGTATACCGTCTCAACCCAAATATCAAAATATCATTTTTAAGATGGTTCAGCCGAATCTCTTTATATTATCCTCTATGACAGATATGATAACTTCGATAATGAAGTATCCCTACATGTTGTGATGTAGTAAAAATATGCCATCCACATGTCATCTTGGATTATATAAGTTGGTGTTTACCATTCATTATTTTTATAAGACTTTAAATCACGATTTTCAAGATGTAAGATGTAAACCAGAGCGCTGCCGAAACCGCCTGAAAAATCAACCAAGCATTTGGCAATGATAGTTTTAATTAACTGTTCGACTGTTCAACGTTGGTTTGCGAAATTTCGTTCCGGAGATTTTAGCCTCCAAGATGAGTCCCGAGGTAGTCGACTTACAGTAATCCAAAACGAGGATAGAATGACTCTGGTGAAGACTGACTCATCACAAAGGATACCTGGGATGACTAAAGAACTTGTCGTCACTTCCCATGCGGTTTTTAATGGTTTAAAACGTATTGGAAAGATCAAAAAGCTCGAAAAGTTGGTGCCTCACGATTTGAACGATCGACAGAAATTGTTACGTTTCGAAATCTGTTCTTCATTGCTTTCTGTTCTTGTTTGCTTTTGTGCAACTAAAACGACCCTTTTTTGGATCGTATCGTCACGATGAAAAGTAGATCCTCTCTACGACAACAGGTGGCGCCCAGAACACTGGTTGGACACCAATTCGCCACCCAGGCACTTCCCAAAGGCGAAAACCCACAAAAAAAGATCATGGTTACTGGTATGTTTCACTATATCTTTTTGCAACCAGGCCAAACAATCATTGATTCAAAGAGCGCTTATTTCCATTGAATTGAATTAGTATTCACTGAAATATTACACTTTGAAGTAGATTCATAAACCTAGCCATAAATTCTGAAACAACCTAATATATGCTCGAACGTACTCATCCGGCTTTCTTATGACACCACGGCAACATATCAGGATGCACTGAACAATTTTGAGAAATTATAAGTGCTTTCATAAGATAGAAATATCAACAAGTTGAGTCTGAGATTAGTTTAGAACTTAGATCAAGCGATGAGGTTACAAACGACAGTAAATAGGAGAAATGAGTATTATAGTATTCAGTGGAATTTTGAGTTATTTAATAAAGTTATAAAATTTAATCAGCACTCATTTTCTATTCAGTAACCCAATCATAGATGAAACTATATTATCAATATACTCACCAAGAACTTTTTTCTCAAGTGCTCGCGAAATATGGCCCTGAGCCGCTTCGAGTTCCAAGAAGTTAGTGAACTTCTGGAGAGCTTCTTGAGCCTCTGCACTGCCCCGTGTTAAGCTTTGTGTGAACATCACTTTGGCCAGCTGATAAATCACTTCTTCTAATGAGTACTCTGTGTAAAGAAAGTCTGCTAACCGTAACCGCTCCAGTAGCTCGTCGTAATCATCTTCGATAACTTTGTCGTTACCTGAAACGAAATGGAAATTGTGAAACATCTATCTGAAAGTAGTTTTTTTCTGATTATTTTTCAAACTCAATTATAACACTCAGTTCTCTGCAAATTTTCTAGTATCACACCTAATTTCAAAAGCACAGTTTATTTTATCCGCGTGAAATGGCTAGACCTACTGACAAGAAAATGTTGAGGACAAACATCTGTATGGAGTCTGGTATGACATATTTCTTCAGTCATGCTTGATTTCCGAAGAAACTGAAGAGTTTACACGTAAAACACAGGAAAATCAACTTGATGATGATGTTAACAAAATTTTACATGAAATACAGGATGAAAAACAGCCAAATAAGTTTCTTCCAAAATATGTTCATTGACAAAGTTCATAAAACTCCATTGTAAAGGAGTCTTACAATCAGTAATCAGATTGAAGATAAGTCAGTTCAAAAGAGCCTGTTTTGGGTAAACCGGGAAGAAAAAACCTCAGAGAAAAACAAACATTTCTTCAGTTAAATCTTCAGATTCTTGGAAGTTATATTACATGGAGAAAGATTAAGAAAGTGAGGGCATTGAAGCAGAAAAAAAAAACGTAAAGTGAATATGAAAATTAAAGGAACCAGAAAACATAAAGCCTGGAGAAAGTAATACAATAACGGAAAAAATCCTTGGTGGATCTGAATATATAATACATCAAATCGAATAATTTTCTGGTAATATTACAGAGCTGGAACCAAGCAGGATGTTCATTAGTGCTCTGCAGAGAAGTGGAATTGACAACTGAAAATGACTTCGAATACCCGATCAGATTTGGTATGATTGAGTGGAAATCAAGGCAAAAATCAAACCCCCACAGGAGACTTATAGACGTAATTATTTTGTTGTAAAAGGAATGATACAGTATTGATCTAAACTTAAAAATATCAATTGTACATATTCAATTTGATATGTTTCCGAATAAAATTCAGTGATACGCTTTACTTTCTTATTCATCAAAATTCAACAGGTCTGTCTGAATTAAGAGCATGAAGTGTTGAAATTACATCTTTCTGAAGAAAGTGTCTGTCTAATTCATGACCATAAAACAGCGTCCAAAATATATTTAAAAGCACAACAATTACATTTTAATTATAATTCTTCAGTTACATAGACCCTGAATGACCTGAAAAATATATCTCATCACTAGGTTTTTTGCTCTTGAAGTGCCTGAATTATAGACACTTACCTTACTCGGATTCACTCGAAAATACTCCCAACTCAGCTTTTACTGATATAGAGAATGATCCTGCATACATTGCAGAGAAAATTATATTTTAATGTATGAGGTATTATTCGACCCCATTCCTCTGAATGGGAATTGCTCAGAGTTGATAATTTTGCAAAAGATTTTGGATCAAAACTAGTTTCTTTTACAAATGAACTTGACATGTTTTTGTATTTTTCACAAAAGTTTTTTTCTCTGGCAGTACGTTGCGGTACGTTTTCGATGACACACCCTGTGTGTTCCTTGTTTCATGAACAACAGTTTTTCAATTATTACTTTAGAAACAATATTTGTTTCATACAAGTTGTTTCCTTTCCTAACTTCTGAACAAATGTTTTTTTTTTTTGTTAAACAGCTCACATTGTCATAAATACTGTGACACTTTATAATTTATTCCGTAGATCTGTTTGTATCTTCAGTTCCAGATTATAGGATTATAGTATTTTCTACAATGAGTTCGATGTCCTCACATATATTCTAAATCTAGTAGTGAACTGGAATCATTACATAATTGTCAACAGTCATTAAAATACAATTTTGAAATACTCACCTATATTTTTATCCACTGTTAGAGAATGTGTGTCTTCAACAATCCTTTTTTTGTCTGCCTTCTGACGAAGTTGGTTAATATTGAAATTGCTCCTGAGTTCAGGTTTCTCGGAATATTCAGTTTTTTCATTGATATCCTGTTGTTTTGGTAAAATCTCCTGAACCTGAAAAGAGATCCAAAAGTAAGTGATGAATTATCAATTCCTGAAATTGCCTTTTTAACACTCAAAACTATCAAATCTGAGTTGAAGCAAGTTACTTATTTTTTTCACAACAACTAATTTATCTGAAAACTGTAATTTTTTGAGATTTCCATTCTATATTTCAGAAATAGTAAGTGTAACTATCCAAAAGCCACAAGATTTTTGTTTCTTGTGAATTTAGAAAACACACTTGAGTAATATATCCTCAATGTGTATACAGCAAGCGCCAAACGTGATGGCGAACCCGCCCCCATGCGCTCAAACTCATTTTCAATATAACCTCCACTACAACTCTTGCAAGACATACCAATGCTGTTGACATTTGGCATTGTCTGAATAATTTGTGTGGTTTCTGGTATGACACTAGCCGGCAAGGGGCTTATCGTAATCCAATAGTAATTCAGTTGGGACAGTCTAAACCTGCGCGACCACTCGCCATCACATTTGGCGCTTGCTATAGGTACTTTGGAAAATCTAGATGTGCCTCTGGATATTGATTGCAAAGTAGAGTGGCAGCGGAGTGGGGCGAGAGTTCATTAACATCAAGGTACTCGTGTAGTGAAAATTATGTTAGTGGGGAACGAAGTCTGTGTGGTGAACTGTGAGTTATTCGTTGTCTTTGAAAACTGAAAAACAACGTTCTCGGTGGGCAAAGCAGAGAAATTGCGAAGGTGAGAAGAAATAGTGATAGTGAAATTGTAACCAATATTGTATTTCAACTACCAATTAATTGTTATAAGTTTATCCATTTTCTCTCAATTCATTCATATTTAATGATAACTACAGAGAGGGGCAAATTGGACACTTACAAAGAAAAACTCCTGTTTTCAAACCGTTTTCAAAACTGATGGCTGTGTCTGAGTGTCAAATTTAATGAAAAACATAATGCTGAAAACCGCATATCGACATCTATCATCCTTTCTGAGTTACAGCATGTTTCTCAAAAATGTGCATTTTCGAAAAGTTTTTTGCTGTCATGCAGATACTTTGATCTCATGAAAAAATGAGTGGAACTCAATTTTTTCAAAAGGAACACCCTGTATATTTCAACATTTTTGAGCTCTACATCCAATTTTAGATTAACTTTGTTCAGATAATACTATTTCTATTTTGAACCGTTTTCGAGATAAACTGTTTCAAACGGAAACTGACGTGGCTTTCTTGCTCGTTTTTTTGAATTCATCACTTATTTTGGATATTCAACATTTTTTTTTATACTTAGAATATTTCTTTTTGATCCAGTTTTTTAACTGTCTCAGATCAGTCAATTCGAAATTGCTATGTACCTACCTTAGAAAAAGTTACAATTTGTATACATTGAGGTATTGGTCTGTAACGTACAACAGTACACATTAATAGTTTTTGATAGTGTGCTTTGGAAAAATAAATAAACCAATTATTTAACGTCAGACTTTCGTTGGTGGTTTTGACTGATTGTGATAGCTACCAATTATAATAGAATAAGGTCAAGATTAGGTTACAGTAATGAAGATTTCTTGAATTTATTAATAAAATTTATGGTGAGTGCAATAGAATTGCAAGTAGAACATCGACTACTAAAAAAGTGTAGGTTGAATGGAACCTTCCGTCCAAAAATCATTCGTAAGAAGACTAAAGTGGATGATGATGAGAATGGTATAACGGTTTTGGGATACTTTCATGCATTTCCAAATGCTTCTCTGCACGAGGCTGAAAGGGAGATAGGTATACCCTACGTGACAATTTGTCGAATTCTTAATAAGCATAAATGGCATCCCTATAAGTTCTACTGTGTCTAACATTTGAAAGAGACTGATTTACCTCGTAGAGTGGAATTCTTTGAATGGTTACTTGTCAAGACTCAAGAGGATGAACATTTCCTTGAAAATATCATATGGACAGATGAGGCCAAATTCACAAAAAATGGAGTTTTCAATAGACACAACAGTCATTATTGGGCGCCAGAAAATCCCCATGTTGTCCGCCAAAGGGGTTTTCAAGAAAGATGGCAATTCAATGTATTTTGTGCCATAAAGAATGAGTCAATTTTTTATATCGAGTTTTATGATGATAATTTGAATGCATCAAAATATGAAGATTTACTGAGGAATGGAATTCAAATGATTTTAAAGAATAGACCAGGAAGAGAACGTGTATGGTACCAAATGGATGGTGCTCCACCCCATAATTCTCATTCAGTCAGCGAAGCTTTAATCGAAATCTTCGAAGACAGATGGATTGGTAATAATGGACCTTTTCGTTGGCCTCCTAGAACACCAGATGGTAATCCATTAGAATATTTTGTGTGGGCTTTCATTAAAAATATGGTTTACTCTACTCCAATAACAATGGAAGATATGAAATCGAGAGTTACAACTGCTTTCAATAGTTTGACTCCAGACTTGATCAGAATGGCTACACATGACAATATTTTGAAGAGATTACATGTTTGTTTAAGTAGAGGTGGAGATGTGTTTGAACATATTCTGAAATACACTGACGATTAAATTAACTCATTAATTTATGGGTTTATTATTTTCAGTTCGTGTTTCAGCGTTAATAAAACTATTGTTTGAAGAGAAGTTTCATTCGATGGTTGAGGAGTATTTTAATAATTCTTTTCTTTGTATTATCTGTGACTAATTGAGAAACATCAAACGAAATCTGTTTCACAAAAATGAGTGATGAACAAGAAAACCATGTCAATTTCCGTTTGAAACAGTTTATCTCGAAAACGGTTCAAAATAGAAATAGTATTATCCGAACAAAGTTAATCTAAAATTGGATGTAGAGCTCAAAAATGTTGAAATATACAGGGTGTTCCATTTGAAAAAATTGAGTTCCACTCATTTTTTCATGAGATTAAAGTATCTGCATTTTTTGAAGACCCTGTATGAGGCAAATGAAAATATGACTCGAAGTGAAGATTCTCATAGTATCACTCCACTCCATTTCAAATTTGATCGTTTTAGTGCAAGAGAGTTCAAGATTATCAGCATTTATTAAAGTTCATGTTTGGTAAAAAAATATCGAAATTAATTTATATCTTCTAAACGGTAATAGAAAGGTATAGAGAAATAGTATATGAATTTGTTGACAAAGTAATAATGAATCATAATATGATATTATATACGGGGTGTTCCATTTGAAACATCAAAGAAGCCGCTACTTTATAGTAGAAGCGACAACGCCGCTTCGTCTAAAATATTTTAGGCGTGTAGGTCATATTGACTTATGCATACTGTGGAATTTTCAGATTGATCCGTTGAAGTTTGCCAGAAACGGATAATTAACGCTCATCATGAAAAGCCCTGTATATATATAAACATATATATACAAAAGTAAAGGTAATTTAAGTTCAGAATATTTTCTTATACCTACAAAAGTTATATTTCAAGCATTATTCAATAAGTCACTAATATGTGTACTCGTAAATATCGCAGCTTTCTTGGGCGTGTAACCTTTCCCATTTTGTTTCAGAAATGTAATTAGTTTGAAATATTTTGAACTGTCTACATTATTATTGTAACATACTTTCAATCATTGATTAATTCGACCACACTGTTGATGACTTTTGTTGTTGTGACAGTTCCGAAAAATAAGCCAATAACACCGTTTCCAAGAAAGAACTGCATGTCTTTTTCATCTTCCATTCCATGAATCTTGAATACGCGGTTTCATAAATTTTCCGCGATTTAGCTGGCAATAATTTTTGTGACGCTACTTTCGCTGCTCCTACTAACTCCGGTGGAGTCAGAGAAAACTCGGAATTAGACATTTTTCGAAATAATTACTGACCACTAAGTTCGCAGTTTTTAAATCAAATCACAGAATTAAATTGACAGATATTTGATTTTCAATTGATTGGTTTCCTAGCAATTTTATAAGTTCAACAGCCTACCTGTTTAAAAATTCAAATTTCACATCGATAATTTTCTAACTTTAACATATTGTAAAAATATGTTTTTTTCAATATTAAATCGTCGTTTTTCCCGTCACAGAAAAAAATTGTGTATTATAAACGGGAAAACTATGAGATTTTACCTCTCGGTTTTTGTCTCCCTCCGCTTCGCGTCGGTAGACAACATAATCTCGAGCTAAAATCTAATACTTTTTTCCCTTGTATAATAAATAACTATTTACACCATTGAATTTCACGTAAAAAGTGCTATGAAAATGTTTTTATAGAAACAAGAAATTTTTGACAGGAAATAAGTTGCAACTTTTCGAAAAAGCACATTTTTGAAAAACATGCAGAACTCAGAAACGATGATGAGTAGATATCGATATGCGGTTTTAACCATTGACTTTGTCATAAAATTTGACTCTCGAAACAGCCATCAGTTTTCATTTGTCTATTTCATTAGTTCGGACTTCCATTGTCTAGTATGATATAAATTGATTTGAAATATCTGAAAGAATCTGTAAAAAAATTAAAAATAAAGAAGTTAGCTGAAAAAATAACAATTATATTAAGCAAAAAACTGAAATTACAATGCAATAAAATACAAGTAGCAACCAAAAAATAAAATATTAACACGAAATGAAAATTAAAAAAAAAAACAATAACAAGAAAAGAAAATTACAAATTAAAAGATTTCAAAACAAGTCAATTCACGACGTTTCGATTGTTAGTATCCCCTCTTCCCTCTCTACGCTTCATCGGTTTCAGCGGAAGCTCACCGTTTGGCGTGTTCCGCTTGATTAGAAGTTTCTTTTTTATTTTTAAATTTCTTACCGATTCTTTCAGGGATATCAAATCAGTTTATATCATACTAGACATTGGAAGTCCGAACTAATGAAATGCACCATGAAACATTGTTAACCACCTTCAAACAAACCTTTCATCTATCTAGTTTAAAAACAGGAGTCTCCCTTTAAAAGTGTCGAATTTGGATCACTTTGAACTATTATTTGCAATTATATATTACTCATTATCTTTCAGTTATTACCCACCTGCACAAAAGGAAGAATGAAATGATTCGAAATCCCTGAAATCAGAGAACAGCTGAATCGAGAACCAGTTCCAACATCTAACAGCAGCAATGAAGAACGTTGAGCTCTGAACGGCCTACGTAGAGACAACACCATCAAGACCCTACCTGCAGATAAAGGAAACGCTACTGTGGTGATGGATACTGTTCTCTACGAACAGAAGATCGAAGAGGTTCTTCAGAAGGGACAATACATGATTTTGAAAAAACACAAGTCTATTTTTCGGAAAAGGAGAGATCATCGCTAACACCGCACCACACTAAGCGCCCTCACCTGTATGGACTACCCAAAATTCACAAGAAGGACCTTCCGCTGAGACCGATAATTAGCTCCAGAGATTCGGCTACTCAAAACTTGTCCAGATATTTACTACCCATAATACAACCATTACAAGGAAAACATCGTCTTTTATGACGAATTCAAGGCATTTTGTTGAACTACCAGGGGCAATTGAAGTCACACAGGAATATCAACCAATCAGTTTCGACGTGGAAAGCCTTTACACCAACATTCCGGTCGTAGAAGCACTCTAAATCATACAGAGGAAGCCTTCGAAGACGAGGACCTGGAAGCTTGAACGAATTTACCTATAGAAGTAATAATGAAATTACTAGGATACTAAAGGACGAATTCTTTACACAAGATGAAGGATGACATTGAGATCACCACTTTCACCAGTCATAGCCAAGAGACCTCGTGTCTGGTTGAGATACATTGACGACACCTTCATAATATGGAACCATAAGAATAATGAACTAGACGCCTTCCTGAAATACATCAACAGCTTGAGAACTTCCATCACTTTCACAATGGAGAAGGAAGTCTATAACAAATTGCCATTCTTAGACGTATTGGTGAAGACGACCGACTCTAAGTGGGAAACATCTGTATACCGAAAACCCACTCATACGGGACAGTATCTGAACCACGACTCCAACCATCAATCGACTAAACGAGGAATCATCAAGACTCTATTAGACCGAGCTTTCGGGCTCTGTTATACGAAAGAAGCTCTCGAGAAGGAACTAGGCATAATCAAAAATGATCTTCAAGGGAATGGCTACTCCAAAGCGATGGTGGAACAGACTTTGGCTAAAAGATAGCAGGAGCCCCGCAAGGAAGAGAAACCGTCACAACCAGTGCTTGCATTTCCCTACATCAGAGGATTATCGGAAAGGATAAGAAGAATTGGATCCAAGTACAACATCAGAACCTGCTTCAGATTCGGAAACACTATCCGTAGCAGCCTCACGAAAACCAGACCACCAAACGCGGACTGCAATTCCAAGAATTGAATTTACCGGATACCTTGTGACTGGGGAAAATCCTATATCGGTCATATTGAGGCCATTGAATGTTCGCAATATTGAGCACAAGAAACACACACAGCCAGGAGAAACCAGCAAATCAGAAATAGCGGAGCCAACTCCCGCCAAACGGTCATCTCCCACTAAACCGGAGAGGTGGAAAAAGGAAAGTGAAGATAAGTGAAAGTACTGGAATGACCCATAAATAGTCTTCTCTCGGAGGAATTAGTCCAGTCATGATCCGAAGATGATTGTGGCTACTAACAATCGGCAACTAATAATCTCTCAACATTTTTTTTATTTTAATTTTTTGTTGAATTCTTTTATTTTTACTTGTATTTTATTTCACTATCATTTCATTTCGAGTTTTTTGCTTAATATAATTTTTATTTTCAGCTATTCAAATTCAAATGTATTGCATCCATATCCTATTAACAAGAAATAGATCGGATTAGTTCACAAATTAAATTGTGTCTGATGAATATATACAAATAAAATGACATACATGAATAATGGTTTAAAAAACAAAATTACATTCTGATTATGATTAATCATGAGTTTATTTTTAAAGCACCAGTCCTTGAACTCGTTTAGGATTGTGTTGACCTCAGATAGTCTTACAGATGAAGTATCTGACACAGTACTGCAAGTATCATCTGCGTACATAAGCACCCTTCCTTGAGATATGTGAATGGGAAGGTCGTTAATGACAATCAGGAAAATTAGAGGACCGAGTACGCTTCCCTGGGGTGTACCAATATCTGTTTCAAATTCCTCCGAGATGACGTCATCAATCTTAACAATGAACTTTCTTCGTTCGAGGAAGGACATGATCCACTCATTGATTGGACAGTGGACACCAAGGTTATTCAATTTATAAGATATGAAAGAAATATCGACCGAGTCGAAATCTCTAGTAAGATCAAAGAAAATTGAGATCACAAATTCGCCAGAGTCCATTTTGTTGTTGACATATTGAACAAATTCAATTGTGCTTGTTTCAGTTGATAAACCACTACGGAATCCATGCTGGTTGTCACATAATACCTGATATGTGTTGAGAAAATTTGTGATTATATTGGCCATTACTTTCTCTATCAGTTTAGAAAAACTGCTTAGTACAGCGATTGGTCTATAATTCTCGATATTACTTGGATAAAAATAAGAATTATAGAGGCTAATTTGAGGCTAGAGGGAAATTTGCCTTGCAATTGATAATATTGATTGATTGATTGATAATATGCTCGAAAGCTGGTGCAATTATATCACTGGTGTCTTTAATTACTGAAATCGGAATTTCGTCCGGACCTGTAGATTTTTTATTAGGTAATGAGTTTATGACCACAAGTATTTCGTCCTTTGTGACGGGTTCAAAAAACATTGATGCAGGATTGAATTCACCTGTGGTACATTGTGTGGAAAACTGTTGACCAAAATGTTCATTCAATTTATCAGTTATCACTGTTGATAAATATCGTCCAAACACAGGGGCCATGTTTTCTGGTTCGGTTAGGACTTCGTTATTAAAATTAATTTCAGATATTTTGTTAGATTTATGTTTTCCTTTAACTCTGTTTACAATGTGCCAAAGTGTTTTCGTTTTGTTATCCGAGTCACTAATGATTGCTTTATTTATTCATTTTTATTTCTTCTTTTTTATTAGTTCTTTCAGGGATTTCAAATCATTTTATGGAAGTCGGAACTAATGAAATTTATGATTCAATGTTTATATGAAAGTAGCTGTTTAGAAACTATTTTTCCATTCGTGTAATTCAGTGTTCATGTGAAAATAATCATTAGTAGGGTTTTTATTTTCAGTTTGTTTCTGAAAGTAACTTCTTTGCATGATTTACATATTTTTGTGGAGTTTATTTTGGAGTTTTCCACAAGTGGTAGCCACAAACCTTTCTTCCCAAAAACTCTCTCACAAAAAATATAACCTTTTCAATTTAAATGAAAATTCATTATCGTATTCAGAACGTGTTGAGACTATGAATTGTAAATGATTTTGTTGCAATTTTTCATTGAGCTGAAATAATATTATACTTCAGACTCCAAACTGGCATTATTCTAGAGCACAATATCATGTTCTCTCGTATCTCTGAAAGATATTTGGCCTTAATGTAGCAGAGAGAAACGTAGTCGTGATTTAATGATATTTTCGTGCTGTGAACAAGCCAGTTGGTAAGTAATGTGTTATATAAAGGATTGTATTATCACGAATAGAAAGGATTTTCACTCACCTTAGGCTGCTGGAGAGAATTCAACCCCAGTTGGGTATAATGGCTTTTCAGATTATCTAAGTTGTATTTGATTTCCTGGAGAAAGCCGATGGCCTCTTCACGGGACATCTGGAAAAATAATAATGGTGCTGCTTTTCATTGAAAACATATATAATTCTGGTAAACATGATGAATCTCATTACATTTTTTTTATCAATCTTTGACAACATTTTTTTTTAATAAAATTGATTCATTTTCTAGTTTTCATTTTGGTAATACGAACAGAATCTTTTGCAAATTAAGAAGTTAAAAACAACATTCGCCGTTATACCCCAATTAAAATTACTAATTCGTGCGAAAATGTTTGTATTTTTTATAATTTTATTAAGTTCAATGACAGATGAAAACATTTTAAAGACAATTTTTGAATGTTGTTATTACCTTACGAAATGGCATGTACGGCCCTGTTTTGTTAAGCAAACATGATGAATATTTACATACGATGGCTATTTGTGATTAATCTACACGTTATGATCAAGAGTTTGGCAAATATTCAGGATAAAAATAACTTACGCATTCACCAGAATATACAGTTGAAAAGAGAATTGATTGTTCAGATATTCGATACTTATATCAGTATTGACTATTCAAGTTCTAGTCTTCGTTTTTGAATGAAGAGCGGTTATTGAGCTTGCTAATCGAAGGGCTGAGATTTCAGAAATTTTTATATAAGTATGATGGAATCCATACCTAACGTATTCTAAAAACATTTTATTGTGTGATTTTCACTAGACAGTTTTACAAAAACGCACCACGTGTTTCGCCATACAATGGCTTCTTTGGGCGTGTCTTAATAACTAATTCCACACATTCAATGCTATATATATACCTCATTCTACAATTTGAAGTACCGGAATTTCAAGTACCTGATGTTTTACCTAAGTTTGTAATGAATTAGATTACCTGAACTTATGTTCCATTTTCCACATTTGAAAACATATTTAGTAACGGAGAGATATTCAATTCTAATTGATCATTCAGTAAATCACCCGAATTCCTGAATCTATTGATTTCTAAATATTCTAGAAGATTGAGTTTCAAACTCTTCTCTTCTAAATTCAACACATCGTATTCATAATTGAACTCATGTCCTTCTGCTGAAAGGCGGTTTGCAAATGTGGAATTACAAAACTACTTCTATGCTCTTTAATTCTTTGAGACAATGTTCTTCCTGTTTGGCCAATATACAGTTTTGGACAAGAGCCACAAGTCAGCTTATATACTCCTGATCTATCCGACGCCGAAGTTTTGTCTTTATTGTTTTTAATAAATTTACTTAGATTATTATTCGTTCTGTAAGCTACGTTTACGCGTTCTTTCATTAAGAAACGGGCAATATTCCTGGTTGGTTCACCCAAATATGCCAATGTCTTATAACTGACGTTATCGCATCTTGAATATGGGTAGACCAGGTCCACGGCTCGCTTTTGTAGTTTTTTAGAAAGAATGGCGTTTATAAAATCTACCTTATAACCGTTATTAACCGCGATTTATTTGATCAAATTCAGCTCTTTCTGGAAATCCGTATAAGACAGTGGAATATTCAATAATCTGTGAAGCATACTATTGAATGCAGCAACTTTATGAAGATGAATTTGAGCGACTTATGTGGAATTATTTCTTTTTTTCACCAGCACAAAACATTTCTCTGTTTTGGCGAATAAAGAGCTATAAAATATCGAGCGAACGAGGAGGCAACTTAACAGGACCATTTGTAGTAATCCGTCTGTTTTCAAAACAGTCTCGCAACATTCTTTTTACGCCACTGAAATTTTGTGCTGGTGCTCCATCCTGCTGAAATTAGATCATCTGACGAGTTTCCAGATCAAGATCATCGGAAAACACTCTTGTTAATTAATTAATGTAACGGGGTCCCTTCAAAGAACTATGGTAGAAAAATGGACCGATAATTCTGCCTCTAAACAGACCACACCAAACATTAATACTAAATCGTATTTGCGCATTGTGGGGATGGACTAGAAATATAATATTTGTGAAGAAGTTTGGATCTTGTCTGCATTCATTCATAAACCACCGCCAAAACCCCAATCGTCACTCAAGGTCATCAGGTTCTAGTGTTTGCACTGGTCTTAACTTATAAGGAGAAATATTTCTTCAGACTCCGTTGAATAACAGACGGTGGAACAACTATTTCTCTAGATAAATTATTTGAATTTACCTCAAAGTAGGCTGAAATGCCAATTTCTGTATGTGCAGATATTACAAAACGTTTTTTAGTTCTCCTCTTCTGAAAAACTTTTCCATTGTTCCTGAATAGACGATGAAGCACAGCAAAAAAACGCCAATTAGGTAATTCACCATTGGGGAACGAATTGATGTAGTGTTGGACTGATCTTACGCTATTTTTCTGGCAAACCAAGTAGTATCACATATTTCTTGATGGGAAAACGGCTTTTTGAAAAATATTCGAACAGTAGTTGACAGTTACAATAATTTATGATATTGTAATGATATGCTTGAGAATATTTGACAAATAGTATTTCAACAAAGTTCCAAGGTAACTTGATTACTAATAATAGGGGAGCCCAAGCGGAGATTTCAAGATTTACTAAAGCGCGGCGGATTAATATACAGGGGGATATCTTGTACCCGGTTGAGTACCTTCACCAAATATGAGCCCCATATATAAGGCTGCCCGTGAAGGATAAAGGATCAGATTATTAAAAACAAAGATCATCAGATCATTAATTACAGATCAGATGATAACATGCTAAAAAGTGTATATTCCAGTGATCTGAAAATTTGAGAGTGACGTAAAGAAAGGGGAGGGCAGCAAAGTTGTAAAAAAAATAACGTCATTTCGACATTCTCCAGCGTAGCTAATTTTTTTTATTTTGAAGGAAATAATTCAAGGAAAACGAAAATCTGACAATGAATAAATAAAGTTTAATGTGTGTGATACCTATATTTCCTTCTCCGAGTTTCTATTCCTCTTTCACTTTTTCTCTGTCTATTACTCTCTCACTCCGTCCCCACTCTGAATTCTGTTGCCATGACGCCATCACAGCTGATCACAGAGACTTGTTCGTGATGAAGATGATGATTAATTAATCAATTGATTATAAAAAATTAAATGTTTTTGAGCATGTTTTTGAAATTATTTTCTTATAAATACTAGTATACTAAGTATTCTACTTAAAAAACATACACGTATTTATTTGCATGCTATTTCCTGAGCTTTTCAATTATTTGAGTTCAATGATGAAAAAAAAAATGTCAGATTAGGCGAATCCCTCTAGATAATCGTCAGATTATGAGACAGCACGTCTAGACGTAAAGATGAACCATATATATCTTAATCTGATGTGCTTGAGTATTTCAAAATGGCTAATTTTTTGTGCACATTATAATAATGGTCGCGAGTTTGCGTCAGATCGAATTCGTCAGATTATTAAATGAGTTTTTTTTGTTGCAATTAACACCTCCTTAGAAAATCTGACGCGATCGATTAAATGTTTTTTCTTTTCACTTTCAACCCTTACGTACAACCACCCGCATCATACAAACGATCAAATTAACATACGAACATTATTAAAAATACGTAGGACATTGATGCTATCAATATCTGACGCTCTCAAGTATGTCCATGCAACAGTATTTTTTACATATTTAAAAATATATAGCCGCTTCCCCCACCGATGAAAAGGTATATATTATATAACATTTTTCCTTCTTATCATCTAAGCTTTGCGAACTAATATGTCTCTATAATGCTCGAGTAAATCCCCATTTTGCATCGTGGGCTCCCCTACTATAATAATAATACTGTTTTATCGAATCAACCGCATTTATGACGCCCCAGTATTTTCTGTTCTGTACAAAACAGCTTCAATGTTATCATTATAGCAGACATATTTTGATTCACAAAATAAATATATCTAGTGGAATGGCTTTAAGATGGAAATTATCGTTTTGTGAATTAATGGAATTTACTGATTTTGGCATATCAGACTGACGAAGTTTCACTTGTGGAATTATGATGAAGAGAAGTTTTGTTTTGGCTAATATTACCACTTCGGGAGAAATATTCCAAGTTCTGATTCATATTGTATTCGTATTTCAAAAGATATAAAAACCAATGTTTAGAGAAATGAGAGTCTTAAAAGAAAACAACGGAGAAGTTACCAATAGGATAAAGTTTGCAAAGGGATGAATTGTGTCAACATTCATTTCCAAAAGTAGTCAGATTATCGGAAGATTTTATGAGTTTATTTTTTGATAATAAGTCATTGAATTATTTTTCAAACGCAATCAAAAATTTATTGAAAAACCATATATCAAATATTCTTGCATTAAATACTATAGAAAAATGAATAATTTATCCTAGTGTCGTACACAGTCTTGATCGATACATATAATAAGTGATTGTAATAGCTTTGAGAATACTCGTAATATTTAGAATGACAAACGTGGAATACATGCAGGAAGGTGTACAGGGGGAGCTGTCGTTGAGAAAACTGATATTCATACAGAATGTAAAAATATTGCATTTCATCCAGTTCTGAGCCATGTTTCAAGTTACAAGTCCCATTAGCTTCTCGATAACTTATTTTCAAATCAATATCAAAATTTGAACAATTTGTGAATAAAAACTTCGAAGCGTTCCGTAATATTCTACATTGCTACAAAACACCCATTTGATTTTCCATGAAATTTGTTTTATTGTTGAGCAGTTTATGTCTATTATTCATTTGTTGAGCAGTGTATGCAGTGTCAAACGCTGATAAATCATTATGGATGCGCAGTAGTTCTAAAAGAATAAAACTGTGAGACACAAAAATTGAAGGTTCCGGATAGAGTGACACTACTGGTTGTAGCTATACTGTGGCCTGACCATACATTCATTGTTTTCCATTCTTGTCTAATCAAAAGCAAGCTTACTAGGTCAGAGAAAATATATGTACATTGAAAAGGACTCACCAAACCTGCTTGTAGGAACTCCTCAATAGCCGAAGTGACGCCTTTTTCATCTCCCGTCCAGAAGACATACTCCGCAATGTCGAGAGCTGAATATTGAACTCCGGACGCGCTATCCGACCTTTCAATCTGCGGAAATGAATATCGGTTAGAAATCAACATTGATTATTCTGGCAGGAGAAGTAAATGGATGACATGATTTCGTTTAGAGTCGAAACAATTTCCATCACGGGTGCAAATAAAAATGAATGACTAGGAATATTGACATTACATTTCATACAGAGAAACTTTGGGCAGAGTTACTTGTAAGTGACTTTTGGCGTAAATTTAAAAGTTTGTGTGGTATGATATGAGTACATATCTGTATCCGGAATGATAACAAAAGAGTTACTTGTTCTTTAAAACAAAAGTGATTGGATACTACGTACACAAAAAGAAATCTTTCATTATTAATGGAGATTCACAAGTACTACAGAAATAATCTTTGAAATGCTTAGAAAGCGGTACATGTGCAAAAGTCGCGGTTTACGTTGAAATCAATTCGCTGTAGATGCCTTTTATTCAGAAAAACCACTTCTTGAAGTGTATTTTACAAAAACTATACTCTTCAGATGAACTTCTAAGGCATTTGTTGCGTATTTCTGGCATTCTTCCAGGTGAAATCAGGCAGGCTAAGTCAGTCGAACACTTTTTGTGAAAGTATGTACAAAAAAAAGGTTGCCAACCGTCCTTCGAGGTTTCATGCAACCAAGTGTGCCGGAAAGGTTCAGGTTTGCAACCAGGTGGATGGCTTATGTGGATAAAGCCTAGCAACCTCAGTCTTTCTTGTTCCACACAGTGTTCAATCTTCCTGAGGAGCTGACTTTACTATGCCAGAAACGTGATTGTACAAAGACATATTGACACCCATCAAAATACTCGTGATCGGCTTAGTTAGCGGAATTGTACCTCATCATAATGTGATTGATATCCGGTTTTATCAAATTCACTTCCATAGAGACAACTATTATTTGTTTTCGTTGCATCAAATTCTTCGAAATAGTGCCCGAAATGGTGTGTTATTTTCTGAGCGATTTTTGATTATATCTTTAGAAAAAGGAGATGAATCTGTATATCGGTGATTCAATTATTTTTTTACGATTCTTATTCGTTTTTACCCAAAAATACCAGTACGATTTAGATCACATTTTTTGTAAATGGAATATTTCTAATGAACTTTTGTTGAGAAAGAAAAACACGCTTACATTAACACTATTGTTTTCATGAGTAGATAAACATTACGGTGTATTCAGGAAAATATATTTTGTATATTGGGCTCGTTATATTTCATGTGTTCAAAATTATTATTCCGAAGATCGGGGATGATATTGTTTTACATTTACTACCGAAATAAGTTCATTTCATGAACACATTTTCCAACAACTTATTCATGAATATGATAGAACTCACTGATACTTGACGAAAATTCATTATAACGTATTCAAAAACACACTTGAAAGTTTACAAAACCGCGACACGTGTTCCGCTATACTCGTGTCATAGTTTTGTTAACTTTCAAGTGGAAATACTACATTAAAGTGTGTTTTTTGAATAACTTCTTCATCAATTCTATCCGTTATACCATTTTAATGGCTTGAAAATAGCGAAAAGTTGTTTTTTCTGCAACCATCAGTATTTTATGTGATGGAATTGGCGTGAGAAAATCCATAATTCATTCAAGTAACATTGTCAGATTTACACTGGAAAGTTAACAAAACTGCAACACGTGTTTTGCTTGAGGAAGTTACTGTATAGCGAAACACGTGTTACGGTTTTGTGAACTCTCCAGTGAAAATCTCACAATGAAGTGTTTTGCTATACAATAGCTTCCTAGTATGAAGACTTTTTGCTACTGAATAGCTATTGGGTACGGGTATTAGGTACATTTTTCATTTTATAAGCAGGTAAACTGAATTATTTGAACCAGCAAAACCAGTTTCAATTATGTTTTACATTTCTATTATACTAAATTTTTGCTTATTTGAATTTTAATGTAACTATGGGTCCGGTGATACTATGTAATTGTAATCTTGAGTTTTCCGATTTACTGGAATCGGCAGTTGAATAATGGAAAGCGTGTGAATAATGCAAGTGGAGCGGTAAATGAAGTTTCAATCATTCATTTCAAAATTGGAAAAGTATTATGTCCGACCGCGCCGTAAAGCGCGGTCGATTTTACTGATAATTACGTATCCTATAAATTTTGGATCAAAATACCTTCGTTCAGTTACACTATACAGAAAGCTTTGTGAAAAGTTTAAAAAAATGAAAATTGATTCAGTGCTTTGTAATGAATCAAAAATACCTACCTTCTAATTTCAACGTAGTCTTTCATTTTGAATAGATAGGGAGTTCTGTAGAGTTTCAAAAAGAAATTTTGACAATTGAGCAGATGGTGAAGCTTCTTCCTTCGAGTTTTTGAATTCATTTTTATAGCGCAGTTGTTACTACCACCATTACTACCCCATAGTGAAGAACGAATCAGTTCAATATTGACGAAGAGTTGGAATGTTTTTTCGAACGTCACGATTTTGAAGTAATTTCTTCAGAACGTACGAGCCTGCTAGCTAAGAGCTGCTATAGCGACTTCTGTTTGACCTAGGACATTTTTTTTAATGTCTGTGAGGTCAAGAAACCCGGAAACTTTATTAAGGGACCCAAATAGCACTGAAACTGTTTTTTGTTATGTAATTTGTAATGATTTTATCGACCGAAATTCATAAGTCGGTTGGGAGAATATGAAAAAACCAATTGAAACTGAAATAAAATACTATGCACGTTTAACGTTTTGTAAAAATACAGAGTGACAAATTAAAATTTACAATGGCTATATCTGAGCAACCAAATGAAATATAAGAAATCGCTGTAAACAACTTCCATAATAGGGAGGGGGGAACAAAATGATGTTTAAAATCTGTTTAAAATCTATTTGTAATAGCTAACTTGTTTTCACAAGCCACACAGCTACCCCAACTTTATATTCTCAAATGATAACCCTCTACTTGTGATACCTTATCTAAAATCTCTTAAGAAATGCTCTTCAATGGTACCCCACAAAGCTATATTCGATGTAGTAATTTTCGGTTTATAAAATAAAATACTATTTATTTAAATTGAAATTTTATTTTCTATTTTGGATTTTGAAATGTTCAAAATGATTTTCATTCTTTTCAAGACAATAATAGTCTATTTTGAAACTCTGGAAATAGCTCGGCATACTTGGATTATTCTTTCTTTCAGTTGCTCTATTGAGTCGGGATGCTTTTTAAAAACAACAGATTTTAGGTGGCCCCAGAGGAAAAATCAAGAGGAGATAGGCCCGGGGATCTACGAGGGCATTCAATAGGACCTCTTCTTCCAATCCATTGATTATCATAATTATTATCTTACCATTGTCTAACTGGAACTACATAATGAGGAGGTACCTCATCCTGTTGAAAATGTGATACATTTTCTTCTAAGGATAAATTGCCGTATATGTCTCTTTGACTCTCCAATTCATGAACTATCCGAGGTTCGATAGATCTTTCTAGCATGTAAGCATACATTTCGCCATTTAAATTTCCTTCTTTAAATAATGGACCAATAATTGCACTCTCTAAATAGTCGTGGGTTCTCGTCACTCCAGTAACGACAATTTTGTTTATTTGCATTCCCATTTAAATAAAAGTGCTCTCGTCATTAAAACAAATATTTTTGATGAGCCGAGGTTGTCAGTTATTATCGTGCGAGAGGAAAAGCAATCGATATTTCTTACCAGATATTGATATGATTTGATTCTGGGATATATATATATATATATATATATATATATATATATATATATATATATATATATATATATATATATATATATATATATATATATATATATATATATATATATATATATATATATATATATATATATACATATATAACCGGTAAGCTCATTATTGTGTCGTGAAATTTGAAAAAATAAAGTTTGTGAAGATCAAATCGATTCCGGTATAGTTTGGGAACTCAAAATATGTATATTTTAGTTCCGGATAATTGAAATTCCCTGTACGATAAATTTTAAATGCTTTCTTGAAAGTCAAACGATAAGCTTACCGAATTTCCTTCGCTATCTGTCGGAATATTCAGATTGATTGGTGATCTTCTATTCCCGTTGTTCGTCATTTCGTCAGGGGCGGGTTGTATCAACGTCTGGTGAACACCCTGCGACGGTATTTCTATTTCCGTTTTGACTTTGGTGTTGGGTTTGCCTTTCTCGAAGGTCCTTTCTATATGTTGATTCATTTTTCCCAATATTTCTCCGTCTGCTTTCACTGGAAAAAATTACGAAATATTCGACATAAGGACGGAAATGAATAAAAAATATTTATGGGAAATTTCTGGTCAGACAGTTATAAATGGTGTTCATGAAAGGTGGTCTAATGGAAACGAAACTGAACTTGAAATGAGTCTGACAACTGTTTCGAACAGAGGTACATAAAATAAATGTTTCGAAATAAAAGTAGAATCATTTTTATAACAATAATAGTAACAATAATTTTATAATAGTAACAATAATTATAACAATAATAGCAGGGGGCCACTAACACCTGAGGCCTTTGGTGAGTTGCGTCATCACTTACCCAAGAAACTGGTTCAAAACCGGACCGGTAACCCAGGCACACGCAGAAGGAAAAGACTATTCTCCCTCCGGTGCCGGCCTTAGGTCTACAGGGCTAACCACCTGGTCGACCCAAAACTGGGTTCCTGGTAGTCGAGGAGGGGGTGTCCACAATCGACCCGCTCGGAGGGGTCATAGGCAAGGTAGTGGTAGTAACGATAATTTGCCTACCGATCACAACCTTGGCAATGACAACGGACGCTTTTGAGTGGACGCATGAACTGAGAGATACGAGAGTAGTGAGCCCGCACGAAAACGGTACATGGCAAGAATGCGTGCTCTGTGGTGTGAAACACATCTGGAGTATGCAGCCTTTTACACCGAAAAACTCAGGGATTACGTATCCTATCTTCGACGGCTGGGCTGTATAGCTCCTTCCCAGCCTGCTAACGAAGTGAGTGGCAGTGACAGTTCTGTCACCCGTTGGCATGGCTGGAGAGCAAACTCGCATCATGCCACCAATTGAGATAAACAGAACATGCAGGGTGCTACACAGAATTGGGCCCCTGAAGCCACAAGAACTGGCTTGTTTGGATGCAGAGGTTCATAGTATTCTAACATAAGAGGCTGACATCTGGCAAATCAACATCGCCGTGTACAGCGTCGTCTAATTGCATTCAGAATCGGAAAGACGAAATCTCGGGGTTGCGTACCGGATGATTGAACGGCGGGTACACAAGATAGGCTAGGATTACGTTGGCAAGACAATGTAATTTTGTAATGTGACTTGAGAAAATTCAGTGCTAAGTAGGGAATGGGGAGATCATTTCGATGACAAAGAAAAAAATATTTGTTCCATTAAAAATTTATTTCAGTATAGATCTGTGTCTGTAGAGTAGGGAGGGTGAGTGTAGGCTCACAGTACTTAGGCCACATGTGACCCATTGTACATTCTCCCGAGGAGTTATCCTCCTAGATTATGTCCAATTATTATCTGCAATTGTCGAAGTCATCAGGCCGTAGGTGCCACCGGTTCCTAAAATTCTTATTCCAACCGATTCCTTAGCTAAAGAGTCAGCAATGCGATTACCTTTACTCCTGTCGTGCCCTTTAACCCACTTCAGGATAATGTTATTATCTACCGAGGCTTTGGCTAACTCTTGGTGACACTCTAGTACTAGCCCTGAGGTAACACGTTATCTGTTCAAGGCTAATATGGCTTGACTGCTAGCATTGCAGATTATTATGTTTTTGCCAGAAATTCCTTTTCTGGTTATTTCTTTTGTGGCGGTCGAGATACCAGCCAGATCTGTTTGAACCACGCTGGTATTTTTTCCCATTCCCCACTTAATCCTTAGGCTTAGTGATCTAGAGTACACTCTACATCCTGAGCCTTCTTTGGTGTTTGAGCCGTATGTATATATGCGTATTGCATTTGTGGCATGTGACTCTGTGTTCTGTTTTATTTGTATTTTGTAGGCTTTATTGAACACAAACCTGAGTGCAATTGCATCACTGGTTTCCTGCAGCAGAGGTTGCGCAGTGAGCGCTTCTCGCCATAGGCTCAGCCTCAATTGACCCATTCCTACTTCGAGGTTTAGACCAGTCGTGCGCAATCGGAACATGGCTATTAAAGCAACCTCCTCAAGGTACAGGTCCAGAAGGGTCAGACCATTTCAATATATATATTTTCATTTTATATATTGTTTATACTAAAGATTTACACATAGATTGTTTCAATGAAAGTCATAATCAGAATTTAGAACAAGAAGTTCATCTCTAATTGATTTTAAATGTTCAAAAAGTAAACGTAATTTTTCAGAGAGTATACACGATGATGATAAGCATATGAAAGAGAAATTTCTGTAAATCCGTCAAGTTACCTTCCTCCTTTATCTCAGATTGTGACTGCCTATCTCCATTAACATCTGTGTAGACGGTAGCTTGAGATTTCATTAGGTCCAATGTTTTTCCCAGTTTCACTGAAATAATAGAAGAAATTCATATACCTACTCCTGAAGAACATTTTGTTTTTGATATGAATTCCATACAAAATAAAAGCGAGCTGTGTAATGGATGTGGAATGAATTGAAGATAATGTCGTTAGAGGAAAAAAGAACGCAGTTCTCTAACTGAAAGAGTTCTTGAACAGCTCCATACATGTGAACAATACTCCAAACAAGGTCTGATCTGAGCTCTGTAAAGCATCAAAAGCCGCTGGAGATTATACAGTTTTCTGGTTCGGAACAGTGTTCCAAGGTTTTGGGAGGCAGCCTTTGCAATTCCAGCGACATGATTGTGCCAAGACAGATTGGTTGGTGTGCAGTTTACCCCCAACAAACTTATCGAAGCAGAAAGCGGAATTTTCTGTCCCGACATTATTATATCCGGTTCGAGACATTTACCTCTTTGAAGAAAACCGATGCCTGGGTTTTCGTGGTGAAAATAACCAGGTTCAAGGTTATTTTCACCCCAATTCGATATTGCAACCTCCTGCTGCCGATGAAGATATTCATCTGATATGCAGCCGATATCCTGGAATCCAAATGGAATGACGAGACAAGTGTGCTGTCGTCAGCAAAGCAATATATTGGATTCTTGCCTTTTTCCAAAAGTCAAGTCCACAGGTTGGAGTCGATATCGATCCCTGGGAATCACTAAGTATTCTTTCTCGATTGCATTATTCGAAATATGGTCGGTCGGTAGCCGGACGGTTCAACGTGGGTGCCTTGTTCACTCAGTCAATCGGCCGATGGGTGAGTCGATGGTTCAAGCCACAGGCAGAATGCTCGATGTTCACTCGTTATCGTCCAACTCGTGTTAGGAATCACACATTAGAAGGTAAGACCTCGTTAGTCAGCTCGAACAATTTTCGACTTCCACATACCATGGAAGGTCGCCTGTTGATCTTTCTTCTCGAAAGTCATATTGACGATCGCTCAAGAAGTTAAAGCCTTCCAAATATTTAAGGATATGGCAGTTTACGGCTCTTTCCATGATTTTTTATATTACTGCGACCGGTCTATAGTTATTCAGAAGAATTTTCTTGCCCTTTCTGGGAATAGGCTGAACGCGAGTAATCTTCCAACAAGAAGGAAACTCCCCTTTCTTGTAAGACAGGTTGAAAGGTCTGCAAAATACTGGTGGGAGTTTATTCGCGCACTTTTTAAGTACGATGCAGTGAATATTGTGAATTTGTTTGACTAGATTTGGTTAGTCTTCATATTCGAAACATATGAAGAACTAGATAGATAGATAGACAAATTTATTCAGGTAATTACATATTTTGATAATGGTATAACAATGAATGAAAAATAAACAATTTTGAAGGCTGATCTACCTAAGCAGAGCTTGAGTTGTAGTATGAACCTATAAACAACTTGAACGTTGTTTATATATGTGTATATGCATGTATACACATATACGGCCAGTATGTGTATACACATATACATGCATATACACATATATACATATGAATATACACACCTATATACACATATACATACATACACACATACATATAAATGAGGTATCATTTTTGCATAATGAAGCAAACACTCATACTGACAATGTTGATACAACTGATACACATATTTGGATGGGAGAAAAACTGGTGGAAAGAGAGAGTAATATTTGTTGGATTGTTCTACTAATTCAAGATATTACCTACAATAGGATGTAGTTTATATTCATAGCCTAGAGAGAACTTCGATTATGAAACCACTTCACAGACAGATTTCAATATGTCATAGTTTTGATTCACATGTTCTTTCAGTTTTGACTTGAATTTGTATTTATTGGAGATTGCTCTAAGGAAGTAGGTTTATTAGTTTTGGGCCAGTGTATGATAGAAATCTCTGAGTGCAAATTAATCTACAGCAAGGGACATTCGTTTTTTGATGAAGTTTGGCTCGGGTTTCATAATTATGATTTATATTGGGGGTGGGGTTATTATGCATCCATGATATGCAGTGATAAGTGTATAATTTTCTCACATCAAATAAGTCTGATACTTTGAATAGTGCTACAGTGGAGTATCTTTATTTACGATTGAAAATGATTTTCAGGATAGTATTTTGCATTACCACTAGATTATGTAACAGGCTTTTGCTGACGCCACCCCATATTATAATGCAATATCTCAGAACTGATTCTGCGAGTGTGTTATACAGGGTGTCCCTGGACTTCCTCTTTTCCTCTCGGGAATGTATAGATGGGGTCAAAATATCACCAGTACTTCATATAACTTTTTTTCCTAAAAGTCTTCGTAACCAAGTTACGGGCCCTCGAAGTTACAAAATGAAAAATGTTTTTCTTTGATAACTTTTCAAGTGAATATTCAAAATCATCCAAATTTTGGTAATTGACTAAACAAATGAATTCCGTCGATGAGCTTTCATGCAGGAGTCAGTTGTTTTGCTACAAAGTCAGGAACGGACTACCCCCGATGGTCCACACCCCAAAACTTTGAAATGACAGATATTTTTCAATATTTTTCAACAAAATAAGGTTACTTGGACAATTTTATGAATAAAAGTACTCGTGTGGAAAGTCGATCGGAGCAACGAGTCTTGATAAAAATGTAGTTCTACTCGACGACATCAAACCCGCTCGTCCACCATTATTTGAAATGAATAATTATCAAAGCAGAAATAATAATGATAACGTTAATTCAACAACATTTATAACAGGAATAATACAAAGTATGCTAAAATGAAGTCACAATTGTGATAGCAGATATTTTTTCAAAAGAAATATCAAGTTTTGTAGATTCGTGGTGTTTTTAAACTAACAAGCTACTCTACTATGAAATATCGAATTCATTCCATATTTTGTATGTACATAATACGTGTGGAATAATCACGTTTCGTATTGATCAGTTATCTGAATCTCATGAAACTCAACATTCGAATGTTTCAAATTCTTCTTCACAGCTAAACTGTTGAGGAGTTTCACTGATAATTATAATTTTATGGGAGAAATTTTTTAACACGAATCTAAATTTAGCTGAAAAAACGCACATCGGAAAAAATATTTACTATACTAATGAAAAGCAAACGAATGAACTACAAAAACGGCTGCACATGATCAGGTGAAAAATATCCAGGGAATAATTATGTTCCATTTCTTTCACAGATGTTGACAAAAAAACCTTTTAGAAAGTTTTGATAAAAAATGAGAAACTGGAATGCGATTTTGTTTTGTTGAGTGGTGCGTTGTCATATGAATATTGTATTGTAAATATTCTATAGGATATTTTGAATTTTTTTGATATGGCCGAACAGTTTACATTCAATGAATATGCAGATATGCATGTATTTTATGGACGAGCATTTTGTAATACTGCAGTAGCTCGTCGTCTGTATTCCGAGCATTTTCCCAATCGAACGGTACCGTCAAGAGAAACATTCGAGCGTGTCGATCGCAGCTTGAGGGAGACAGGTATGTAATAATTGATAATTAATTTGAGCACGTTGTTTTATTTCGATATTATTGTAGGTACAGTTTTGCCAAATCGAGGTGGTGAGGGCGCTCCTAGGACTGTACGTACCATTGTATTGGAGGAAAATATTTTGGAAGCTGTCGCTGATGATCCTTCAATGAGCATCAGAAATCTATCAAAACAGTTCCATACATCCAAGTCCACTATTCATAGAATAATTAGGGAACAACTGCTCCACCCATTTCACATCCAGAAGGTACATGCCATGACACCTCAAGATTTTCCAGCACGACTGGAATATGCCAATTGGTTCATGGATAGGCAAAGAGAGGATATGACTTTTATTAATCGAGTTTTATTCACTGATGAAGCAGGTTTCAGTAGAGATGGAGTTATCAACTCTCATAATCTCCATATATGGGCCGAAGAAAATCCCCATGGGATATTGCAAACCAAACACCAACGGAATCTCAACGTGAATGTTTGGGCTGGTATCATAGGAAACCATCTTATAGGACCATTCGTTCTACAGGACCGATTGAATGGAGAACGTTATTTGGAGTTCATTCAGAACGATTTGAATGGACTTTTGGAACATGTTCCATTGCAAACCCGAAGAGATATGTGGTTTATGCATGATGGCACTCCTCCTCATTTTAGTTTGATTGTACGTGACCATCTGAACCATATTTTCCACAATAGATGGATTGGTAGAGGTGGGCCATATTCATGGCCATCGCGGTCTCCGGACTTAAATCCATTGGATTTCTTTCTGTGGGGGCATCTAAAAAGCCTTGTTTACGCTACACCTATTCACACAAGAGATGCATTGTTGAATAGAATAACATTACATTGTGAAGCCATACGAAACGACCCTGGAATGCTATTTCAAGTACAGAGAGGGTGTCTTCGCAGACTAAGAAAATGTATAGAGAGAGAAGGTGGTCATATCGAGCAGTTTCTGTAGCGGATTTTTCATTTCTGTTTGCTCTTGAGGCTCTTGAGTTTCGTTAGTTAAACGTGTTTGCATTATAAAAATTCGTTATGAACATTTTACCTATCATTTCTATTTTCCTTAAAAACTAATATTTTCGAATAATGGTAGACATCTCAGGATAAATGTTGTTGAATTAACGTTATCATTATTATTTCTGCTTTGATAATTATTCATTTCAAATAATGGTGGACGAGCGGGTTTGATGTCGTCGAGTGAAACTACATTTTTATCAAGACTCGTTGCTCCGATCGACTTTCCACACGAGTACTTTTATTCATAAAATTGTCCAAGTAACCTTAATTTGTTGAAAAATATTGAAAAATATCTGTCATTTCAAAGTTTTGGGGTGTGGATCATCGGGGGTAGTCCGTTCCTGACTTTGTAGCAAAACAACTGACTCTTGCATGAAAGCTCATCGAAGGAATTCATTTGTTTAGTCAATTACCAAAATTTGGATGATTTTGAATATTCACTTGAAAAGTTATCAAAGAAAAACATTTTTCATTTTGTAACTTCGAGGGCCCGTTACTTGGTAACGAAGGATTTTAGGAAAAAAAGTTATATAAAGTACTGGTGATATTTTGACCCCATCTATACATTCCCGAGAGGAAAAGAGGAAGTCCAGGGACACCCTGTATATCATTGTTAGTAGCTTTTTATTATTGAGATTTCTGAGTTGGTAGAATTTATAAGATAATTTACTAAGTCTTTTAACGTTCTGGTCTACATGTTCGTCCCATCGTAGATGTTGGTCTACATATACACCAAGATATTTCATGTTGTTTACCTTATCAACTGTAGAACATGAACATATCAGGGTTTGGGAAATAGGGTTGTGTATATTGAGCTTATTTTTGGAAGGTTGATCTTAATTTGTGGGGGTAAATGTTACGTATTTAGTTTTAGCGATGTTTAGGCTCAAAAGACTTGTGTTTAACCAAGAGAAAACAGATGTGAGTCCCCTTTCAGCTCTTTCAAAGACGTCGTCTCACTTATCGACTAGAAATGACAGAGCTGTATCGTCTGCATAAGATATAATGCAGCCTTGGATGTTTTCAAGTTTGTAAATGACATTGATGTATATTAAGAACAAAATTGGGATTAGTACCGTCCCCTGGGGGACGCCCATGGTTATAGGTAGTGGATCACTATAAATATTGTAATTTTCAAAAAGCTTAAGGGTGATTCCTCTTACTCCAATGAATTCTAAACGCCTCAGTGAGATATGATGATTGACAGTGTCAAAGGCTTTCATTAACTGAGCACCTTCGCCAAATTTTTGATACAATAGTGTATTGATAGTTGAACAATGAGTTTATGGGAAAGAAAGTTTTTGGCTTTCTACTACTCCATCTGATACAAAAAAAAGGAATGAGAGAATCTTCCGAAGAAAGGAAGGAAGTAATCAATTTGAAACTCTGTACATGAATGTGTAGATCATGCAAAGAAGTAACTTTCAGACACAAACTGAAAGAAAGTCCTCCTGAAACAGCTACTTTCATATAAACATTGAATTACACGAAAGAAAATAATTCTTTCGAAACAAATACTTCTATATGAACACTGAATTATACAGAAGAAACTTTTCTCTACTCAGTTTGTATTTCAAACATTTGTTATGGAATAAGAATCAGATATCATTCACATGAGTTCTACTTTGAATGAATGGTAATAAATTGTACTCACATAGAACACTGTCACCCTCACTGGTATACACCGATGTTTCGCCTTAAGACACTTGCCCTAAGGTTCTTCAGTACCAAATTGGATAACATTATAGAAAATACACACACTTCATTCATGAATTACGATTTTGAATGTCACGGAATAAGCTTGATCTGCTTATGTCATCGATTCATTCAAAGTAGAACTCATGTGAATGATATCTGATTCTTATTCCACAACAAATGTTTGAAATGCAAACTGAGTAGAGAAAAGTTTCTTCTGTATAATTCAGTGTTCATATAGAAGTAATTCTTTCGAAAGAATTATTTTCTTTCGTGTAATTCAATGTTTATATGAAAGTAGCTGTTTCAGGAGGACTTTCTTTCAGTTTGTGTCTGAAAGTTACTTCTTTGCATGATCTACACATTCATATATAGAGTTTCAAATTGATTACTTCCTTCCTTTCTTTGGAAGATTCTCTCATCCCTTTTTTTGTATCAGATGGAGTAGTAGAAAGCCAGTAGAAAGTAGTAGCCAGTAGAAAGTAGTAGAAATACATCACTCCTAAAAATATAACCCCTTCAATTCAAATGAGTTTATGTTATCCAAATTATGATCTCAAGTGACGAATACATCGTTACGATATCTTCATCTTATTTTTGAAACGTTTTATTCGAGTGGTCCGAAATTATGTGTTGTTATAAATGTTATATCAGTGCTGTATTGTATTATATGTTGATACTAACGAACCGCCCCGGCTCCTCACGGGAGCAATGCTGATACTAAATATGAATTCACCCACCGAAAATTTAGGGGCATGTAGACTCCTTTTTTTTCCGTAGCTGGGCCCAGATGGAAATATTTGAAAACCTTTTCTTATTTCACATCTACAAAACAAACCTACATACAAAATTTCAGCCTCCGAAAATATATCAATGCGGAGAAACAGTGATGAAAAGGTAATCGTCATACGTAAACGTACCCCTTCTATTCCCAGGGTGGAACCCCAGTACAAATATTCGAAAGTCCTTTCTGAGTGCGCATCTAAGACCAAATTTTATCTTCCTAGGACTTAACAGTACGTATATATGAGTACGTATATATGAGGAATATATTTTCTCTTGAAGTATTCCACAGCATTCTCAATTAGATTCAGTGATAATGAAAAAAAATCTGGAGAACTTGCTTTTTGAAAGTGGTCAAATATTTTGTCAGTTGATGATTTCTGAAAGTTTTTAGAAAGTTTCTTATGCAGTAACTTTTCGAAGTGAACTGTCCAATTTGTTTTTATTGCACTTCTCTATTGATCTTGATTTTACCAGTTCTGGAAAGTTATATAAAAAATATTACCAGTGGATATGAATAATTTTGAGGGCTGCGGAATCAAAAAGTTACCAATTGATTCAAATCGAAGGGTCCGGGAAATAATTTTTCGCCAAGTCTACTCACCTATGGATTTCTTCAAATTTTCAAGTTCTTGAACGCTGCCATCCTGAAACTGAGAATTGAAATAATTACAACGTATACTTGTTATATACTACGCGTTACTAGTTTATAATTGAAGAATATCTTCATAATGAATACACTAGAATCCAAATCATTATTACTATTTTTCTCAATATAATCTTGAATTGTGTCGAAATGAGTAATTGATTCAACTATTTTTCGAAAAGTTGAAGTATAGAATGTTATATTTTCGAGAACCGTATGGAAACACAAATCAGAAAAAAATCATAAGAAACTCTTCAAGCATTCTTCAAGTTTTCGTAACCATTTCAATAAACCTCTACGTTCAGAAGTGAATGAAAAATATGGGACAAAATAATAAAAAAAAAGAAGGCAGAGAGGAATAGTATACCTAATATAAAGCATTTCTGGAAAGCAAGTCTAATAGAATAGAAATTACACATCCACCAGATAAAAATATCAAAAAGTTCAACTTTTGAAAACTGAAGTCTGATAGTAAGTACCAAATTCACCATAGTTCAATTCGGTTCTTGTGATATTTGATAGTGGTGATCTCTCACCAAACCACAATAACTGATCTGGATACAATGGCAAGCGTAAAACCCATCTGCAAGACAGACATCAAAAAATAAAGTTGTGTCACATTAAAAATGTTCTCCCAATTGAAATGTCCAGATATGTGATCATTAGCGCACCCAGAAATGGGGTCTTTTGGGCTGCCGCATCTCCATAAACATGAACTTAAACGAATATTTTAAATAAATAATATTCACTTCTTTAAAATTATTCATTTCCACAACACATTTCTAAGAATATTTAACAATATATGGTTAAGCTACTCAATATTGATCTAAGAATGAATATAAATCCTGAATTCCTAATGATTTTATCAGTTAGGACAATGGATACTTCCTTGTTGTGGAATTGGCCGTCGTGGTAGTGCGCCCGACTCACGATCGGAAGGCCGTGGGTTCGATTTCCGCCTCGGCCAGATATTTTTCTCGAGAGAATTTATCTGCTTGAAGCTGGAATGATTCTGCAACCGTGTTAGGAATCACACGTTGAAAGGTAAGACCTCGTTGGTCCTTGTCTCGCACAAAAATCTTAACTTCTGAGAGTTGTCGTTCGTATGGGGGCGACAGCTGATTAACGGAAAAACAGATTTTAAACAGATTTTAGATTTATATTAATTCCATCAATTTTTGTGTGATACATTTTTTTATTAGGTTTTTTAAGTTTCTCTTGTCACTCTTTTCACTGTTTTGTGATCACGTGAAAATCACCATCAGACCGTTCATTTAGCTAATTCCATCATTGTTATTTCGGAAATTATAAGACTTACAGATCGATGAAATTAGACAAAGGTTGTCTTCTCGGAAAAAAATAGAATTCTTTTTTAGATCGTGACTATTCATGTGATAAGTCCCCTGATAGAGACTATTTTTCGGGTTTGTTGGCGGTGATCTGCAGGTTCTAAAGCCTGATGATGAGGTGATAAAAATATTTTTGAATTCTTTTACTCAAGTGATAGAGGCGGTATGAGATGCTGATAATCGCATTGTCGTCACAGCTTTGCAAAAATAGGTAGTTCCCAAATGAGTGAGAGTGATACTGTCAGCAACGAATGGATTTCACCACCTTTAACAAAAAACGGGTGGAAAAGTAATTCATACTTTTCATCTCATAACGATGGTCCCGAGTGCCGTTTGTTCATTCATTTACAGCGTAGTTGTGGCATAGCTTCACTTGGTCGGCCAAGAAAAACTAAGCTGTGTACTTGAACTGAGAAATAGACAGATTTCTTGCAGAAATCTGCAGGTTTCTACTACTTTCAATCGACCGAAAAACAAATCAGCCATAAAGCAAAGATAATTTTGATGAGTGAACAGCCCCAAAGTGAATATTGTTATGTTTTTCTCCGGTGACCAATAATTGACTACACTGAATGATTAAACTTAACTTTATTTCACTTTAAATACAACAAACACTTCAATTAAACTTCAGATATTATTTGAATGTCTATTGCCTTACTAGATCACTTCGCGTATCGCACTGTATCTACCACTTGACTGTCTCGATACGCTCGCAGCTAGCGTTTAAGGTGCGTATTCACAAAAAAAGCGAGCACGAGCGATCAAGAGTGAACGAGCATTCTGTATCAATAATCGACTGGTGAGTACGGGCTAGCGAACGAGCGAACGTATGCTTGTTCGCGTTCAGAAAAGATCGAGAAGAAGGCGATACATCAATTGATGCAGAATGCTCGTTCATTCTTGTTCGCTTTTTTGGTGAATACGCACCTTTTAATATCATAATCGAATACCGTAGAAATTTCGTCGAAGTTCCGTCAAAATCAGTAGCATTATTCTCACTGCTTCTCGAGCGGCAGGGAACATTGTGCATTCGCCCGCTCTTAGCTGCGTCACGTTTGGTTACCAGTGGCGGCCGGCGTTATTTTCTTTCGGGCATGATTAACAACACTATTCAAGAAATGAATAATCTTAAAATCACATTTGTTTGTGAAAATGCGGAAATATGTAGAGATGAACACGGGCTGTTCGAGGTTTTTTTAAATAAAATTCTTGTGATGCACTGTTTGGAAACTTTAGTGTAGTAATGCATGTTATACTGGAGTTTCAATACCAATATCAAATCTTTATTTATAACACCTCGACACGTGTTTCAATCACCAAGTGATTATCCTCAAGAGAAAGATTAACATCTTCCTCTTGGTGATTGAAACACGTGTCGAAGTGTTGAAAATAACGGTTTGGTGTTGGGATTAAAACTCCAGTAACATTCAAATAAAGTTGATGGAGCATTTGTTAGAAAGGGTGTATTCATAAGTGTGTGGGGCGAAATTTAATCTTAAACAATAACGCGATGTTTAAGAATGTCATGTATGAATAATTTAGAAGTAGGAAGTGATACAGAATAGGTTTAAGCTAGTGGAGATCATGACAAACGGGACGACAGAAACGTGTTTAACAATGTTTGGAAAATGTTCCAAAGTTCAAAATATTGTACAAATAAAATGGATTAGCGCGTTATAGGCTCTTCAGATTTGATAACGATCACGTGTTCAGGAAGTATTTCCTGAAGATTGGACAATCCATAAGACATCTAAGGCCACTAACGTTTTCAGTACCCCTACCCACATATCAAACAGATAAAAGAGGAGGTTTTGGCCTAACTTCTTGTATGGAAACATGTTTAGATATATTAGATCCATGTTGAAAAACTATTTATATTATATTTAAGAATCATGATTTCAAAAATGCTTGCCTGATGATAAACTCACCAATGGTAAACGAATATTATTTCACTAAGGTCAATTTGAGACGAAAGAAGAATGAAACTGAATGATTTGGGTTTGTTAACCGAATACGGATCTGTGCAATTATTGGAAAAGTATATGTTCAATTCGAGGTAAAGCTTTTTTATGGGCAATAAAGAGTTCAGGTTTTTTTCCCAATTTATAGGAGAGCAACGGGATAGGTTCTAGCTGAAGCTCGCTGCGAAAGTTCTGTTATATTTCATTGTTTTTCCTGATAATTGTTCTGACGGGTCGTAAATTGAAATCGCCACTTTACGTCTGAGGATCGTTTGTGACAAGATGGGGTAGTTGACCAACAGAGGTACAGCGTATACAGCGATTTTTTGAAATAAATTTTTGAATAAATTACTCAAGTGGAGTCATGATGTAATAAAATACCAGATAAGGAAGTGAAAGCACCTAAAGGCTGGTTTTCGACCGCAGTGGGTCAGATGTCAATCTTGCTGAAGTGCCCATCAGTAGGTTGAGGTCCACTCATAAGAGTGGGGGTGGATGGACGAGATGGGGAAGATTTCAACTCAGGGCACTCAACCCGGCAGGGAGCATGGAGGGACAGGGTCCTCAGAGAGCATATATGGGATAACGTATTTTCATATGTGGAGGATGAGTGTTATTTTATTATTCACCATAATAGTTTCAAGCATGATTATGACTGGTAGTTGATCGTTCTTTAATCTAATTTGGACAGCAGATCTCCCAGGAGATCTGTGGTTTTCATAATGGTTGGATGCACATGAGTTTTCAATGTCTTATAGTATATAATTACTAAATTGTCTAGAACATTATAATTTGGTCGTTCATTATGTCTTCAGTGAAATTTAAGTTTTCCCAGTATACTATACTGTCAACTATTCCAGAAATTTGATAGATGTTTGCTACAATCAGTTTTCGTTATGATTTATTTGCTGAATAGTACTGTTCAATTCTTGAAAATAGCAAATAGCAAATTTTACTTCGTTAGCTCGATGTTATTATGTATATTTTGATTTTGCCTCAATTTTTTAATGATTCTTTCATAACGTTCGCCATCGTTCTTATCTAAATTTTCTCTGATTTCTTTGAAAATCGATCTTAACTCATTGATGAGTCCTCTTTCGGTTCTCACAGGCTGAGGAATAATTTTGATTAGTTCATATTCATCATTGTCTCCATAAATTTCAATATTTTCAAGTAGTTGGACGTATCTTTTTCATATTCTGAACTCACAAGGTTTTTAGATTTCACTTTCAATGTGTTGATTTCTGAAATGATTGAATTTAAGCCACAGTAGTGAAAGATAAAATGATAATAAACCTTTGCAGTGCCAAGTTTGACTGAAATTACCATAGGATTGTTATTAGGGTTTTCTGGAGTCGCTAAGATTCCGGATAATCGGCAATAAAGCGCTTTTTTGTCTGATTTTTCGGGTGAATGAGGTAGAGAAAATGTTATTTTGTCCATATTTCGTAACGTAATCTGCTTATAGTTGGGTGTTAGTCAATGGTATGATTTGCATAGTCATCATTATCATGGAATTGTTAGTTGTTGTTTTCGATACATTTTAAGTGACTGATTGGTTATTTAGGTATTTGGTCATGAACAATAGTTGGTTGATTATTTTCAACAGTTTGTTGATCAATAACAATAGATGGTTGGTTATTTTCAATAATATAGTCATTTGCATCATGTATGTCTTTATTGTCATTGCCAATATTGATTATTATTGAAAAATAGGCCAAGTCTTGCATATTGGACGGCTGATATATAGGGATGATAAAATATTGGTCTGTTTGATCAATTGGAACAGGGGTTACCTATACAGTGGTGAGTATTCAATTATTTTGTCGTCTAGTTTGTTCCAAAATGATCTAGTTTCCTTTGTATGAATCTCTAAGCGTATTGTATTTACTTTAGTCTTCTTATGAATTATTGAAAATTGATATTTAATGTTAATTCTTCATCTCATCAATTCTTAATGAAAATAAGTACAGAAGATGTTCGTGATCTGACACAGTATTGAATTTTCGTCCGTATAGGTTCTTTTTGATGTATTTTGTTGCCCATACGCTAGCTAAAAATTCTTACTGAATCACTTGAGTCATTCTGAACGCGTAGGCTACAGAGTGTGATATAAAATTCCGATACCAACACAAAGCAATTGGAACATTAGACAATATCAACTACAGAAATGAATGTCAAAATTCATTCGTTACTTCAAAAATACTAACCTTTTCTTCTCTCTGTTTCATGGAAAATTCAATGTACATAAAAATAATCGAAGTTGAGAATCTTAGCGACTGGAGAAATGTACAGTCAAAAAATTAAAAATTACAGTTCTGCTCTACTTTGCCAAGCTTTCGCCTCTAATGGGAAGCTTCTTCAGGGCCTATAATTTATAGAGTTGTGGATTTTTTTGCCATTGAATAACATTACAAATCATACTTACAGTAAAAATGAGTGAAAAATAATGAATTGAACATATAAATTGAGGAAAGAAAGTTGAACATGTATAGGATTTTTTTTGGTATGACGAATGTCAAACATTTCAATGGGCATGATGATTTGATAATCTTTGACTCTAAAGAGAGAGTTGATTGATACAATTTTCATTATTATTATGTTTTCTGGTGTAGTTTCAGTAAGTTACTGAATATACTGCTGAGATTATCAATGTCAGTTTTCTTGACTCTAAAGAGAGAGTTGATTGATACAATTTTCATTATTATTATGTTTTCTGGTGTCGAATAACAATCGACTGTGATTTATAACATTCTTTGTAACAACTGTAACATGGATTATATTGAAACAACATCTAAAATTCTTAAAGATAGAATAACTTTATATAATAGTGATATAAAGCCTAATAAGAAAGCATGTGCATTGGCGAGATATTCTATAGAAACAGGACATAAACCAAATTACTCTAATATCAAAATTTTACATACGGAAAAAAATATTTCCAAACGCCTTTTCCTTGAAATGGTTGAAATTAATAAGTCTTCCGATAGTATGAATAAAAAAACTGACATTGATAATCTTAGCAGTATATAAAGTAACTTACTGGAACTACACCAGAAAACAAAATGATAATAAAAAAAATTGTATCAATCAACTCTCTCTTTAGAGTCAAAGATTATCAAATTATCATGCCCATTGAAAAATGACATTTGTGTGAAGGTATGACATTTGTCAAACCAAATGAATACTATACATTTTAAACTTTTCTTTCGTCAATTTATATGTTCAATTCATTATTTTTCACTCATTTTCACTGTAAGAATACTTTGTAAAGTTATTCAATGACAAAAAAAATCACAACTCAATAAATTATAGGCCCTGAAAAAGCTTCCCATTAGAAGCGGAAGCTTGGCGAAGTAGAGCAGAGTTTTGATTTTTTGACTGAGAGACCCCGTTAATCTATTTTACTGTCAAAAGTAATCTATCTCAACCACAAGACTAGGCATAAAAATGATTTGAGCACAAACTACTGCCACTTGAAAATAAGTCAAAATGCACCAAATTTTGGGCTGTGAAATTTTACAGTGAATCCCTACTAATAATCCATTTAATAAGTTTTTCAACCATCTAGACATGTGTCGTTGTTTTATACTTCCCAATTTTAAATTTTACTGCTTTGTTTCAAATGTGGTCGACATAACTCAGGTGTAGGTACTGTATAAGACATACATATTTTTTACAAAAACCTTGTTATTTTTATTGCAAGCATATTTTGTTTATGTAAATATTAATAGATGCCTGACATGCTAATTTTATTAAAATATATGTATTGATTTGTGTAAATACTGATGAATGTATAAAACACCAATGAATTATCTATCTATGTTTTTATCTATTCAACTATAGTACATTGTGAAAAGACCACTCCTAAAACTACGTTTGAATCGTCTGTTATCAGCTTGAAGATTTATGTGAAGTCACTGTATGATTGGCTCATTCGTCAAGAGATTTTTGCAAGTTTTAAACAAGTGGAAAAATTCATCTAAAATTTCGAATGAAACTTCGATAGTAACCTGAATGCCCAAGAAAAGCTTTGGCTCGTTTTGACCTTTAACGTAACGGAACATTTCTGGTAACACCTATTTTGTTAGGATTGAGTTTGTTCCACTCAGAACCTCTGAATGAATATTGAAAGCCGACTTCCCCAGTCTCTGGAATACACATATTGAAGTCTTTTCATGTGCTCCTAGTGAGGTTGAAAAAACAATATGTTTGCTTTGAGGATAAGACAGCATTACTACAAAGTTGTTTGTGCGATTGTATATTGCTCACTAGATTTGGCAAATTGTTGAACGATTTGCAAATAGTTGGTCCAGTCTTGCAACGAGATTTAAAGAGTAGAATACTCTTTAAATCTCCATCTCTAGACTATTGCTATGGGATTTTAGTAGATGTTGCCAAGGTATATAGAACTATAGAAACCGAGAAGCATCTTCTTCGATAGATATTTTTTGTGTAAATCAGCAAAAATAAATACTGAAAATATTTTATTCGAATCCTAGTCAGTCTACAACCAGGTTTTAGCAGTTGAACTGGTTCAAGAATGTAAGGTAAATGCCTATCTCTCAGATTACTGAGATTTATTTTCACATTATTCACAAAAATAGAGTATATAAAAGTACTAAATATTTCAATCAGAAAGTGAAAATATCCTATAATTCAATTAAATATATTGTAATGAATCTGAGACCGGCCCTGGCCGGTGTCCCGGTCGGCGGGCGCATGGCGCGTCGCGAAGTACCGCGAAAAATCCGGATGGGTCCCGAAATCCGCAGAGGGATCCGGAACGTTCGTTGACAATATAAAAACGTCGCTCTTAGTCCCGAAGGGCAGTCTGTACCAAGAAAGCGAATCGAGCGGTTAACAAACGGTGAAGATAAATTAAGCGTTAGTTACTGAGTGGTGTAAATAAATTAGTTGTGATAGTGAAGTATTGTTAAAATAAATTTGTTTAAGACAGTTAATTCTTTAATTCGTTACAATATTGTTTGCATTGAAAGTTGTTTCAATCCCTTCGAAAATTGAAAGATACCTATTTAAACGGATAATATGTGACTTACCTCCTCAGACGCTCTGTCTTCGTTTTTCGGTATTTCTGAAACAAATGAAAATCATTATTATTTATTAAATGAAAATTTATACAAAGAGAAATAGTACACAACTCACACAAAAGGATTATCGTTTGCTTCCTATCTACTGAATCCTTTCGGTGATTTTTCTTAGTGTATTTGGTGCAATAAGACTCGTATTTGTTTCTCCACCCTTTATTCAAGCATTGACTACATTACATAAATTGTATACACATGCCATTATGAATACATTATGAGTTTCATATGCGGTTTCAGTTTCAAAAGTTGAAATCAAATTAATTCTTTTTTGAAGTGGTTTTTACATAAATGATGTTATTTGTCCTGAAAATCAGCTGGAGTTGGAAACTTTGTTCTTACTGTGAATCGTCCTTCTCTGGTTCTGATAATTTGAATCCAAGTCATGCACTGCCTGCCTATTGGATTTTCAAAACAAACTGCTGCCTTTTGAACGTTACTCGGTTGTTGATGACCAAAATAATGTTCAGAATGGACGCCAATATGAAAAAAATTAGCTAAGAAGCTATTTCTCTAATTGGTATTAGTGTTGAGGTTGAGAAACAACTGTTGTGTCAAGGAATTCGATTACTATATCACGAGACAATGGAACCATTCAAGAACTGCTGGAAACACAAGTTTTTCTTTCGTAAATTACAAGTCTTCTGCTAGAGATCATACTTCAGCAGCAAATTCTTTTAGTACACGTCAGTTATATGCTAATCGATTTCTCTCCCTGGCTCCAATAACCCAGTCGTCCACACGTATATCATTTGAACTTCACGCGCTCCCCATCTGAGTTTCTCATAACATGTTGCGCGCTAACCGCCCGATTTGCAATTCTTTCATAATTTCACAGATCATTTCAAACTGGTAACGAAAGTGCGGCGCCAGTGTACAGTACAGGGCTTGCTCGCAACACATGCAGGCATCGTCCATTCGCAGTGCCATTTCAAACTACCGAAATTCAATACTAGATTATTCCACTCACACCAAATTGCGTGATTTTCCGCGAACGATGAAGTAAACAATTCTATCGGTCTATTTTTTGTGATATTGTGGAATCGACTTGTCTGTGATAATGTAATTATCTCGGTTCTCAACACAAATTGCTCTATTTTTTATGAACGACTATGTCGTTCATGGAAAGTAAACAATTCGAAGCGATTCCTTTGTCAGCTCTAGATGAAGTAAACAACTCCATCCGCTCCATAGTATACACCACGTTTATTTGGTATTCATTTCAGAATTGTCGCTGTGTGATTTCGCCGCTATCAAAGTCGAGGTTTTGATAAACGACTACTGTTTTTTCACTTTTTTCAATAAAGAACAATCGGGACGCATCTTCCACTCGGCAGCGATTTCAACTCATGTATGCCCATCATTGCCATCTCAGCACACATCTATGTTTCTTACGACAATCAAAAACCCTTCTTTTCTGTAAACAATGATGGTAGCCATCCGATGACGTCTTACTCTAAAGCCCACCCGAAAATGTCCAACATCAACACCTCAATTCACCCCCTTGGCTCAGGGTAACCAATAACACTCCAACTATGGCTTTTGCTCCTCCAATAGCAAGCCAATGCTACACACTTACTATACTACTCACCAATCCACCCCCATACCACACAATAACCCCCCCATCTAATACACCCCATGTCAACACAAAAGAGATCTCCGGTCATGCCGCCGCGACCATGTTAAACTCTCCATATAAAATATTTTGTCAAAAAACCTCGACCTGTGGCTCTCTTCATGACGAAATACTAAAGAGTTTCAGCCTCTCATTCATAGAGGTGCTGAGTACACTTCAAGTAACACTGTTTGACAGTGGGGGGTTGGGACCTAAATTTTCAATGTTGTTTACATTTGGAAACAAATTGATATTGAGTGAAATATTTATTCACATTGTGGTAAATGAATTGAATATCTGAACAAAATATGAGCGACAGATTTCGGTTCTTGCACCATATATCAACTGGATTTACCCATGTGTTTGGTAAATCTAGTTTCTCCTATAGAGAGTTTTTAATTAAACAAAATCTTATCGGTTAAAACACTAGGCTATACAGAATCGGTATCATAGCATCTACATTTTTTGATGTATCGTTGCAGAGCGATGGTGTAGAGCTAATGCATCGGCCTCTTATCAAAGCGACCGCGGTTGGATTCAGAGTGGACCACATGGGGTTTCTAGATCAGCCAGAAATCATATGAGGCCAGCCCGAATTCGTATGGATTTTCCATGCTACCTCGTATGGGGTTTTGAAGCAAAACCAAAAATTGTGGCATAGAAGACTCATAGGTATACTACTTTTGAATATTAATAGTTTTTGAGTTAACGAAAAACTAAATTTTTTCTTTTTCATTTCAATTCGTCAGGAATAATTACAATTTTTGTAAACTGTGAAGTGGTTGAAATATATTTTTCAGCATCTAATGATGCATCGATATGTCAAAACTATTTGCACAAAAAGTTGGTTCAAAAGTTTTATTTCAATCAAACGAAGGGATTTTACTAGTAATCACAGTTGAATTTTTGGTTTCTGGGATATACAAATTTAACCCTGGAATGCTACACTCATTGCAAAACACGCATCTGCTATTCAGGGGTACTGGCGTACTCCAAATATAATAGGTCGTATTTTTACAAACTAGAAATGTATTGAAAAGAGAAATGGAAATTTCTATGGTTTTTACCACTTTTAATTGTAACTGACGTTACTGTAGTTTCAACCTTTATGGACATTCTCAAACTTAATTGTAACGTTAGTTACAATTAAAAGTGGTGAAAAACATAGAAATTTTTCATTTCTCTTTTCATTATGATCTCCTACCACGTAGTAACGGCTACATACAGGGTGTCCCTGGACTTCCTCTTTTCCTCTCGGGAATGTATAGATGGGGTCAAAATATCACCAGTACTTCATATAACTTTTTTTCCTAAAATCCTTCGTTACCAAGTAACGGGCCCTCGAAATTACAAAATGAAAAATGTTTTTCTTTGATAACTTTTCAAGTGAATATTCAAAATCATCCAAATTTTGGTAATTGACTAAACAAATGAATTCCTTCGATGAGCTTTCATGCAGGAGTCAGTTGTTTTGCTACAAAGTCAGGAACGGACTACCCCCGATGGTCCCCACTCCAAAACTTTGAAATGACAGATATTTTTCAATATTTTTCAACAAATTAAGGTTACTTGGACAATTTTATGAATAAAAGTACTCGTGTGGAAAGTCGATAGGAGCAACGAGTCTTGATAAAAATGTAGTTTCACTCGACGACATCAAACCCGCTCGTCCACCATTATTTGAAATGAATAATTATCAAAGCAGAAACTACAGAAACTGCTCGATATGACCACCTTCTCTCTCTATACATTTTCTTAGTCTGCGAAGACACCCTCTCTGTACTTGAAATAGCATTCCAGGGTCGTTTCGTATGGCTTCACAATGTAATGTTATTCTATACAACAATGCATCTCTTGTGTGAATAGGTGTAGCGTAAACAAGTCTTTTTAGATGCCCCCACAGAAAGAAATCCAATGGATTTAAATCCGGAGACCGCGATGGCCATGAATATGGCCCACCTCTACCAATCCATCTATTGTGGAAAATATGGTTCAGATGGTCACGCACAATCAAACTAAAATGAGGAGGAGCGCCATCATGCATAAACCACATATCTCTTCGGGTTTGCAATGGAACATGTTCCAAAAGTCCATTCAAATCGTTCTGAATGAACTCCAAATAACGTTCTCCATTCAATCGGTCCTGTAGAACGAATGGTCCTATAAGATGGTTTCCTATGATACCAGCCCAAACATTCACGTTGAATTTCCGTTGGTGTTTGGTTTGCAATATCCCATGGGGATTTTCTTCGGCCCATATATGGAGATTATGAGAGTTGATAACTCCATCTCTACTGAAACCTGCTTCATCAGTGAATAAAACTCGATTAATAAAAGTCATATCCTCTCTTTGCCTATCCATGAACCAATTGGCATATTCCAGTCGTGCTGGAAAATCTTGAGGTGTCATGGCATGTACCTTCTGGATGTGAAATGGGTGGAGCAGTTGTTCCCTAATTATTCTATGAATAGTGGACTTGGATGTATGGAACTGTTCTGATAGATTTCTGATGTTCATTGAAGGATCATCAGCGACGGCTTCCAAAATATTTTCCTCCAATACAACGGTCCGTACAGTCCTAGGAGCGCCCTCACCACCTCGTTTTGGCAAAACTGTACTTACAATAATATCGAAATAAAACAACGTGCTCAAATTAATTATCAATTATTACATACCTGTCTCCCTCAAGCTGCGATCGACACGCTCGAATGTTTCTCTTGACGGTACCGTTCGATTGGGAAAATGCTCGGAATACAGACGACGAGCTTCTGCAGCATTACAAAATGCTCGTCCATAAAATACATGCATATCTGCATATTCATTGAATGTAAACTGTTCGGCCATATCAAAAAAATTCAAAATATCCTATAGAATATTGACAATACAATGATAGTCATATGACAACGCACCACTCAACAAAACAAAATCGCATTCCAGTTTCTCATTTTTTATCAAAACTCTCTAAAAGGTTTTTTTGTCAACATCTGTGAAAGAAATGGAACATAATTATTCCCTGGATATTTTTCACCTGATCATGTGCAGCCGTTTTTGTAGTTCATTCGTTTGCTTTTTATTAGTATAGTAAATATTTTTTCCGATGTGCGTTTTTTCAGCTAAATTTAGATTCGTGTTAAAGAATTTCTCCCATAAAATTATAATTATCAGTGAAACTCCTCAACAGTTTAGCTGTGAAGAAGAATTTGAAACATTCGAATGTTGAGTTTCATGAGATTCAGATAACTGATCAACACGAAACGTGATTATTCCACACGTATTATGTACATACAAAATATGGAATGAATTCGATATTTCATAGTAGAGTAGCTTGTTAGTTTAAAAACACCACGAATCTACAGAACTTGATATTTCTTTTGAAAAAATATCTGCTATCACAATTGTGACTTAAACTTCCATATAGGTACTGTACTTTTTGTTTACGACTTCATTTTAGCATGCTTTGTATTATTCCTGTTATAAATGTTGTTGAATTAACGTTATCATTATTATTTCTGCTTTGATAATTATTCATTTCAAATAATGGTGGACGAGCGGGTTTGATGTCGTCGAGTAGAACTACATTTTTATCAAGACTCGTTGCTCCGATCGACTTTCCACACGAGTACTTTTATTCATAAAATTGTCCAAGTAACCTTATTTTGTTGAAAAATATTGGAAAATATCTGTCATTTCAAAGTTTTGGGGTGTGGACCATCGGGGGTAGTCCGTTCCTGACTTTGTAGCAAAACAACTGACTCCTGCATGAAAGCTCATCGACGGAATTCATTTGTTTAGTCAATTACCAAAATTTGGATGATTTTGAATATTCACTTGAAAAGTTATCAAAGAAAAACATTTTTCATTTTGTAGCTTCGAGGGCCCGTAACTTGGTTACGAAGACTTTTAGGAAAAAAAGTTATATGAAGTACTGGTGATATTTTGACCCCATCTATACATTCCCGAGAGGAAAAGAGGAAGTCCAGGGACACCCTGTATATCAATTTATTGATAGAAATGTATTCTCTTATAGGAGAATAACAACCTAAACTAAGCCTCTAAAATCACTTTTAACGCAAATACGTCATGAGTTAGTCATTCTGCACAAATCGAGCAATTTTTTTTTATGTTGTAAACAAATGGACTTTTGCATACTGCACAGCTTACTCTTGATTTTTTATCTTCGCTATATTTTTCCGCATAGAAGCAATGGCTTTTTTTTCTCCAGAAGTTGTTTTGCAGTCTCAACAGAAGTAAAGCAGTTATCCAAGGTCAAATTCCTATTTGTTCCTTGGAAATAATTGGTTGGTTTATTACAGTAATACTGAGCGATAGGAACATCGGTTGGTGTGGAACCTTTTTCTGTATAAATTTTATCATCAAGGGCAAAAACGGTTTTGGCATTCCATACTTATCGGGCTTTGAAAGGATGTACATTTTGAAAGGGCATCGGCCTCTAAAACCAACCAATTGTTCATGAATTGTTATATATTCCGAGGGAACATATAGCTCCTTCATTTTGTTGATTGATCTCTCAAATATCTCTCGAAAAGCTTCAAGCTTGTCGGTTTCTTTTCTCTGAGATTTAGGCATGGTGACACGAAATATAGGTATTCCTATGTCTTCATCAAATAGTTCCTTCGTAAATACTCCGGACATTTTCATATTGAAGTTCAACACTGTATCCTTGGTCCAAGATGGTCTCTTTCCTACTGGCGTATCATCATCCCCGTCAGCATCTATCTCATGGTTTCTATTTCCATATTTCAATCGTTGAACTTGCACTTATTATTAGTATACAGTATGTATACATATTAGTATACATAAGTATGTATCATAAATTCAACAGACGATTCTTTAAGTAATTTTAAGACGAAATGTTCATATAAACATGGGTCCGCAAATCCTTCGTTCTCAAGATACAGGGTGTTGAAATAAAAAAAAATTATTCGTAAATATCTTAAATATCCTTTACCTAATTTTGTTGTAATTTGGCAATGGTATTTATAAAATTGAGGAGCTACTTTAGCCCGAACGTGATTCAATTTATTAAGTCCAGTGGCGTTTCGAACGGGATTTGAACGAATATTTTTGACTTAAAAATGTACGCCACTGACTTTTTTGCAATTTTTATTATTTCTTTGGATTAAGCAATTAGCAATACAACTTTTCTGTCTCCTGATTTTTTTTCGTATCTTGCTTAGTTTTTAAGGAGAAAAAGTCGACCTAATTGCATATCCCTGGACCTCACAAGGAATAATATAGGGAATTAAATGTTTCTTTTGGAAATTATTACTTTTAAAATTTTTCATTAGTAATTATGTAACAACAACAATAACAACAACAACAAATATTGAATAACATTAACGAATTGCACTAAATTAAGTGTTGGAAATTCTTTCGGCTTCAATACAACCGTCAAGCCGCCGCATCATTGAATTTCGCACTCGTCTGAAAATACCATGAATAATAATCAAGGGTTGCCTTGGAAAACGATTGCAGCATTTAATAAACAACTTGACAGTTGTTGTCAACTTTATGAGCTTTTAATTTATAATTGTTATAAAAAGTGTGTTCAGTGGTTCAATGGTTCAATTTATTAACAGTGTGGCAGATTTTAAGAGCCCAGAAGCTATATCCCTATCACATGCAACGTGTGCAAGCTCTATTGCCCAGAGATTTGCCTGTAAGACTAGCTTTTTCTAATTAGTTACGCGGTAAAATAAGAAGAAATCCAGGTTTCCTAAGTCGAATATTGTTCACAGATGAAGCTTGTTTTTCTCGCAATTCCATTATTAACTTCCACAACAATCACATTTCGGCCGAAAACAATCCACACGCCTTGATAGAAAATAATTTTCAAGAACAGTTTTCTTTTAATATTTAGGTTGGAATTGTCGGTGACCATCTCATTGGGCCTCACTTCCTTCCACCTAGACTTAATGGAGAAGAATACCGAAGGTTTTTGGAATTTGTTTTACCTGGACTTTTAGAAGAAATTCCAGTCATGGAAAGATTCCGTATGTGGTACATGCACGATGGTGCTCCAACACACTTTAGTGTAGTTGCACGGACATTTTTGAATGAAAATTACCATAATCACTGGATTGGGAGAGGAGGCCCACACCCATGGCCACCTCGTTCACCCGAAATGAATGCCTTAGGTTATTTTTTCTGAGGATACTTCAAAGCGTTGGTATACATAACTGCTATTCAAAGTGAAGAGGATTTACGGAATAAAATCATTAATTCATGTGACATAATGAAAAATACGCCAGGTATTTTCAGAAGAGTGCGAAATTCAATGATGCGGCGACTAGACGGTAGTATTGAAGCCGAAGGAGTCCATTTCTAACACTTAATTTTGTGCAATTCGTTAATCTAGATGTTAATGTTATTTAATATTTATTGTTATTGTTACATAACTAGTAATGGAAAATAGTAGAAATAATAATTTCCAAAAGAAACATTTAATTCCCCATATTATTCCACCTGAGGTCCAGGGATATGCAATTAGGTCGACTTTTTTTTCTTAAAAACTAAGAAAGATACGAAAAAAATCAAGAGACAAAAAAAAGTAGGTATTTCTAATTGCTCAATCCAAAGAAGTAATAAAAATTGCACAAAAGTCAGTGACGTACATTTTTAAGTCAAAAATATTCGTTCAAATCCCGCTCGAGACGCCACTGGACTTAATAAATTGAATCACGTTCGGGCTAAATTAGCTCCTTGATGTTATAAATATCACTGCCAAATTACAACAAAATTAGGTGAAGAATATTCAAGATATTTACGAATAACTTTTTTTTAATTTTTATTTTAACACTCTGTATCTTGAGAACGAAGGATTTGCGGACCCATGTTTATATGAACATTTCGTCTTTAAATTACCTAAAGAATCGTCTGTTGAATTTATGGTACATACTTAATCAACACCCTGTATTGTGTGACTTAATCTAGATTTTCTTTTGAAAAACATAATATTCACGCATCAGTTTCCGATATTTTATGTTTTGCCTCTTGTTTGTTTCCAGGTAAATGCAAGACAAGATTTCTTTTTGGTGTACCATGAATTGTGCCTTTTTTCCCTGACCACATAAATCTATTTTTACCCCTTAGTTTGGAAGGAACTGGTAAAATTTTTACCATATCTATGTTAGTCGCCTGTATTTCTGCTAATGGTATATTGTCATCGTCTGAATCCGCATCAGATGGCGAGGTATCCTGAGTCTAATCTGGTGTGTCAGAAGGTGTGGGATTGGAATTATTGTCACGTATATTGTCCTCTTTGGGGTCCTCTCTAAAATCAGGTATAACGACATCTTCCTTGTCATCCGAAAAACTCTCTGATTCATACTCGTAGAGTCTTAAGAGGCTTAGGTTTTCATATGTTTAAATCGAAAACTTAATAAATTTATCTATCTATCTACATACCCATAATTCGTCACCAGCTATGATCTTTCTGAGTAAATTTGTATCACTGTTGACGTCATTTAACAATTTCTGAGTTCCTGAGCGATACTCATGCGACGGTTTTTTTTGGCCAAAATTCAGCAATTTTGGAACGAACTTTGCTGTTACACGCTTCATGCCCAAAATTCTCAAAAAAATTGCATTGCATGAACTAACCGATATGCCGACATCCTCAGCAACTACTCTAATAGTGATTCGACGATTTTCCAAAATCAATTTTTTTCACTATCTCAAGTGAAAAGCTTGTACCACCTTTAAACATTTAGACTCATCATCGTATACCACCGTCAACATGTGTTTTCGAGTACTTAATTCCATTTTTCACACAAAATATGATGCAAATTCTTTGATCTAATTTAGCTAAAAATCGCCGGACACGCAAAACACCTCTAACTTTTATGCCTCTCATAAAAAAAACTAAATATGTTAAACAGCTAAAACTGTTCGACACGAGTCGAATATACGTAGCTCTAACATATTACCTACTTGTATGCCTACTTTCCAATAAATGAATCTACTTGAAAAGGTCAGGTATACATTCATTAACTATATGAATGAATTAAATTTTCGAATTTACGGTAATCATACTCAATCTTTCTTACCTAGAAATAAACAGATTCAATAATGGCGAACTATTCAGTTCAGTTTCCATACTCACCAACAGGTTAAGTTTTAAACCTTTCTTCTGGAAATGGAGGGTCTTGAATTCATGATTGAACTCATGTCCCTTTGTGATTAAATGAGTGGCATATGCAGAGATCATTTTTCTATTCCGGAAACTATTTCTGTGTTCTTTTATGCGGGCTTGGCACATTCTTCAAGTTTGACCTATATAAAACATGGGACATGACCCACATTATAATTTATGCACTGAAACTGAACTAATATCTTTGTAATTTCTATATATTTAGTAAATTGAGATTCTTTTCTCAGATTTTGTATTTCATTAGGATTTTTAGCTGGCCACAATGCGAAATTATACCTTTGTTGCGGAGAAATATCAATATTCTCACAATAAAGTTTTCACTTCACTCCGAAACTCCATATTCAGTTTGAAAACATGAGAAACGAAATTAAAATCGTGGTTAAGACTTCACAAAACTTTCTCCGGGAACTTTCCGAATAATAGCTGAAATCACCCCGTCAAAACTTTGACCGGGCAGAACAAAATGTAATGAGTAAGCGGTTCGCTTTTGGAAGTGATTTGACTATTTAATAGGAAGCAAAAGTTATGTGAAATCAAAGGATGCATACTGCATACATGAAACGGAAGCTGTGGAAAAGTTATATAAAAACAAATTTGAAACAGCACAGTGAATTGAACAGGTCAGGCGCAGTCGCTGCCAAAAATATTAATTGATGGGGAATAAGACCATATCCGAAATTTTTCCTGGCTAGATGTTTGTTTCAGCTCTAAAGATTCATCAACTTGTGTTTCTGAAGTCACGGAAGTTATTCTATCATCCATGGATGCATATATTCCTTTTTCAATGAAACGAACCTTGGTTCAACAAAAATTGGGAGCAAGCTGTCGTCCCCAAAAACCTCGCCTACTGGTAGTGGCACAAAAAGTCCAGTGCCGAGAAAAGAACCAGGTTTATTATTGCTCGCAACAGCTGCGAACTTAGGATAAATGAAAGCAAAGAACTTCACAATCAGAGAATTAGGGATAAACTGCTTCCAATCCCAACGGGTCTAGATCGAACTGGTCGGTAGCTGAAGCTGTTAATCGGAACTTCAGAAAATCCACAATTCCACCACTAACATAAGCGGATGGTTCAATTGCAACAACAGCCATAGAAAAAGCAAATTTACTAGCTGAACATTTTGCGTCCCACTCCACAGTCGATTTTCTGGGAAAGGCACAGCCTATTATTCCCTCACTAGATTCCACAATGCTGGAAATTACTTTTCGACAGCGTCTAGTTAGGCGAATTTTGAAACAGCTGAATTTTCAACCTGTCTTACAAGAAAGAGGTTTTTCCTTCTTGTTAGAAGGTTGCTCGCATCCAGCCAATTTCCAAAAAAGGGAATAAAACTCTTCCAAATAACTATAGACCAGTTGCTTTGCTATCACTGATATCAAAAATCATGGAGAAAGCCGTAAACCACTATATCCTCACATATTTGAAAGGCTTTAACTTACTGAACGATCATCAATATGGCTTTCGGAAACAAAGATCATCAGGTGTCACTCGTATTTGGAATAACGCCATCAAGAAACATGGAGAGTCAAGAGATGTTGCGCCTGATATTTCTGAGGCTTTTAAGCGTATGTGGCATGAGGGTTTGCTGGCCAAACTTCGATGCTATGGCTTGTCGGATAATTTTTGTGTATTGCTCTTCCGCTTCCAGAAAGAACGTTTTCATTTGTACATTAACGACTCATTGGTTAAAACCAAGAATACAATATATTGCTTTACTGACGACAGCACACTTATCTCGTCATTACATTTGGATCCCAACACATCTGCTGCGGAAGCACATCTTCACCGGAAACAGGAGGTTGCATATCTTGATGAGGATCTAGAAGTGATTTTGGGGTGAAAGTAACCAGGTTCAATTCAATCATCCAACATTGTACATCTTGATTAAAGATGGATCACGTTCGCTTTTATCGAGTCGCTTAATGATCTCAACTTTCTGATTATATGAGAGAACATTACCGTTTCTTTTGGTTTGCTCACCGGAACTCGAAGATGAAGTAGAAGTCATTTTCACAGATGCCCACAAAATACAGAACACAAAAATTAAAGGAAGTGCACAATACAGGAGCTGCAGATGATTGACGGACCGATGTGAATTACTAACTAGAAGCATAACACCCAGCAACACGCTCTACACCCCTACCAATCTTGACTAATGCTTCCTAGAAAATGTAAAATACCACTTTGGCTGGTTTGATTTGTTTTTCCTATGAATTTCTCGAACAACACCTATTTTTATTCTTCTTCGGCGTTCCGGATAATTGGCATTCCAGATAGTTGGCCATATAATTTTTCTATCAAAATATCATGACTCACGGTATCAAATGATCTGCTCGAGTCGAAGTATTCAGCTATTGTGTTTTGTTTGTTGTTTAGATAGTTTTCACAAAGTTCTGCTACTGTTGTTGATGTTGATTTATTATGTCTAAATCCGTGTTGATGGCCCCACAATAGATTATGGTGTTCTAGAAATTTGTTGAGGCGACTATTGAACGCAAAGTCGAATATTTTTGAAAGCTGACTTTGTAAGCAGATGTTTCTATAATTATAATTAGAAATTTGTTGAGGCGGCAATTGAAAGCAAAGTCGAAAATTTTTGAAAGCTGACTTTGTATCGTATTTGGATCGGCGTTTCACTGTAATTATAATTGATAAGGTCTGTATTTTTGGTTATACCGAAGGTACTTCATAGAACCTCACTCGTTATGAAAGAGAATAAGCGCTCTTCACATGATGGGGATTTTGGTGAAATTGGTGAAACATATGAATCGTTGTAACCGTGTTTGGGTGCCTGCTGTATGCCATCGTAAGTGACCCCACTGTGATTCAATACTGCTTGGAGATAATAACGATTAGTGCTTATATTGTTTGATTATTTATGCACAATTTACTCATGTCTACAACTTCTAGAGAGCAGCCAATGAAAACATTCAAACATTATTACATTTTTGGGAAAGAAAAATCCATCTTGATACAAAAAACAAGGATGAGGGAATCTTCCAAGGAAAGGAAGGAAGTAATCAATTTTAAATAAGTAACTCTATACATGGATGTGTAGATCATGCAAAGAAGTAACTTTCAGACACGAACTGAAAGAAAGTCCTCCTGAAACAGCTACCTTCATATAAACATTGAATTACACGAAAGAAAAAATTCTTTTGAAACAAATACTTCTACCTATATGGACACTGAATTATACAGAAGATACTTTTCTCTACTCAGTTTGTATTTTAAACTTTCGTTGTGGAATATAAGTCTGATATCATTCACATGAGTTCTACTTGATGCCATTATTGATGCCATTATGTGTGGAATATAACATCGTTCCACTATCCGCCACGGATTCTCTTGTTGTAGCGTATCTGAAACTTCAAATTTTTCATGACTCTGGCGAATAAATCAGGCTGAATTTAACCGATGGCATGAGTTATGTTGGCTTTGAGGACAGCTGTGGTTTGTGGCTTATTCAAATACACCTGCGACCTAAAGAACCCTTCATGAAAAAGTCTAACAGGGTCAAATCGCACGATCGCGGAGGCCAGTTGTTCAGATCACTTACATGGGAGATGACCATGCCGTCAAATTGCTCGTGCAGAATATCCAATGTGGTATGAGCTATGTGGCACGTAGCGCCGTCCTGTTGAAACCACAAGTCCAGATCATCCAATTCAGAACCAAAAGAAGTTGGTATTAATCCATCTACAGTGCTCGCCGTTGACAGTGATGGCCTGGCCAACGTCGTTTTCAAAAAAATATGGACCGATGATGCCACCAGCCGTGGCTTTTTTGGGATGCATTGGACGCTCTTGGATCTACTGCTGATTGGTATCGTCCCAAATTAGACAATATTGTTTCTTCACGTACCCAATCATCCAGAAATGAGACTCATGGCTGAATATGCTTTTTTGATGAAAATTAGGGTCAGTTGCCAACTGCTCCAGAGCCCATCCAGCGAACACATGTCGTTGTCTATGATCGTTTACCTTCAGTTCCTGAGTCAGTTGTATTTTGTATGGGCGCAGGTCTAAGTCACGCCCAAGTCAGTCAGTTATGGTTCTTGTGAGCGAAGCGAAATTAACTGCTTCAGATTCTCCTGCATACTCTCACAGACAGCGGCGATCTTTTCGGTTTATTTTGCCGACGGACGGGTGTTGGTCGATCGTTTACTGAACCAGTGGATTCAAATTTATCTACCACATTGCGAATAGTCCGCTCGGTAAGACGATTATGGCGACCCTAAAATTGGCGAAATAATTTTATCATTTGCTGGTGTTGTTGAATGCTATATTCGTCCATGGTTACTTGGCACAACAGACTGAATAAATAATAACTAATATATCAAAGTTTGGAAGAAACCAGCAGCAATATTTTAGATTTGCCTAGAAATTTTTTATATCAACTTGAAGCTTTACAAAAATTATAGTTAATGATTGTTATTCACCATTTTTTTTACTACTCTATGAAAATGAAAAATGACAGGTGGTTCATGACGCCAAGTTGAGGGCAAAGTGGCACATATGTTTTCGAAAATCATTCAAAGAAAGGGAAAAATTCTATTCATATTATCGTCATCAAAAAGTTTTCTGCCACTGTATATTCAGTATTATCATTTAATGACTTTTATTACCTTCATTAAAATCTACTAGAGAGCTTTTCAGCAATTTATAATTTCAGTACTTCATACTTGAATCATTGCAATTTTCATATCGATGTTTAACAAATAGTTCATAAATTTTCCAAAACAAAAGATGAGTTTCAACCCTACATAAGAGCAGAATCTAATTCCATAGTTCTTGCTTGTGTTCTTGAGAAAGTGAACAAAGAGGAAGTATATAAGTCAAGTAACAGCTGTCCCAAGAGAACTTCTTGCAAAACCGCTGGCCTCTAACACTTCTTTACTTCTCAGAAACGATGGAGTTCATGAAGTTGTGGCTTTGAAAATTTAGATTCACGTTTCTGTGTTATTGTGTAATTCAGACTGTTTTCAGTAAGTTCTTATTCAACAACATCACTTTTTGCTTCTACGTTTCAGATGTCGATAAAATATCCTGTTTCCATCGTCACTTTTCATTTGATAAGTGATCACATTTTCACTCAAGATATAATGAATTAGAAATTGAAAATGATAAGTTTGGAATTAGTAGCTATTTTTCAATTTCGGAATTTGTAGATTTGAACAATTGATTTCAAAATTGGTTTGTTCGGTGTTGTAACTATACGAACGGAACCCCTCATGAGTCTAAAGGTATTAACTCATTAGATACTCTAGTACACTGAGTACATATGCTAAGTTACAATGAAATACAAAATATACAAACACAACAGGAAGCAGCACATTAAAAAAAAAGTAGATATAATTCACGTCAACAAAACTTTCACAAAACAAAAATTTATATGAAAAATTTTAACGCACCACAATCCGACAAGAAGCTTTACTACCAAATGCTCTGAAAATGTCAGAAGGAAGTGGCATGCAAAAAATTCGTCAAGACTGCAGTAATACTTCTCCAAAAGTAATTTCTTCCCTTCAATATCGCAACGTTTTTCTGACTCGTTTTTCCTGAATATCTAATATGAGCTGTTTTATTCGGGGAAATTCTTAATATGTTCCCATGGTGAGAATCTCATCCATAAATATCCGAGTTTGTGACTAATATATCGATATTTTCATGGGCAAAAGTGAAACATTTGAAAACCTATATTAAAAAAATTAATCTCATTAACCTGAGCAACAAAAACTCCTGGGAACTCCCTGCCACATCCCCAAGATATGATATTGAAGCTAATGTGAGGATAAACCATAGAAAAGTGAACATTCAACAATCCAAACATTTATAATGTGTTTCCCAATTGTTTGAATAATATGCAGAATCAAGTTTGTTGCAGACTTTTTGAATGTGACCGCTCAGGTTATATTTTCGTTCAAAGATGTTCCCAAGACATACTTTCGCTGGATGAATGAGTGATATTCATTGTGAAAGAATCATTGCTGAAATCTCTCCTAATGAATGATTTCATCGAAATAGATTTCGATTCATTCAGAGTAAGTTCGTTGCGTCGATACCAAGCACTGAATTCAACTACTATTGAATTTATTCGGTCTGATAACTCTATTTAGTTTTTGCCGACCACAGTAATTGTGGTATCATCAGCGAATATGGTTATGCGAAATTCAGAAAAGAATTCAGACAGATCATTTAAGTAGTTGAAGAATGATGACGTAGTCTTGGTTATTCAGTTAGGTGAATGATTCATTCGAGGATAGAATCTAGCAATATCGGGGTAGAGCTTTATACGAGCAGTAGGGGAGCAATACGGGTTCTGGCGCATTTAGAGGTCACGCGTCACTGGTGAGTGTTTCAGAGAGGAGTGGGAGAAAACCACATGTGACGTAATCAATGCAGAGAAGGATGGAATGAGAATCGGAGAGATTCAAAATAAGAGCGTCGACTTGGGCCCCCTTGGGACTCCTCCTCACCCCTCGGGCCTCCTTAGGACTTCACCCCTGAGTCCCCTTGTCGCGCACCAGAAAAATTGAATTGAAAAAAACGATCGGTATGAGAATTAAAACCAGGACGTCAGCGTGGTATGCTTTATCCTCAGCCTCGACACGAAAGTGAGACGTTGGAAATGAATGTGAACTATTGATAGTAATGGCGGTTGTTTTGTCGGCTGTCCTCAGCGTGTCAGAGTGATGCATGAAAACAGAGAAGAATGGAATAAGAATGAGTATTCTGAAAAATAATTGGGCTTTCTATGTGTTCAACTTGCTAGTTCGAAATAGTGTTACAAGTTGTTGAAAAAGCTTCCTTGGTTTTTACAAGTGTGATGTCGATAGTGTAGCGATATATTTGATTTCTAATATTTACTACATGTCATTGAAAAATAACATATAGTTTTCCCTCCTAACTTTTGAATGGGGGCAAAATATCAACGGCGTAAGTGGCTCGCTTGCTAGTTTAACTTGAAGTTGAAAATATGTCGATTACTCCAAAAGAACTTCAGAGACAACAGCTTTAACTTTTTATGTACTAGGAAAAACGCATATCTGCATCTCAAGTAATTTCAAAATTTCTTGCAATGGTTCGTTTATATGAATAACCATATTGTCTTTTAGAATATCCTTATTATTTCCATTTCCAGAAAATACTACTTTGGATTTATCTGAATTCAGTTTCAGATTTATTCAGCAATAAAACTGTCCTTGTCTGAAGTTATCCCATGGCAATTTGACAAACCTTGATGTTGGCATAGGCATAGGAGTGCTTCAGGGCTCCATACCTGGTCCAATTATTTTCTTGATATTTATCAACGACCTAAGCCCTCAATTAGACATCAGCCCAGTTTTCTGTTCGCTGACGACATCTCAGTTGTTGTGTCAGAAAGGGATATTTATACTCTAAATGAAACATCTAAAGTAACAGTGTCTCGAGTTATTTGAGCGGTGTGAAAAGAACTGTCTTCTAATCAATGAAAATAAAACCAATTATGTACATTTCACAAACGGAACAAAACCCCACTTCATACGACAATTTCGAAATGGATTTTTAGGAATAATGATAGATAAAGAATTGCGTTGAACTTACCAGGTAAAAGCAGTAATGGGCAAATTAATGCCAGCTTGTTGTGTCATTAGATACCTCAGGGATCACATGAGTATTAACAATATCAAAATATTTTATTTCGCTTATGTCCATTCATTGATTAATTATAGTGTAATATTTTGGTATCATGCACCAACATCCAAGGATATATTCCTCTATCAGAAAAAACATAAGAACTATGCTCAACCTGGAAAATGATACCTATTGCGGACAATTATTTTCTCACTTAGGAATTATGACTGTTCATTGTGCCTAAATATATAATATTGCAATAATCGCTAAAAAATACCTGTACAATTTTCCTACAAATAATTAATACATTTGCAATATGGTAACAAGAGGAAGTACACATCTACGCATTCCACTACATAGAATAAGTCTATTCGAAAAGGTCCATACTATAACTGTATAAAAATATATAATGCACTGCTTACACATTTCAAAGAAATCAATACCATGAGAATCTTTAAACGAACTTTGAAGGAATATCTGATTGAAAATCCCCTATATTCCCCTATTACAATGTCTGTAAAGTGTAACGTATGAGTTATATATGCATTATTTTATTTAATTTTTTGTAACTGCCACAAATGAACGTACTCTAAGTGATGATATCTATTTTTACATTTTACTTCTAATTTTGATGTAATTCTAAATATATACTTATATATTTATATATGTGTGTTTGTAAATTGTAATTTTGTATTTGACGTTGCTGATGTTTTATAGGAAGCTCATGGCAATAAATATATTATTATTAATATTTATTTTTTCAGCATAGTGTGCGCTGGTCAGGCCCTATTCCCCGAAGCCCCGATACATTCGGGAGGGCGCGCCAGCATTATCAACCAATGACCACTCCCCACACCGTGGGGTAAGTGATCATTGGGTACGAGAATCATGTGCTCTGAACAAGCACGGTGAGCTAAGAATGACAACCTTCTGCATATGTGCGGCTAAGAGTTCTGCCTTAGTGCGGCAAGCCGGTATGATTTTAAGATTCGAGAGTAGAGAAGACATCATTCCACCAAGAACTCCAATAATCAGAACAACCATCTTGACAGAGTGATCTGGATAGAGTCTGCGGAGTTCGAAGAGAACATCTCGATATTTCATCCATTTTTCCTCCTCTTTTCTGACGATATTCATCTCGCCAGGAGCTGAAAACTCCACGACAAATATCGTCTTGGTCTGGTGGTCGAGAAGGACTACATCAGGCTTGTTAGCTTGTATGAGCCTGAGGGTGGGGAACGAATAGTTTCAATAAATTCGGTACTTCTCGTTCCCCACAACGGATTCAATATCCCCCGGAGCGTAGGGCAACACCGGTGTCTCGTCAATACCGTAAGAGTGCCGTAGATGGTAGTATAGCACTCTTAGGGCCGCGTTATGTCAATGGATATAGGCCGAAACCGCATATGCTGGACATGCTGATAGCAAGTGCATTAGGATCTCGGGCGCCTCGCGGCAGGCCCTGCACCTTGTGTCAGGAACCTCTACACCCATCACGCGACTGCGGTAGACTAAAGTGTTGAAGACACCATCCTGGCAAGCCATGATGAACCCCTCAGTTTCCGACTTCAGCTCACTCGAGATGAGAAAAGCTAGGGTCAGGCGCTTTGATAAGCCAAGGTCTCCAATGTTATTATTATTATTATTATTATTATTAATATTATTATTATTATTGTAAGATCACTACTCTGTCGCTACCCGTAGAACTGAACTGTCTCTGAGGAAGGGTTCGGATGCTCATCCTTTCAGAAAACTTTTCTGGCAGACCACAGGGTAGCATTATGTGCCCACTGATGATCTCTTCTTTCATTTTTGTCTCTGCTGCAGTATTATTCCAGTGCGACGTTCATATATATGCTGATGCTTTCCAATTATATCTGTCATGTTAATCTAATAATATCTACCACGTTGGTTTGAACCGATTTCGAAACTTTTCACTACAAATTTTAACCTTGAAATGACCTACATATACGTCGCATAACGTAGCCAAGGTGATTTTGAGCGAGTGTTTTGAGTTTGACTTTGAACGACTTTGACCAACGCCACAAGACGAAGGCAAGATGACTTCGAGGTGGTGTTTCGGGTTTGACCTTGAACGACCTTCATTGACTCACGCCACTATTTCGAAGACTGGAGGATTCGATCTTGAACGACCTTCAACTGCACGGATGAAGAGGCTTTTGGAGTGCGTTTTCAGTTTGACTTTGAGTGACCTTCTGCAATGCCTTTGCTGAAGTGAGTTTGAGGGCGCTTATGTAAGGGGCCACTTACTCACAGCAGTCGGTTTGATATCAGTTTGAATATCCTTTCAAATGTTTTTCACTGTCATGGGTGCGGTGAAAGTTTAAGCCCTAAATATAACCTGCGTCGTTATCAAATGCAGTCCTGCAGGCTGGATAATGATGCAGGTTCTCCAGTAAAATGACACAGAACGGATTGTGAAACCAAGTGTAGTTTAGGAATTGTGCAACTATTGTGATAGAATGGTGCCTGCGAATAGGGATGAATTCACACCTCAAAACAATATAGCACAAATTCCTATACAGAATTGGAAGATGATGTGAAAATCATCAACAGCGCATTCAAACATAGGATCGTTAGCTACAGGGTCTAAAGTGATTTCGCAATTCAGACTATTTTTTCTATGAAGTGAGGCAGAAAGTTGTCACTTCGATTGATCAATTGGTGCAAGTTCATAACGCCTTGAAAGTGAACATGAGTTGTTTGGGAGGTACCATACTTCAAATGCAGTGAATATCAGAGTTGAAGTCTTTCAAAAGTCAAAATCAAATTGTTGATGAATCTCATGACCTTCAGGAGGTATATAAGACATATATCGACGCGTTGTCAGCGAAAGCTGGGGAGTTTCAGGAACGTGGTACCAAGAAGTTGGCCTTATTCTTATAATTATTGAGTAGGAAAACTAGGCCTTTCCACATGATATTTTCCTTATGATTCAATACTCCATGTCAATCCAAAACATATTTTATTTCAAAAATCTGCATATTTTCGAACGAAAGTAATTATGGTTGTTACATAAGTTGAACATTGAGAAGGGGTCTATGTCTTCTGTAGATGTGTGTTTTATAAAATATGTTGATATGTGGTTTTCTCTGTACTGATAGTAAAGCAGTTGTGGAAAATTTATTTCGCATTTTTTTTGTAAAGGCTGGACTCTGGTGGTCTTTCAACAAGAAAGGATGAATAATTGAAGAAAAGAGAAATGAAACTTTCTACGTTCTATGGTCTATGTTCATTATGATTTCCTACCACATAGTAACGGCTACATCCATCAATTTATTGAAAGGATGAAATGTCTACAAAATTTATTGGTTCATTTTTCAAAATATGTTCATCAGAAGCAGAAACTTCATGAATATAAGCTGTAGTAATATCCAACATGCATCCTTGCAGTTCTTCAGGAAACTGTTTAATTTTTGATGCACTTCAATGATAATTCATACAATCATGTCTGAATATACTGCCATTTCAAGTTCATGAAGTTGTCAGTCTGTTAACAGAACACAGGGGGGCACTGAAACTTAATGAAGACCTCTGCGATAAACTCCACCCGTTGAGTTTCAGGTTTGAAGCGGTGAAATTGCCCACACGTGTTTCCGTGATCGGACTGTGAACTTTATCGATTTTCAACTAACACGTTGATCTTGCTAGGGAAAATAGTTCATTTCCTTATGGGATACACCCGTAGTAAACGTTAATTTCTACGGCAATAAACGGAAATTTATGAATCTGCATTTTGCGAACCTCTGACAAGCGAAAAAATATTGCGAAATAGACAAAATCATATACAAGGTGAATTGCAACGTGGATGTTTGTTCCAAGAGAAAGTTTGAAGGAAATGATTGCAGTTGATTGGATTTCGATTCTCGTTATTGAAATTGCTCTAATTCTTGGAGTATATATCACCTACCCTTTTTTGAACAGCGGATAAATCCATTCACGAAACACCTTCATTTTTCAATATGTAGTGTGGGAATCAACTCGACTTTGCAGCTTTGGTACACACTGGTTGGTCTTTCGTGTTTGCCGCAACTGGAATTGTCATGACATAACATCACTTCAGATGCGACTGGCATCCTCATTTCCGCCTTTAATTTGGTCTACTCCACCATACCCTCTCCTCTTTCTCTTATTACACATGATTTATTTTATCATGCCCTGGGCGGTATTCTAGTTACCTTTGCCCTGGATTATAACGTTGACCCAAATGTCCGCACTCAGTGTAGTTTCAACAAAAGTCACAGTTCTATTCCTCTTTGCCGATTGCCAAAGTTTCACATGAGTCGTGACCAGTTAGTGCCTGAGTGAGCCAATAATTGTTGTTACTATACCACTTTTTAAAGTTAAGGATGACTCTGTTTGGCCACTGTGCTTTTTCCTGAAATTAATTCCAACTATCTTGCCGTTCTTAAACACTTCCCCTCCTTGCTTCGTTTCTCAGTTCTTCCAAGTTGGTATCGCCACCTCTGTCAAAGACATAATCCCTCTCAAGAACTAGCAAATCAATAAGAATCATTTCTGTAATTACCTGCAGAGCTTCCACAGAAACCATCCCATAGGCTGATGTTGATCTCAATAGGCCCTTCCTTTGTGTTTTTGCCATCAAACTGCTGATATACTTTTGAAATATAAGCACTGAATGCTAAGTTGGTCCACCATACAACGATATGGATTGCGCTACTTTCGCTATCTTCATAGTGGTTTCAACATGTTTCCGAAAGGTTTTCAAATCACCGATAATAATTCCGAGGTATTTAAGGGTTTTCCAGGCGTCACTATCCATATATACAAAAACAATTTCAATATCTAGACTGATGTAAATGGACATGAGCATCATTGAAAAATCATTAAAACTCTCAAAAATTAATCTTGTTACTGAGTTTTGGTATGGAAGTACCGGTCATTTCCATTCAATTTTTGAAGAAAGCTAATACCGTCAATTGGGGTGACTTTGTCCTTTGGGGTAGCTTTGCCCAGTATTGAAAATGACAATGACTTATTCTATAGTTTTTAGGTCGTTCTAGATTAGTGCAATCACCAATTGACTGTTCTATTTGTAACGTATGTTATCCATGAGAATTTGAGCTCTTCACAATTACATATACACAGCTTCTACGAAAACAAGGTGAGTTTCATCACTTATTATTAGTAGTAGTAAATATAATAAAGAAAATAATCCACTTGCAATTTCATTCCTGCACCCAACCTGTTATTCGAGTGGGCAATGTCACTTTGCCCACCTTTTATTTGAAGTGTAACATTGTAATTTTAGTTTTCTTTAATTTCTCATCCTTCAGCATTGAAACCACATAAAATTACCATATATTTTGTCCACAAAATTTTAAAAACTTTTATGTGGTTCGTAACACTTCTGTCGACAGTCCTGACAACTGTACTAATTATTTTCGATTTTTTGAGCAATTTTTGTCTTTACTGTGGCTCTTGTAACACTCTGAGGTGGTGGCTTTGCCCATATTTTATTTATAGCTTTGTTATACAAAGAAAACATCTGTTGGGCAAAGTGACCCAGTGACCCCACTTCAAGACGTGACTTTGCCCCCCCCCATATTTTATTTTTTTATTCAAGAGGGAGAATGATATGAAAGTAAAATAACTACATAAATCACATCTACAAACCACCTTTTAAAGGTACAAATTTCATCTGTTGAAATTATCAACTTGAATTTTAAAATTGGGAAAGTCACCGCAATTGACCGGTATCGGCCTATTGGCCGTCTAGTATTTTTAACTACTTTTGAAGTGTTTAATTTTTGAACAAACCATTGGTTTTTCAATCAATGCTTGAAAGGAGATATTTATCCCAATATCCTCCAATTGAAGACCAAAAACATAAACGTTGCCGCATTGGAGAGGAGCAGATATGGATAGGAGAAAAATACTTTGTGGAAAACGAGACATTTTCAACATTTACCTTGAGGTATTACATTTGCAATATAAGAACACAGGCTTTCACGGCCAGAGTCATGATTATAGAGAACAAAATTCATGCTGATATGCTGTAGTCTGATGGAAACTGAAATAACAAACGTTTCTTGTGCTACTATAGTAGACATCATCAGTGGCGAGATACGTATTAACTTGTGTTTATGAACTCATTTATAAATTCTAGTAAATAGAATATCAAACTCTGAGATCAGTACAGAACAGAGAGTTTTCAACACGGAGAATAAAATTAGATGCTATAATTCAATAGACTCCTGAATAAAAAGCAAACAAGAAATGGAACCCAAGGGAGGAAAATATTTTCACAGCATGAGTTCCTTGATATATTTGTTGATTTTGTGATACTGAAAATCAAAACGAATCTTATTAGTATTTTTACTGATTTGAAAGCTAGAAATGAATGGATCCTGGTGAATTTTGCCAGAATTCTTTGGCTACATATTCAATACGTTCAATACAGGCTGATTCACGGTGGATGGCACATTAGACGTTTCTGGTGAACCAGACAACGGATCACTTTGAAAATTTAATGGAGGGCATATTCGGACATTCTCTAGCCAACTGAAATATTTTTGACAATGCGGCGTTGCCGCTTCTATTAGAAAGCAGTAGCAACTTTGATTTTTCAAATGGAACACTCTGTATATAATATTATTTTTGGAATCTCCAACAATTGCCCGACAACGTTTCTTGATATTTCCCTATACCTATCTGTTACCGTTTTCGAAATAAAAATTAATTTCAATTTTTTTCTTCGAAAATCATGACTTTTAAAATGCCGATATCTTTTAGTTAAGAAGTACTATGATATCGAAATTTGGTTTGGAGTTAGGTAATACTTGGACACTTCCCACACGTCAGCCTAATCTCCGTTACTTCAATACAGGGTGGTAAAAAAATACAGTTTTTTCGTTTGCTTGAAAAAGTTGCTGAAATTTGATTATTTTAAATGGAACACCCTGTATATTATTGAAAATTCGGAAAGCTGCTGAAATTTGCTTTCTTTCTATGTATATCATACCTATACCTAACTAGTCAAGTTTTTCAAAGTGATCCGTTGTCTGGTTCACCAGAAACGTCTAATGTGCCATCCACCGTGAATCAGCCTGTATATTCATTCATCTTCCTTCAGATCTGTTAGGTTGGATTAGGTTAGGTCCAAAGAGAGTAGGTCTATTCGACACTCCACCGCAACCCACAAATATTTATTGTGGCTCACAATTATTCACACTCTACCAAATAAACCCAACTTCTCAACTAAACCGATTAGTTTGTATGGTGATTGGTCCGTCAGGTCAGATGGTAGGAGTACGACTCTGCCGAACTCCAAAAACCTGGTTCGCTCCCCAGCGGGCTGTTTCATCATTTTTCAAACAGAGGCGACACACACTATCTTTTGACAGCCCAAGTCTCTGCATATGATGATTAAAATTACAGTGACCTGTAAGAAGGCGTGTTAGACACCGTAGTGTCTAACACGCCTTGATACCAAACAGTTGTTGTATTCCAACAACTGTTTGGTATCAAGCTTTGAAGGGTGAATAACCGCTTTGGAGTGAGTCAATCCTGGAAGATTCTGCCAGAAGTCCATAAATCTTATTCCTATCCAGGTGTTCAATCTTTGTTTGGCAAAGCCTAAAGCGATGTCAATGACAGGTTATAGTCCGATGAGCTTGCAGCACCCTCGTTTGCAAGGGAGTCTCAAATTGCATTCTAGGCCAATATGGACAGGAATTCAGATCAGAGGCAATCTGTTGAGTCTTCCTATCGACGAGAGTCGTTTTTGGCCACGACCGTGTTCTTGGCTCGTTAGAAGCCAAGAGCTTCCAACGCCGCTTGACTGTCCGAGAATATTTTTATTGACTTGTGTATGAGGTTAGTTCCTTCCAATCTTTCCGCACACAATTCAATAGCGTAAATTTCCGCTTGAAATTCAGTCGCGTAGGTTCCTAGGCAAGTAGGCAGTGTGACTGAAAACACTTGCACCCGAACTGGAAGGTGTTTCTGATTCATCTGTGAACTCACAACTATCTGCTCTTAGTATTCCCTTCTCTCGGAGGATCCAGTCCTCTTTACTGGGGAACAGTTCTTTATAAGGCAGGTTGTAGTTGACAGTTGGAGACATACAGTCAGAGGTCATTTCCAGAATGCTGTGACTTCCAGTCTCAACCAACAGTCTGTTGCACTCTGCAGTAAATTGATTTGTGCAATTGGCAATATGCACAAGTCTATATGCAGTCCATCTAGCCTCTCTCTCCAGAAAAATTTGGAAAGGAGGTAGATCTAGAAAGATCTCCATGGCCGCTGACGGTTTGGTACTGATGCCACCACTGATGACCAGACAAACCAGTCTCTATAAGCCACAGAGCTTCGCCTGGGCCATTTTCTGTAAAGCCTTCGTTCACCAAGTAATTTCAACATGAGTGATCATTGGTCTGCTAACCATCACATAAATCCTATGGATTTGTTTAGGACCTTAACCACAAGTTTTACCACAAATCCTTCGACATGTCCATAGGGACAGTTTAGCTTTGCGTAAAACTTTTTTCAAGTGAGCGTTCCTGGTGAGTTTTTGTCAAGGACAATGCCAATATATCTCCTCCGTTCCGAATGGAGGGAAAGTGGCTTTAGATCGTCCAATTTTCTCCTCCCGGTGAAGGGGATTGTCACAGTTTTGCTGGGATCTGTTAAGTCATTTTTCGTAATCCCATACTGTTATTTTGATTCAACGTTATTGAGATGACAGTTGATGTTAACAGCCTCCACCCGTTAAATTTTTTTAACGACGGCGGCCAAATATTTTTTCAAAACTTTATACTGCTAACAATAACAGTAATTATAATAATACTAACTACTCATAAATTAGAAAAGTAACTTGACAATTGCTATTATTTGAAATGTCTATTTGTTCGATGAGAGATTTACCATCTATAGCGCCACTATTTGAACTTGTTGTCGGTGTAGCCTCATTACTATGAAATAGTTGTCTCGTTATTTTCATTCTCTTTGAAACTGAATTTTCAATATACGGCTCCGCCACCGCAGAGGAGTTCCAACCTTCAAGTTCTTTAACCGATAGTAGATCGCCACCATTTTTATCAAGCATAGTAGCCGGGGATCGGTGAAACGAGTGCCCTGTGTAGAGCTGAGGATTTTCCAATTTCAAGAATGCTGCAATTTTCTTTGGAACAGCTCCAATAGAATGAATGCCCACAACTTGTTTTACATATTCACCATCCCTATAACCAATGAAGAATCGCCGATTTTCCAAATCTAAGTATTTTTGGTATAAGCCATAGGCATCGAAAGGAAGTCCTTTTTTGGGAATGATGAATATCCTGTTTTTCTGTTTTTAGTATACCTCCATGTAATCAAAACTCTGGTAGTGGTGATTTCAAAATCATCCACAGTCAGCTTAACAAGTTCGTCACGTCTACAGGCGCCAAAATTATCACAAATTAATACAACCTTTTCAAGCAACCATGTATAATCATCTGCCTTACTTACTAAACCTAGATACTTCTTCTTCATACAAAATTTTTGTTTCCATCAGACTTTCGTCTCAAGAACAAAAATAATTTTTCGAATCTGAAAATACCATTTCTGTAGGTAATACTATAATATGGTGTACGATTTGAAAAACTACCTTTGAAATGTCAATGTTGTCATGATCTTTCAAAGCAAGTTTCAACGTTGAAATCTTGTTCCACAGCGAGTTAGGAAAATGAACCTCTGATTTTCCTTTCATATGGGCTAATAATACATCTTCATTCTTGCTTTTACGTCACTTTTTAAAATTTTCATATTCTTTTTAATATCGCTCTTGGGTTATTTTCGGCAGTAAATCAACACTCGCTGCACATGATTCTCCCAATATTACAAAAGAAATTTTATTTTGTTCATCAATTTCTTCAATTCCACCTAAGGCCGTTATTAAAGCGAACTCGCGAACACAAAAAATTGACGTTTATAATATTATAATATTGTGATATTATGACAACACGATGTTGGAATTTTTCTGTAGAATAACGAGGTACGTGGTTTGTTCTTTCCTCGGAATCAAAATGTAATCCTTTCAGCGAGATTATGAATAGTCTTCAACGTGATATTAAACTTATTTTAATGCTAAAAAATAGGGTACACGTTTTCTCAATTTAAATTTGAAAGTTATATCCAATCAAAATATACAGGGTGGGGCACCGAAAACGAAACAGATCGAATATCTTCAAAACACATGTGTTCTGAAAAAAATGCAAAAACACGTCGATTTGTAATCCTGTAATAACCACAACTTTCATACCTCTTTCCCCACCTCTCGGTGACTATCACCCAAACAATTTGAATAGGGAAAGTAGTAAGTGTGACACACCGTTAAAAAAGTAATTTCATAAGGAATTCAGCTATGTCAATTTTAGCTACCTAACTTTCTATTTTGGCGCCTTCTTGCGGAAAAAAAAACTGTTCGGTATTCCAAATTATGATACTTTATTCTCAAGCTAATTTGACATAAATTCGGTGACAATGCATTATGGAGTTTTTCTAGAGAAAAAACAAGATAGCGGCTTCACAATGGCGGACAAGATTTGCAATTATGGTTCGATTTGATTCAAAATTGATAACTGGTGGTTTTCAGGGTTGGAAATTATTAAATGTTTTTCAATGTAAAAAAATCAAGATGGTGGCTCCAAAATGGCGGACGAAGTTTGTAATAATTATGATTCGATTTAACTCGACACCGAAAACGAATTCTTCAAAACACATGTGTTGTCAACATAATGCAAATACACGTCAATTTTTAATCTAAGGGGGACAAATCCTATCGTTACCTCAACTGTTATACTTCTCTCCTCACCCCTTGGTCACTCATACAATTTGATTAGGGAAAGTACTGAGGGTGACACACCATTGAAAATATAATTCCATAAGGAATTCAGACATGTGAGTGTTCGCTACTTAACTTTTCATTTTGGCGCTCTATTGCAGGAAAAACGACTGTTTCGTTTTCCAATTCACATTTGGCATTGAAAATGTTATTAAAACAACGATAAAAATAAAATAAAAACAACAATGAAAATTAATTGGCGCTCCGGGGCGACTTCATTGATTCCAGTGGCTCATTTGCTTTTTCAGCTGCAGGAAAACCCGGAAAAACCTGAAGCACCACATCATCTGAATATCATCATCACCACATTTTATTTGAAAGGTAATGTGAACAATTCACGAAAGAAGAACAACAATTGAAAAAATTACATGATTCAATCATCGAAAACTACTTTAATTCACAAAGTGAAGCTCAAAGTGTTCGCCATGAACTGCCATAAATGAGTATAAGTTATTCTCTAAACGCCGTCTGACGTTCTGACGTTTTTGAGCATTTCTGAAGTTATTTGATGACATTCGTACCTTTGGAATAACAATTGACTTACTACGTCTATGTATTGGTATACGTAGTACGTCAGGTACATTAACGAGTGAAATATAAAATGGTTTATTCTATTCAGGATAGGGTAGAAAAAATTGAATATTATTTCAAAAATAATGAATGTGCCAACAAAGCCAGTAGTATTTTCAATGAGCAACACCCAAACAAAAACGTACATCGTAAACACGTTTTGGAACTAATTTCAAAATTTCGACAAACGGGATCTGTGGCAAATAAAACTCGTCAAATTGAAAACGAAGCAGTGGAGGTAGCAGTTTTAGGACTGGTTGCTGCGGATCCAACTCTTGGTACACGAAAGCTCGCCGAATTATCTGGAGTAAGTCGACGTACCGTCGGGCGAATTTTAAAAGCTCACAAATTCCATCCATACAAAATTAAACTGGTTCAGGAATTTAACGAAGACGAGTTTGATCGTCGAATACAATTTTGTGAAATCATGAGTGAACGTGCTATACAAGATCCAAATTTCGTTTTCAATATTTGTTTTTCGGATGAATGCAGTTTTTATCTCAACGGGATTGTCACATAATTGTCGGTACTGGTCAGATTGATCCAAGAGTGTTTCACCAAGTACATACGCAATCCCCACAAAAATTGAATGTTTGGGCTGGAATATTTGGCGATCGTATTATTGGTCCATTTTTTCTACCAGGTAATTTGACTGGGGATATGTAGTTGGAATTACTCGAAGATACCGTTGATCCAACGTTAACGGATATAATAGAAAACGATAACCGATACCTTGAGGATCATCTAATATTCCAACAGGACGGAACTCCTCCACATTTTGCTGTAGCGGTTCGTTAGTACCTGGATGAAAGATTTCACAGACACTGAATTGGAAGAAGAGGATGCATTGGATGGCCCCCTCGATCTCCAGATTTATCTCCCTTAGATTAATTTTTGTGGAGCCATTTAGGAAGTAAAATATACGCCACACAGCCAGGTTCGTTAGCAGAGTTACTTCAACGTATTATTACCGAATATCGTCAAATAACTCCAAAACGTCAAACAACGTTTTGAGACGAACTTATACTCATGTATGGCAGTGAATGGAGAACACTTCGAGCATCTACTATGAATCAATGTAGTTTGGAATGATCTTAATTGAATTTATGCACAATTTTCCAATTTTAATTTCTTCAATTTTTGTTTTTTTTTCGTGAATTGTTCACAATACGTTTCAAATAAAATGTGAATTGAAAAACGAAACAGTTGTTTCTCCTGCAATAGAGCGCCAAAATGAAAAGTTAAATAGCGAACACTCACATTTCTGAATTCCTTATGGAATTACCTTTTCAATGCTGTTTCACACTTAGTACGTTCCCTAATCAAATTGTATGAGTGACCAAATTTTTCCCCTAGAAAAACTCCAAAAACCGAATTTATGTCAAATTAGCTTGCGAATGAAGTATTTTAATCTGGAATATGGAACAGTTTTTTCCCGCAAAGAAGCCGCCAAAATCGAAAGTTAGGTAGCTTAAACTGAATTCCTTATGAAATTACCTTTTTAACGATGTGTCACACTTTTCCTATTCAAATTGTTTGGGTGATAGTCACCGGAGGTGGGGGAAGAGGTATGCCAGTTGAGGTTATGATAGGAAGATGGCCCCCCTTGGATTACAAATCGACGTGTTTTTGGATCTTTTTCAGAACACATGTGTTTTGAAGATATTCGATCTGTTTCGTTTTCGGTGTTCCACCCTGTATAATGGCCCGGTATCCCCCACAATGTTCATATAAATATTATTTACATCAAATGAAATTATGTCGCAGGGTGTATGAAATGAACAATCAATAGCATGCTGTTATTTGTTTGACCTAATCACAGGTCATATATTCAAACATTTTGATGCCTTTTCACGTGTTTCATAAACGTGTGTTCGACGATAATCCACATTTTCCATTTAGATAATGAGTTTACGTAAATATTTATCTCTTTTGAACAGTAATTTGGCAGCTGGTGATTCATTGGACACGTGCAATGAAACTGTTTTTTAATTAATTGTGCATTGTTATTCAAAATATGATATCACTGACACATGAAATATGCTTTTATATACAATTAATTCATCAACGTTTGAACACTTCTGTGTGATTCATTCCATGACATGCTTTCAAATCGTTGAAAATCACTCAATTATTATTCAATTGAAGTATTATACATTCTTAGAATTTTTTGTTGAAATGAACATTTAATGATGATTATTCAGACCTGAAATCTATCGTTTGAAATTGGCTGACAATGATTTCTCAGAGGTTTAGACTTCCATTGTGTAAAAAATTGTTATCTGATTAGAAATCGATGAGAAAAGAAATACTAATTCACTAAAACTATCAGAACCGAAGTATTCGAATGTGAGAATTCAAACAAAGCTACTTCATGATATTTCGAGTGTTAGTATCCACAACGTACCATATAATACACACAAAAAGATACCAAGCTTCAAGGTGGAAGTGTTTGTAATATAGGAATCTGCAAGGAATTTGACGCCTCAACGGAATGCTAGGCCGGACTTAGGGCATTAATGAACCCAATAAGACAATTTGATAAATTTGTGAAGCACTGAAAAAACTGGCGCACTGGAATAAATTTAATCTATTCTGGGTGCCAAGATTCTCAGAAATCACAGGTAATAGAAACACTAGATCTGGTGAAAACACGGGCAATAGCACTTGCAGATATTTCATGTATATTCAATCAACGATTTTTCATTTTTTATATTGGTATACTAATTTCGAACATAAGTTCAGGAATAATTCGTCGTCCAAATGTAAGGCACTGGATAACAAGAGCAATCGATTTAGGGACAGCACACATTATTTTCAGAATGAAATAGCAAATATCAAACAAATGATTTGTGAAATGAGTGTCATAAAAAGATGAATACTTGTAGCAAAATGGGTCATCTTCGAATATCTGTTGTACTAGAACTATCTGTATTTGTAGAGTGGGGAGGGTGAGTGTATGCCCACATGGCTTAGGACACATGTACATCCTCCCGAGGAGTTGTCCTCCTAGGTCATCGTCCATCCTGTCCCTTCCAGGAAGGTGGACAGGTCAATAGGAGACATCCCCTTTATATCGCAGGTGTAGGCCAAGACTTGCCGAACACAAACTCTCTTATTGACGATAACTGCATAGATGTGTGTCCACTAGCCCCATATTATGGAGGTGTTTCTTTAGTTGACAGTGGCCGGTCAGAAATCCTACTGTTGAGCGTAGATTTTTCCTGGTCATCGCCAGATATTTCTTCGGCGCTAGCTTCCCAGGGCCACCTAGAGTGATCCTGGCAAGATTGCATCCCATCTCTTAGGGATTGAGCATGAGTGTGACGTTCGGCTAGTTCCGCAATTGTCGAAGTCATCAGGGCATAGGTGTTACTGGGTCCTAACATTCTTAGTCCAGCCGTTTCCTTGGCTCAAGAGTCGACAATGCGATTACCTTTACCCCGGTCGTGCCCTTCAACCCACCTCAAGATAATGTGATTAGATAATCACATTATCCTCGGTAGAGAGGCATTGGCTAAATCTTGGTGGCTCTCTAGTACTAGCCCTGAGGTAACACGTCTGTCCAAGGCAATAGGGCTTGTCTAGTATCAGTAGAGATTGTTATGTCTTTGCCAGAAATTCCTTTCCTGATCATTCCTTTTGTGTTGATTGAGATACCAGCCAGTTCTGTTTGGACCACGCTGGTATTTTTTCCCATTCCCCACTTAATCTTGAGCCTTCTTTGGTTTTTGTATATATGTGTATTGCATTTGTAGCATCTGACTCTGTGTTCTGTTTTATTTGTATTTTGTAGGGTTTATTAAAAATAAACCTGGGTTCAATTGCATCACTGCCTGCCTGCAGCAGAGGTTGCGCAGTAAGCACTTCTCGTCATAGGCTTAGCCTCAGTTGACCCATTCCTACTTCGAGGTTTACATCAGCCTTGCGCAATCGTTACATGGCCATTAATGCAACCTCCTCAACGTACAGAAAACCCCCTCTGGACCTATTAATTAGTTCTATTGCCGCGGTTGGTGTTGTTCTCATAGCTCCTGTGATGTTTGAACAAGCCAATCGCTGTATTTGATATAATTTTTGGATGGCCGTTGCATGTGGAACTTTCAGAACTTGCAGAAGATGATCCTCTGAAGAGTAAAGAATTAGTTTTAGTATGTTATGCTCTTCGAAAAAGCTATTGTGATAGCGAAACATGAGATATGTTTGAAAATACAAATATAAATACTTTAGATTTGGGCATCAAAATATTCAACTCTCAAGTTAGGAAAAATAAATATATATCCCATGAAGAGTACCTATATACTAGAAAATGGTACATAATAAAGTAATTCATACATGACCAAATGTAGAAGGTATTTCATTCGAGAGAGAAAAGTTATTTCCAACTTTCGGTGTGAATGGAAGTGAAAGTGAGCAGAAAATATTCTGAATGAATACATCATTATCCTTCACATCTTCTTTTTAATTTTCAGATTGAAAAAAATATTTTTGTTAAGATCAAGTGAAGTCATCTCGGCGATATTATTACAACACTTCCACCCGTACTAAACAAATTATTTCCCTTCTGAAACCGATAATCATACCACGATATCCATCAATTCCACCCCTTAGAGATTTATTTCGATCCTTCGATACCGGACAGGCTTTTAGGTTCGCGCTAACCGCTGTTGTTCAAGATTCATTGACCTCTGCGGAATCATCTGAAGGGCCCAGAGCCAGTAATGAAATATGGAACAAAACGGAAATCAAGCTACGGCAAATAGGTCGATATTTCCAAGATTCAGACTGTATAGAATCGAGAATGCGGAAGCGTCGAATCGAACTTGGGACCTGTTATTGAAAGAAATTGCTGCTGAATTGAAAATCAACTCGCAATCATGAAACGTTTATTACTTCGAAAAATAGCTTTGAAAAGTTATTTGAAAGAAATGATTGTGTTATGTACCAACAGTGTTACTTTTGGTAAAATATTTCTGTCCAGCTGGTGATAGTATGTATTCTATTAGAAACATTCTAGGTTTAATTTTGAATCCTGTCAGAATCATATCCCCTCACCCCCAATTATAAAATCATATTCGTGTTTCGGTAAAAGAGATTGCAGTTGATATTAGGTTTATTCTGGTTCTACGAAATTCAGGTTCTAGGACGTCAGGATCATGCGCAGTTGATATAGAGCGTTCTGGCTTATTGAGAATAAGTTCGGATTGATGAATCCTCTGTTATGGTTTCGACTGCGAAATGATCCAAAACTGTCTTGAACCATCCGAAATCGTTCTTGCTCTCGAAGCTGAACTGTTGAGATATATATATATATATATATATATATATATATATATATATATATATATATATATATATATATATATATATATATAGTATAAGGTATATACAGTAAAAGGAGTTCTATCAGATAGAACATAATATAGTTTGGAAGAATATTATGTGGATAGGAAAGTAGACCAAAACTATACACCTTCTATTGTTTGTTATATTTTGAATTTCAGATAAGTGACAGATTGTTTTTATTTAATTCAATTTTATATAGTAGTGACTATTTATATACATTTATCAAATGTTATTAATTCAAACCCGTGTTAGGAATCACACGTTGAAACATAAGACCTCGTTAATCCTTAGCTCGCACAAGTTTAGACTTCTGAGGGTTGTCGTTCGTAGGGGTGCGACAGCTGGTTAACGGAAAAACAGATTATAAACAGATTTAAACAGAATTACATTTACATTTATATACCGGGTGTCCCACATTTTATGTGACAGGCAATATCTGGTTTGTTGAAGGCGATACACAAAAATGTTTCATACAAAAGTTTTAGGAGTTCATGAGAGCTATATTTTGATATAATTTTTAAATATACAGGGTGTTTGGTGTAGGTGCTAGCGACCAAAATTCCATTTTTTAAAATAGAATGCCCTGTATATCATTACATATTCAGATGCTACGTTAAATTCTGATATCATTTCATGTTTGGTTTTTGAAATTCGGTTACGGCGTTGTTGAGTTATTGCACTTTTCCTTAAATATAAAGTTTCAAAAAAACTTATTTACTCGTACACGAATCCAGTCTATATCTTTTATTAAATTGAACTAGACTACTACTGAATACAAACCATTATTGTCACCTCTACGATACGATATCGATATCAGTTGAATATAATATTGAAATTCTTGAGAATGTGACTAACTTGAGGGTGAATTGCTTTATATTGCACAATTTCATCAAGTAGCTTATGCTTGTTGATGCCATAGTAACAAATGTTGTTGAATTGTATCTACTTGTCAGTTCGATTCAGTGATTCTTTGCAAAACAGTAACTGTGTTCTTTGTGCGAAAACTCCAGTATGCCTTTCGCGTTTAGTCCAAGTGATTGCATTGATATGTTATTAATTTTTGGGGAATGTCAGAAAAACTGCCGTCAAGCACAACGTCTATACCAAGAACGTTTTCCAGACAGACCCATTCCGTCACGAATGACTTTTTCGAGAGTTGTAGAAAAATTGCAAACTGGGTCATTTCCTTCTACTATAAAGCATCGTCATCATACGAGATCTGTTAGAACTGAAGATTTAGAGATCAATGTGTTGGCTTATATTATTATTCATCCACATGTTTCTATCCGTACTCTTGCAGAAGAAGTCGGTGTGAGTAAATCTTATGTACAGAGAATTCTGAAAGAAAATAAATACCACTCATTCAAAATTCAGTTGGTACAAGGTTTGAAACCCAGGGACTTTGAACGACGACTTGAATTCATTGCTTGTATTCAGGTAATATTACATGAAAGTCCTAACATATTCAGTCAAATTTTGTGGAGCGATGAATCGCGATTCCACAATAATGGAGTTGTGAATCGACATAACAGTCACTATTGGTCTCAAGAAAATCCCCACTGGGTCCGCGAAAGTAATTTTCAAACTACTTGGGGTATTAATGTATGGTGTGGATTGTTTAATGGCCGCATCATAGGACCTTACTTTTTCAATGAAAATCTCAATGGATTGCGATATTTACATTTTCTAGAAAATGATTTGATCCAGTTGATGGAAGATATTCCTATAGCAGAACGACAAGGAATTTGGTGGCAACAAGATGGTGCTCCTCATCACAATTCACAGGTTGTTACTGAATATCTGGATAGAACGTACCCAAATAGATGGATTGGTAATAAGGGTCCAATTCGGTGGCCGACTCGTTCCCCAGATTTATCACCGCTTGATTTTTTCCTATGGGGTTATTTAAAAGATATTGTTTTCACTACTCCCCCTTTGAATGTGGATGATCTGAAAATGAAAATTCGACTAGCGTGCAGTGATATTACGCCTGATATTATAAGAGCGACTTGTACGAGAGAAGTGATTCGACGTTTCGAAGCCTGCATAATATCTAATAAGCATCACTTTAAACAATTTTTCTGACTTATTTCTAGGTATCTACCATTCTTACGAAATGATTTATCAAGTTATATTATTTACATTGTTATTAATTAAAGATTTGTTTTCGAATACACCTTTTTCAATTTCGCAATTGTTTCATATTCAAAATGATTCCTGACTGAATTCCACAACTCAAAATTGAAACCATTACTTCGAACACCCAAAATTTTGACTAATTTTCATGTGATCTGATGCAGAGAATATAATTGTATGAGATATTTTTAAAAATAATAGTCGTTCTCAAGACTTTACATTTTAAGCAATAACTCAACAACGCCGTAACCTAATTTCAAAAACCAAACATGAAATTATATCAGAATTTAACGTAGCATCTGAATATGTAATGATATACAGGGCGTTCTATTTTAAAAAATGGAATTTTGGTCTGTAGCACCTACACCAAACACCCGGTATATTTAAAAATTATATCAAAATATAGCTCTCATGAACTCCTAAAACTTTTGTATGAAACATTTTTGTGTATCTCCTTCAACAAACCAGATATTGCCTGTCACATAAAATGTGGGACACCCGGTATACATGCTTTGTCAACAATATGTTATTCTTTGATATTAAAGCATATTTTGATTGATTGATTAATATGGAATACAAAATTTCCTAATCATCAGTAGAATGAATATTTATTGAGACATGGAACCATAAAAATACATGACATTAAAATGAACAAAACTTTTGAAACAACTTAATAGTATTACAATTTGCAAATTTTCGGCGCTATAGCTAGTTGAGGTTGTAAACATAGTTAATGCTCATGAGCGTTGTATAATAAACTTCCATAAATGAGGTCTCTTCTCCCACATTTGAATTCACCTGGAGTTTAGAGACATCAGCTCTCATTAAAGTTCATTTTCCAACTTCCAAACTCATTTAGCATAAAGTAGTTGGAACTGAAAGTTCCAAGATATGTTAATCTCTACAGCAAGGTGAATTCCTAGCAACTGATTGTAAAAAAGTTACTTTCAATTGGGTTTATTTGTAAATAAAAAATTGAAAACGAAACTTCGTTTAGCAGAAGAATTGATAAGTATATTCTGGAATATATCAGATACTTAGATTCTTTTCTGATTGAAAACCTTCCTGTTGAATGACTTTGAAGGTTTGTAGAAAAGTTGAAAGAAGAAAATATGGAATGCTCAAAAAATTTTTACATATCATAGATAAAAAAATTATGTAGGCGAAAAAATATATCTGAAATATACAGATGGAACTATGAAATTTGAAAAACAACTTTTTTGAAACCTTGATAGAAAATAATGAGACAGCGATGTTTTCTTTGATGTCATTAATGTCAATAATCGTTTTTCTGCTCTGTCATAAATCTTATCTCAAGTATTAAGCTATAAAATATTTTGGGACTGAAAAATTTTGGCTTTCTTCTTCTCCATCTTCACACAAAAAATTGAAAACCTTCCAAAGAAAAAAAACAATCAATTTCAAAACGAATTCTTCAAAAAAAAAGTAACTTTCAGACACAAACTAGAAGAAAAAGCCCTCTTGAAATAAAACAACTACTTTTATCTGAAACATCGATGTTCTTCGTTGTAGATGACAGTGTTCCATGTTAGTGAATTTCGTTTTCTCTCATATTTTTCTAGCGAGTCGCCCCGGCTACGCATGGGTGCAATATTGATACTAAATATACATATAAACGCTTGCAATCGCTGCTAATCATAAAATGCTATAGAGGGAAGCGCAGCCTCCAACCCGCTATTTATAGGCACACGCCGCCGGCCCCTTGGCCGGTACCTCTGCAACCGCTGTCCTCGCATTTAAAATCTGTGATACCTTTGAGAATATTCATTTAAATTACATGCTGTAAAGGGCCATATTGATCTATATTAAATGCACAACGTATTTAAGGTATTTAAGTGGATAAAGATTAATGATTTGTTGCTGATGGTCATTTTGGGTTATTCCTTAGGCTGGGAGCATGAAAATCGCGACGGCCGAGCAATAGCGACCGCGTGGCGGCGCGGCGCGGGGCGATGAAGAGAAGTATAAGTTTACGTCGAAGAAAACCATTACAGCCAAGTCTACTAATGAAAACGTAGTGGTTATTACCTAGTGGTTATTCATTCAATAAATGAAGGAAGAAGAAATTTTGGCGCATTTTCTACCCTTTATTACGAGCTAAGGTGAACATCTTTACTGTACCATAGAGCAGGTTTTGATAAAATATGCGAGATAAATTCTTCGTTATCAATTTTCATTTGATAATGGAATCGTAATACTATTGTAACCGCAAGCGACCTAATCACACCAGTTTGTTCTCGTCGTTTCCGCGCCGCCGCCACTCTCTTCCGCCCGCACATCGCTCGAACGCCCCGCTCCGCCGCCGCTACTGTGTATATTGTTCTATGCATCGCCACCGTTCTGCCATCACGTCACTTCGCCATCGCTTGGCCGTCACCATTTTCGTGCCCCCAGCCTGAGAGAGAGAGGGACATAATATACCATATATACCAATAGTATATTGAGTATATATGATGATTTGATATAAAGGAAGTGTAACTTTTGTATAAGAAAATATTTTAAAATTAAATTTCTACCTTTACTTATGTATATATATATATATATATATATATATACATAATATATACATGTATATATATATATATATATATATATATATATATATATATATATATATATATATATATATATATATATATTTGCCCCCCCTTTTTGGAGTGTTATGTTCATTAATTGTCTATTTTTTGATTTGTATATCATACACACTCGATAAAATCTTCTTTGTCTATATTTATATCCTGGACCCGGATGTCACGCAGGTAGCTATAGCTGCCTACGTGGTCATGTTAGATGTAGCCTGGGAATTGTAGGTCTTCTAACTGGAACCACAAATGTGCGGTTGGCTCCTGTTGTTGACTCCGTGCATATGTGTTGTTTCCTGCTTTCGGCAAACAAGTGTTGCCCATCTTTACACTTGGCTGCACCGCGCTGATGAGGCCAATAGCCAGGAACACGTGTCCGCAGTTTGCCCCCCCTTTTTGGAGTGTTATGTCTATATATATATATATATATATATATATATATATATATATATATATATATATATATATATTATATATATATATATATATATATATATATATATATATATATTTATATATATATATATATATATATATATATATATATATATATATATATATATATATATATATATATATATATATATATATATATATAAAATCTAGAAAGGTTAATGCAGTCAAGCTGCTGGAAAATAATTCCATGAAAATCAAAAAATAAAAAAATAAGTACTCTTTGATCATTCCCATATTGATTTCAATTTAAGAGCCACCGGTATACAGCTGTTTCAGCCTATTGGGCATCGTCAGTACCGGGCAGGCGGTCCTCGATTGAAGACAAAATGAGAAAAAACCAAGAAAGTACATTTACGCAGCTATTTTTATCAAGTACTTTCTTGGTTTTTTCTCATTTTGTCTTCAATCGAGGACCGCCTGCCCAGTACTGACGATGCCCAATAGGCTGAAACAGCTGTATACCGGTGGCTCTTAAATTGAAATCAATATGGGAATGATCAAAGAGTACTTATTTTTTTATTTTATATATATATATATATATATATATATATATATATATATATATATATATATCCGTAAAAAAAGAACTCACGTTTTTCCCGGGGAAAAAGTAATTTCATGAAAAGTTACATTTTGTTAGCTGTCATCAGAGATAAAATGTCAAACTTTTTTTCCGTGACAGAAAAAAAGTATTTGTTAGGGAATAATTTTTTATATCTCATGTAATTTCATTTGATTCAATTCTATAACGAAAGTTTGGAGTATAAACTGAATGAGAAAAAGTGTTTTTGTATAATTCAATGTTCATATAAAAGTACTTGTTTCGAAATTATTTTTTTTATCTCATGTAATATCATGTGATTCAATTCTATAACGAATGTTTCGAGTACTAACTAAATGACAAAAAGTGTTTTTGTAAAATTCAATGTTCATATAAAAGTACTTGTTTCGGAATTATTTTTTTTAATTTATGTAATTCAATGTTTATATGAAACTAGTTGTTTCGTGGAGGTGTTTTCTTCCAGTTTGTGAATGACTTCCTTGCACGACTCACATATATATATATATATGTATAGAGTTCATTTTGAAATAAATTGCTTCTTTTCTTTCTTTCTTGGAAGATACCCACATTTTTTGCATAAAGATAGATAAGCAGAAACCCAAAAATCCCAAAAATTGATCTCTCCTAAAAAATACATTCCTTTCAGTTCAAACAATTTTAATACTTTTGTTAAACGCTCTTTAAGGTATTAGTCTTTTTCAAGACTAATACCTTAAAGATAATTGTTGAAACTTTTTCATAATAACTTCGAATTTATTCTATAACTTTAATACGATTTTGAAATTGGTATCTTTTGATTTCTATACATTTATTCGGAACTTTAGCCATTGATCTGGTAACGAAACCCAATCACATCGAAGGGAAACGCGGTCAATGAAAATCCTTTCCTGTTTTTACAGAGAGAAATTGGACTGGCGAGCATCGAAAGGAAACCAAAGAACATGCCATTATAATAGAATTTGGACTCGTAAGCTCAATGGATTTGTCACAGCGGATAAAAGAGCTGTATCGAAGTGATATGGGTTATCCTTCCATTTTAATTGCGTTAGGAAGGTTTTATTGTCCCTTAAAGAGTGTCTTTGCACGGTAGAATTTTCATACGAGTATCATCGGACCTGTCTCCAATAATTGTTCAGTAACTCTTTAGTTTTTCTGATTTGCTGCCGAAATATATATATATATATATATATATATATATATATATATATATATATATATATATATATATATATATATATATATATATACACAAAGAGAGATTTTATATACAGTCAAGCTGCTGGAAAATAATTCCATGAAAATCAAAAACTAAATAGATAAGCACTATTCTGATCATTCCCATATTGATTTCAATTCAAGAGCCACAGCTCTTTGAGCCTATTGAGCATCATCAGAACCACATCAAAATGTGAACAACCAAGAAAAGTAATATGTTTCTGGAAATGATATGAAATCAAGAAAGGGTAATGCAGTCGAGCTGCTGGAAAATACAATCAATAAGCACTATTCTGATCATTCCTATATTGATTTTAATTTAAGAGCCACAGATAGACAGCTGTTTCAGCCTATTGGCTGAAACAGCTGGATTGAAGACAAAATGTGAACAACCAAGAAAAGAACTTAATAAAAATGACTGTGTAAACGCAAGCGAGACATTAGTGGAACCACCTATTGGTGTGACATCCAAGTCAACTTGCCAACTTTTTATATCAGTGTTGGTGGTTTGACTAATCAACCAACAGCTGCGGCAGCAGAAGCTACCCTGGAATGCTATCGAAAAACGAATCCACATGTTTCTAGAAATGATATGAATGGGTACGTGAACAATCAAAATTGTCAAATTTGGGACGATACCAATTCACATGAGATACAAGAGCGTCCCATGCATCTCGAAAAAATTGCTGTTTGGTGTGAATTTTGTGCTAGCGGCATCATTGGTCCATATTTCTTTGAGAACGACATTGGCCAGGCCATCATTGTCAACGACGAGCACTATAGGTCGATTATCACCAACTTCTTTTGGCCTGAGTTGGTAATGTGGACACCAGTTACATGTGGTTTCAACAGGACGGCGGTCACGTGGAGGTTATGTGAACCGGCCACCGAGATTGTGCGATTTGACCCCGTCAGACTTTTTCAAGCCACGAATCACATCGGTCCTCGAAGCTAACAAATTCCATGTCATTGGTCAAATTAAACTTGATGCATCCGCCAGAGTCATGGAAAATTAGATGTTTTAGATGTAGACCGGGAGCCCGTGATAGAAAGTTTGACCCCATTTTTTACCGTCTGCTTTTTTGAGAGGACATATTTACAGCCACAAGCAACAGTTTTATGCGTTAAACGAGTTTTTTTTTTTCATGTTACACACGCTCAAACATTAACTCTAGTTTGCATAAAAAAAAGCTTCTTTGACCAACATTTTACCGTCTGCCATTCATGCAACTGGAAGGCTAGGTTATACAACCCACAAAAAAAGAATTGGCAGACGGTTTCATGGTGTTCTGGCTAAAGCATGAATTTTTTATTTTACAAAAAAAATATGAAATGAGCATGAGCATGAAATGAGCATGAAATGAACGAATTTTCACAAGGCAAACGGTTTGCCGGTTAAATAATAATTTATAGGCATTAGTTAATTAACAATTTTTTCACAGTGTCTCTGAACCATTTTTTACCGTATAAAACTTGGTAAGATATAAACTTCAGTAATAAAAATACAGAGAAAAATTAATGGCAGACGAATTGACCATGTAAATATAACTGAAAAATATTTTTCAATTTGTTAAAAAAATTAATAACTTTTACCGACATTTCACCGTCTGCTATTGTTCCCCTGCAATATATATATATATATATATATATATATATTATTATTAAATAGACTTATTGTCAATTGGCAGAAAAATTAACCGTATTTATACAAGTGAAAAATATTTTTGTATTTGCAAAAAAAACCTAATAACTTTGACCAACGTTCTACCGTCTGCCGTTGTTTCCTTGCAATATATAATTAATAAGTAGACAACTTGTCACTTGGCAGAAGAATCGACCGTGTTTAAACGAGAGCGGTAGACAATTTGTGATGACACAAGTGTCAATGTTACTTCACAATTTGGTTTTGGAAACAATTGCATATTCATAAAATGTCACATAAATCGGCCGGGCTCTTGGCTTTCAGTTTTGGGCTGGTTTACCTGCATTCCATGCCTTAACCGGCTGTTATTTTACACCAGTTTTTTACAAAAAAGAAAAAAAGACCTTTGTCGATTTTAATGGGCAACGAAAAGTTCCAAAAAGCTTTTGCAGACTTGGCGAATCGTTTTTTTTTGGTTGCCGAGACTGCATCAATAATCGAAGAATTTGTGTGCCGTATGTATGCAACAAATTATATATAAGTTATCCAAAGTCTCAAGAATGAAGCGAGAGTTCGGATATTTGAAAGACTCTACGGACTGATAGATGACATGGAGTCTTTGAAGAAACAAGTTACATCGTTTGACGCATCCAATCTACTACCATGCGCTAGAGAGTTACAACAAGAAATTTGAAGAACAGCATATAAATCAAACATGTGGACCAATTCTCTTGAAAAAATTCCATCTCAATTAAACCCATTAAATTATGGCTGGTGTCACAATGATAATGGACAGTATACATTTAACTGGTTCGAAGGACCTGATACGCCTGAAAACATTCAATAAAATTATGTTAACATCTGTAGGTATGTAAGTATTTGAGAAATTATGTGAACTCAATGAAATGAAAATCCAACATGAAAATATCGAAAATGCATATGTTCACGTATCGTTTAAATAATTTTGCATTTTTTTCACATCCTTCAAACTGTATCACGAAAATTGATTATTAGATTACTGCCTTATTTTTCGTTGTAGATCCTTCTGAATTTGCTCTGCTCAATGATGAGGAAGTTGCGGATTTGGGAAATGAAAATATTGCTGACGATCATGATAATGATGATGATGATTCAGAACGCAATATAACGAGCCATGTTAGCGTTGATTTGAATATTTCTCAAGAAACCATTGGATCAGATCGAAGTTATTTAGTTTTTATGTCGATATTATAATAAAAATATTGTTTATGTATTTCTAAATCTCGTACATTCATCATTATTTATTCCCACTTCATCAAATCAACTGCTGAAAAAAGTGGTAACAGAAGTTGTATCATTTTAGGGGTGTTCTCCACTGAAATTGATAAAAATCTCCTATTAAGTAACACATAAAAATTGTCTATCACTCTCGTCTAAACACAGTCTATTCGTCTGTCAATTGACAGTTCGCCTATTCAATAATTTTATATTGCACGGAAACAATGGCAGACGGTGAAACATTGGTCAAAGTTATTACTTTTTTTTGCAAATTGAAACATATTTTTCACTTGTATAAACACGGTTAATTCATCTGCCAATTGACAATTAGTCTACTTTATAATCATATATATCGCAAGGAAACAATGACAGACGGTAAAACTTTGGTCAAAGTTATTACTTTTTTTAACAAATGGAAAAATATTTTTTCAGTTGTATGAACACGATCAATTCGTCTGCCAATTGACAATTTGTCTACTCAAGAATCATATATATTTCAAGGAAACAATGGCAGACGGCAAAATGTTGGTAAAAGTTATTATTTTTCTTACAAGTTCATTCGCGTCTGCCTATACTTGAAACATTGCCAATTTGTATGTGTTTCGCTGTGCTTGACAGACGGTAAAACATTGATTTCAGTTAACTATTTTTTTTGGTTGATTAAAAAATTCATGTTTTATCCAGAACATCATATAACCGTCTGCCAATTATTTTATCTGTGGGTTATGTAACCTAGCCTTCCGGTCGCATGAATGGCAGACTAAAAAATGGTGGTCAAAGTAGCTTTTTTTTATGCAAACTAGAGTTGCATGTGTTTAAGCATGTGTAACATGAGAAAAACATTCTTCAACGCTCAATACTGTTGCTTGTTGCTGTAAATATGTCCTCTGAAAAAGGCAGACGGTAAAAAATGGGGTCAAAATTTAGGTCTTCTGTCACGGGCTCCCGGTCTAATGCGCTTCACCCAGAGAAGCCGTGGCGGACATTCGAAGGATGTTATATTCCACACATAATGGCATAATGGGATTCAAATGAATAGAAATTTTGATGATATCTCACACACTTCATTTTATTCAAATTTAAAGATAGGATGCGCTTAATGAACAACCCCATAGATGCACCAGTTAAAATCCTTTTCCTAAATGCAATATGTCGATTTTCTTCAGATAATAATGCAATCGCTCTAAAAAGCAGTTGATGAGATTTAATGTTTAAATTTTCACGAACGACATCGTCATTATACCATGTACAAATTGTGTCGCAGAGTGGAAAGTGCTCGTACACGAGGACCCGCTTTGGCTCTTCAAACAGCTCGAGATGTGACTAAGTTGGGTTGATTGCTTCCACTCCACAAAGTGCTCAGGACATTCCGCAATTACCGTAGTGCTCGTTTCCCCTGCTCCGCTAATCGAGTTCAAATGACCGGGCGTCTTTTTCACTGCTGCAATCGACACTCCGCCTGCAGTCTGATTGCAGGATCAAATTTTTTCGAGGAGTATTCAGTTTTGAATGGGACGCTTTCGAAAATTGGGCGAGAATTTCAGCGATTATTAAGATGAATGGGAACATTCTGAATTTAGGGGAAGGAAAGTTTTGACTTTCTACTTCTCCATCTTCATACAAAAAAAAGTGGGAATCTTCCAAAGAAAGAAGTAACTTTCAGACACAAACTGGAAGAAAAAGCTTTCTCGAAACAATTTTTTTCATATGAACATTGAATTATACAAAAAATACTTTTTCTATTCAGTTTCTACTCCAATCAATCGTTATGGAATTGAGTCAGATATCATTTACAGAAATGCTACACAATATAGTGTATAGGGCGTTCCAACGAAAACTTGACCCCCACTCAAAGTCAGAAACGGACGTGTAATTGAAAATTTCAGAGTACACGTCAATTTTTATTTCTAGGGGGACTATTTCTGATATGGGAATCATACCCGAAGCTTCACCCCCCTGCGGTCAGCAACTACTCCCCCCTATTTTTTTCAAAGGCATGGGGGTTGATTGATTGATCATTCAAAAGGTCTTTTATCCCTCTATTACTTCTGTGATTTTTTTCAAAATTGGTTCATTCGTTATTGAGAAATTAAATGTTGAACGTTTTATTTAAAAGAAAACTCGTTGTCGCCCATTTTATTGAGGAAATCAACAAAAGTGATATCAATGGCAACACAATCAACGGATGAAGTGTTCGAAATGACTTTCATCTAGTTCCATACAATAATACAGTCTACTTTCGAAAGCATTTCTTACATTATACAAGATGTCCGGAGTTTGCAATCGGGACTCCCGAACAATTCTCTGTCGCAGATCTTCTAGATTTGTAGAATTCATTTTATTTGTAGTAAATGTTTTGAAATGGATGACAATGTTAGTTTTTTCTGCACTGGTAGTTTTGTTGAATCCAGTTCGCAGAACAAAAGTAGATAGTTGTATTATGGGAACCCAATAGGGGATTTCGGGATTCACTAAACCGCGGCAGATTAATATTAACCTTGTACCCGGTTAAGTACCTTCACCAAATATGAGCCGCCTGTGAGGGATAAAGGATCAGATTATAAAAAAAATTGATCATCAGACATTCTCGAGCGCGTCAGATTAAGGTAGGGTGAGTTAATTACCTGCTAAAAGTGTATATTCCAGTAATCTGACAATTTGAGAGTGACGTAAAGGAAGGGGAGTGCAGCAAAGTTGTAAAAAAATAACGTCATTTCGACATTCTCGTGTGTAGCTAATTTTTTTTATTTTGAAGGAAATAATTCAAGGATAACGAAAAATATATAATCAGACGATTTCCGCAAGCCGAAATAACAAAAATTTGTCGATAAAGTATAATGTGTGATACTTATATTTCCCTCTCCGAGATTCTATTCCTCTATTCTCTATTCACTTTTTCTCTATTTATTACTTTCTCACTCCGTCCCCACTCTGAATTCTGTTGCCATGACGCCATCACAGCTGATCACAGAGACTCGTTCGTAATGAAGATAATGATTAATTAATCAATTAATTGATGGATGTAGCTGTTACTACGTGGTAGGAAACCATAATGGAGAAAAGAGAAATTGAACTTTCTATATTTTTTTTACCACTTTTATTTGTAACGTTGCAAATAAGTTCATTGTATTTGAAATTGTCCTTATAGGACGAAACTGCAGTAACGTTAGTTACAAATAAAAGTAGTGAAAACAAAGAAAGTTTCATTTCTCTTTCCTTCATCAATTTCATAATCAATTGATTATAAAAAAATAATTTTTTCTGAGCATTTAAAAAAAAAATATTTTCTTATAAATACAAGAATTCTACTCACATACTACATAAACTTATTTATTTGCATGCTATTTCCTGAGCTTTTCAATCAATTAAGTTCAATAAATTGGAAAAATTAAAAAAAAATATTGTTTCTCTCAGATTAAGCAAATCCCTCTAGATAATCGTCAGATTATGAGACAGTTCGTCTAAAACATAAAGATGAACCATATATATCTTAATCTGATGCGCTTTAGTATTTCAAAATGACGAATTTTTTTGCACATTATAATAATGGCCGCGAGTTTGCGTCAGATCGAAATCGTCAGATTATTGAATGAGAGCTTTTTTTCTGTTGTACTTAACACCCCCCTTGGAAAATCTGACGTGTGCTCCATTAAATTTTTTTTTCTCACTTTTAACCCTTACGTACAATCAATCACATCATGCAAACGATCAGATTAACATACCAACATTATTAAAAATACGTAGGACATTGATGCTATAAATATCTGACGCGCTCGAGTATGTCATGCAACAATATTTTTTTACATATTCAAAAATCTATAGCCGCTTCCCCCACCGATGAAAAGGTATATATTATATCACATTTTTTGAGTACCTATTTGAAGATATTATTTTGCAAATATTCTCAAAAAAAAAGTATTTATATCTATCGACGGTAAGACCGGGCTCAAAATTATTTTTAAAGTTCAAAAGCGATTGTAAAAATATAGTTCACGTTAATTCGAATAACGAAGATAGTATTTTTCTACCATTCATTTGTTATAATAACAACTCAGTAGCACTTGTGCTGAGTTGAACTTCGCCTTTTGTTATGTCAGCAACTAGCTCTGTAACTTATTTATATATTTGTATGTAACTGCAGCTGGGAAACAATAAAGACGATTATTATTGTTATTATTATTATTATTACAACTAACCCTCCGTTTAATAACACCTTCCGGTTCTGGTGCGTGCAGGTGTTTTCAGTGGCAGACCCAGGACCTATGCTTGCCTAGGTACCTTGTGGAGGTCTTGAATGGCTATGTGGTCAAGATATTTCCTTTGAGGAGGGCGAGACATCATCGCGATCAAAGACCTCCAGTCAGTTGGTTCGGTGATGAATTGCGCTATAAGAGGAAAATCCTCTCAAACATCAGGGTTGTCCAAAACGCTAGAAAAGATTTGGTAACCGAAAAAATCTTCAGAACTTTACGCAAAGATTACAAAAAGTCTATACAACTGGCAAAACGAGAATCGTATGAAAGTTTTCTGGCATGTTCTCCAAATATCAGTAGAGATACTTGGAGGATCATCAATTATGAATGTAATAGGAGACCTTCGAGGAAGGTTGATACACCGCATTCGGAGAACGACTTCAATGATTATTTTTTTGACATTGTAGATTATCTCATTTCATCTCTTCCTGAAGTAAATTATGAAGCGACAGATTTCTTGAAAAATCTTAAAACACCAGTTAACTTCTTCGTATTGTTCCCCACGACCCCGAGAGAAGTAATGGAAAGTATCCAGTCTCTCAAGAACTCCAATTGTTCGGACTATTTTGAGCTTAATAGTAGAATCATCAAAAGTATTGCCAATATGATTGCGTACCCATTATCCCTATTAATAAATGAGTGTTTTTCTCATGGGGTTTTTCCTGCAATATTAAAAAAATCTGTAGTCCTACCTCTTTTTAAAAAAGGAGACCCTCATATTATCGACAACTTTAGACCTATTTCAATAATACCTATACTTAGAAAAGTTATCGAGGTAATTGTCAAAATCAGATTAATAGCATACTTAGAAGCTAATTCTCTTTTCTGCCCTGGAGAATTTGCGTATAGAAAGGGTAAGTCCACAATCGATGTTTTTTTGAATATCATATCCAGTATAGTGATAGGTTTTGAGGAGGGCAAACATTCATTCATAACGTTGTGCGATCTATCGAAGGCAGTTGATTGTGTTTCGCATGATATTCTGCTTAAGAAACTTTCCTATTATGGTATCCGCGGAC